>NC_142168.1:15426292-15735694 GCF_029865625.1 Vigna umbellata | reverse complement strand
TACCCTGTCAGCCACTTAAACGTCTGTTGTGGGGGGGCCCAACGTCTATAATATTATAAACGTCGGGGCCCCTCTAACGGACGTTTAAGTGGCTGACAGGTTAGTTGAAGAGTTAACTTTTTCAGCCACTTAAACGTCCATTAGAGGGGCCCGACGTTTATAATATTATAGACGTCGGGGTCCCCCCACAACGGACGTTTAAGTGGCTGACAGAGTAGTTGAAGAGTTAATTTTTTCAGCCACTTAAACGTCTGTTAGAGGGCCCCGACCTCTATAATATTATAAACGTCGAGGCCCCCACACAACGGACATTTAAGTGGTTGACAGGGTAGTTGAAGAGTTAATTTTTTCAGCCACTTAAACGTCCGTTAGAGGGGCCCCGACGTCTATAATATTATAAACGTCGGGGCCCCTCTAACGGATGTCTAAAACCCCCCGCGAATATGAATATTTAAATCCAAAAGACGTCATATTTGTTATGGCCCCGACGTCTATAATATTATAAACGTCCACTAGTAAAAAAAGTAGAATCTAACACGCCATATACGCTTCGATTATGCAAAACCCGAAGCGTAAAAGATTATATACCTCGGTTACATCTTAAGCCGAGGCAGAATGATGATATTGCCTCGGTTAGAAGAAGACCCGAGACCTATACTCTGCTTTTTTGTTTGACAACTTTATGAAAATGCCCTATGGTCTCGGGTTTGCCAAACAACCGATGCCTATACACATGTGCAACCCTTCATTTCTCTGATCTTTTTCATTTCCACAACCCAACATCTTCTTCTTCCCTCGTGCTCTCACTCCTTCTCCATCCGTGCTCTCCCATTCTTCCCCTCTCTCGCTACTGTAGCCTCCGCCGCTGTAGCCTCCTCCGCCGCTGCCTCCGCCACTGCTGCCTCCGCCGTTGTAGATCCACCGCTCCAGATCACCATCGCCAAGCCGCCCCAGATCGGCGAGCCCTCCGTCGTTGCTACCTCTGCCATTGCTGCCTCCGCCGCTCTAGATCCACCGCTCCAGATCGGTGAGCCCTCCGTCGTTGTTCCCTCCGCCGTTGCTGCCTCTGCCGCTCTAGATCTACTGCTGTATCTTCATCTTCATCCACCGCGATTCGCCGGTACCCTCTCACCCCTTAATGGAATGTCGCCGCCGCCTTAGACCGGCAATCTTCCTCCAGCCGTCGAAGCCTTGTGTGATTGGAAACCCTAAGGGAGCTTCCTGGTTCGTTGTAGAAGGTGTTCATTTAATCTTGTTCTTCTGCTTCTTCTTCATATCTTAATCCAATAAAGATGAATTTTAACCGTGTTAGATCTGTGAAATTTTGTGGATTTTGGGATTGTTCTTGAGGCCAGGCCAGTGAAGACTCACAATCACAAGCACTTTGGGTTTCTGAAATTGGGAAATGTTAGGTCTGTTTTGATCTCGGATTGGGATTAGGATTTTCCGGTTGCGTGAAAAACAATGACTTGCACCACTCCGTTTCTGGTTGCGTACTGAAACAATTTCTGCTTGCGTACTGAAAAATAGGTTGCATCTGAAAAAAAAATACGATACTGCCTCGGTTATCTAAGAACCGAGGCATATTCCTATCTCGTTTTATCTTAGTCCATGACCAAGGCATAAAGTCTGCCCTTTTTACCTCGCCCACATATGTCTCAGTTGCAGAACTGATGCCAATAATAAAAAATAACCGATGTCTTTTCTTCTTATTGTACTAGTGGTCGGGGCCCCCAGTACCCGACGTCTAGTACCATTTATACTAAAATGGCGAACCCGCGAGGAGTTACGCTCACTGTTCATCGTCTTTCCCGCGATTTCTCTCTGTGACATTGCATTTTCAGGTGCGTTTTCTCTCTTTTGGACCGTTTAAATTTACTTTTAATCCGATTAAATTACTTTGTGATGAAATATCTTTGATTTGAATCGATTAAAAATCGTTTTTAGTGCTTTTTGGTGCAGTTTCTTACGTGTTCTTGGGCAGCATTTTTGACTCTTTTTGGCCTACGTTTTAGGTCGTGCACTCCTCTATTTCCCTCCATTTCATTTGGAATCTGCTAAAAAGGTTAGCTTCTTTGTTGATAATTTTTTTGTATGCATGTTATTGGGTTTTGTGTATGCATGTTTTTGACTTTAAGGTCTGCATGTGTTATTGGCTTTTAAATATGCATGTATTAGTTGTGTTATTATAATGGACATGTTAGATTATAAGTATCAAATCATTGAGCGAAACTTAGTTCCCGTTTGAAATTTAATACAAACGATTAATCTTTTAATCGTTTGTATTAAATTTTGAATTGTTTGATTGGACAGTTTGAGAAAATTATTTTTCATAATTTGCAATAACATGTAAGTTGGAGTTTATGGATAAGATTGATAAAATTTCGGTTTCGGTATTTGTATTGTTCTCCGGATGCATATTTGATTGTGGTCATTGTTGACTACTCTCATTTTGTGTATTTCGGTGATCAATGTGAAATGCTGCCGAAATCTTATCAAATTTATGATGTAGACTTCTTTGCACATGTCTTAGCAAATTATGAAAAATAATTTTTTTGAATGGGTAGGACCTAACCTTGTTAGAGTTAAAAAACTTAAACTGATGATTTTTTTGAACATAGTATGGATTGAAGCTGGATGAATGAACGTCGCATCAGTGAAGAATATGATAAGGGTGTTTCGGAGTTCTTGCAATACGTTGAACAAAATGCTAAGTCTGTGAACGGGACATATTTTTGTCTTTGTGTTTGTTGTCTTGATCAAATACGGCAAGACTTAGGCAATGTGCGTGACCATCTATTCATGTTCGGCATAATGAGGACTTATACCGTTTGGACTTGGCATGGAGAAGTACTGGACCAGCCTACCATGTCACGAGGAACGGATTATGTGGAAGAATGGATGAGTGATCATTTAGAGGACATGATACATGATGTCGGTGAAGATAATTTTGGAAGAGCTAATTTGTATGATTCTCTTATAAATGATTCAGAGCAACTGTTGTTCCCCGGATGCTCTAACTTTACATGTCTATCTGCAACTTTAAAGTTGTTTAGTTTAAAAGCAAGGAATGGATGGACTGATAAAAGTTTCACCGAGTTGTTGCAGTTGTTGAAGGAGATGCTTCCAGAAAATAATACTCTACCTATTCGTAATTACGAGGCAAATTTTTTTTTATGTCTAATGGGTCTTGAATATCAAAAGATACATGTTTGTCCTAATGATTGTGTTTTGTACACAAAGGATTTTGCTTCGCTAAAGTATTGTCCAACATGTGGTTTATACTGTTTTGAAAAGAAATCTGACAGAAACACTACTAATGAAGGTAATGATGGTGCACCTGCTAAGGTGATGTGGTATTTGCCTATAATACCTAGGTTCAAACGTATGTTCTCTGTTAAAGAAGAAGCAAAGAACCTTAAATGACACTTTGACGAAAGAAAGTGCGATAATCTTCTTCGACACCCTGCTGATTCACCACAATGGAAAAAGATTGATGAAAAATTTCCAGAATTTGGTGCAGATCCAAGAAACTTAAGACTTGCACTTGCAACTGATGGTATGAATCCTTATGGAAGCTTAAGTAGCAAACACAGTTCATGGCCCGTTATGTTGATGATTTACAATATTTCTCCTTTGTTGTGCATGAAGAGAAAATATGTGATGTTGTCCATGATGATATCGGGTCCTAGACAACCTGGAAATGACATTGATGTTTACTTAAAACCTTTAATTGATGATTTGAAATTGTTGTGGGAAGAAGGGGTCGACGTGTTTGATTCACATGTTGAGGAACAATTCCGTTTGCGTGTAATGTTGTTTTGCACTATAAATGATTTCCCAACATATGGAAACTTGAGCGGTTATAGTGTTAAAGGTCATTTTGCATGTCCCATATGTGAAGACAACACTAGTTACCTTCAATTGAAGCATGGTAAGAAGACGATATATACAAGACATCGAAAATTCCTTCCTCGTAATCACCCTTATCGTAGATTGAAAAAAGCATTTATTGGAAGTGTTGAGGATGAGGTTTTGTGCAGACCCCAGAATGGTTAACAGGTGTACAAAGAAGTCAAAAACATTGACATTGTGTTTGGAAAACATCATAAAAGTACCTTTGCAAAAAACATTTGGAAGAAACGATCAATATTTTTTAAGCTTCCATATTGGTGTCAACTTGATGTTAGACATTGTATTGATGCGATGCACGTTGAAAAAAATGTTTGTGACAGTGTTATTGAAACTTTATTAAACGTCAAAGGGAAGAACAAAGACGAAATAAAAGCACGACAAGATTTGGCTGACATGGGAATCCGATCTGAGTTACATCCACAGATAATAGGAAGACACACCTATCTACCCCCAGCTTGTCACACACTTTCTAAAAAAGAAAAACAAAGTTTTTGTAACTGTTTAAGAAGTGTGAAGGTTCCACAAGGTTATTCTTCAAATATTAGTAACCTTGTTTCTATGCAAGAGTTAAAGTTAGTTGGTTTAAAGTCTCACGATTGTCATGTATTGATGCAACAATTGTTACCTGTTGTTATTCGAGGCATATTACCTCCTTCTGTTAGGGGTATTCTGACACGTCTGAGTTTGTTCTTTAATGTCATTTGCAAGAAAGTTGTTGACCCTCAAGGTTTAGATGAATTGGAAAATGAAGGAATAAGACTACTATGTCAATTGGAGATGTATTTTCCACCTTCTTTTTTCGATATCATGGTACATTTGATTGTTCATCTAATCAGAGAAATTCGAATATGTGGGTCGGTCTTCTTAAGGTGGATGTACCCAGTTGAAAGATACCTGAAGATCTTAAAGGGATATGTCAAGAATCAGTACAGACCATAAGCTTCAATCATATAGCGATACGTTGCAAAGGAAGCCATTAAATTTTGTTCAAGTTATATGCCATCTTGTGAACCAGTGGGTCTTCCCAAGAGCAAACATGAAGGAAAATGTGAAGGTAAGGGTGTTCGAGGTATGAGAATTCAAAGTGTTAGCAGAAAAGAAGTTGACCAAGCTCATTTGTACATATTAAACAACACTGTTGATGTGATTCCTTACATTTCTGACCACGTTAATGAAATAAAGGCAAAAAACCCACGAATGAGTGAAAAATGGCATCTTAATGAACATGTGAAAACCTTCTTACAATGGTTTAAGAAAAAGATTTATGCGACTCCACATGTTTCTGAAAGTTTATTGAGGTTATCTTGTGGGCCGAACACATATGTCATTACATATGGTGGGTACTATATAAACAAAATTTATTTTCAAACAAAAGTAGAAGATGACAAAAGTAGAGTTGAAAATAGTGGCGTCACACTACAAGCTGAGGATGTGCACTTTGCTAGTTCTAAAGACAAAAATCCAATCACAGCATCCATGAGTTATTTTGGAATAATACAAGAAATATGGGAAGTTGATTATGTCACTTTTAGAGTCCCAGTTTTCAAGTGTAAATGGGTTGATATAGATTTTGGTGTAATGACAGATGACTTTGGTTTCATATTGGTAGACTTGAACAAGATGAATTACACTGATGAACCATTTATCATGGCTAGTCAAGCAAGACAAATATTCTACGTAAACGATCCAGCGAATAAAAAATGGTCAGTGGTTTTAAAACGAAAAAACATGCATGGACATGATGATGACGATTCTCTTGATATACTTGAGACAACATTTGTTGCATCTAGACCCATTGAAGATCCAGTTGATGACGTTGCCGATGTCATCCAGGCAATTCGTAATGATCACAATGAAGGGATTTGGGAGAAAACAATATCTTAATAGGTTGTGATATTTTTTGTATTGACTTTATATGTATGTTCATCATAATTGAATTATTACTAACCTTGTATAATTTTTCAGGTATGTCGGCCTCAGACTCAGGATCGGAACAAACCAGACGTGGTCGAGGCATCACACGATTGGCAGATGTGACATCCGGACGCGTTGATGGGCAGAGAAGACATGTTGAGATTGACCCCCAGATCAAGTCAGGCATCAGGGCCCACTAGTGCAGAATTGGCTTTTAACGTTCCCCCATAGACGTTCATCCACAAAAGCCCCAACGTAAATAATTGACCGGTGGCATATTCGTAAATAAGTGAAACTCTAGACGTCCGCTGTGGGGGGCGACGAACGTCTATAATATTATAGACGTCCGTGGGAGGGGGACGGACATCTAAGAGGTTGAATAAATGAACGCTTCAACACCCATGTCAGCCCACTAAACGTCTGTTGGGGAGGGGGACGGACATCTATAAGATTATAGACGTCCGTCCCCCTCCCCAACGGACATCTATAAGATTATAGACGTCCGTCACCCTCCCCAACGGACGTCTATAAGATTATAGACGTCCGTCCCCCTCCCCAACGGACGTTTAAGGGGCTGAAAACAATTAATTCTTCAACCACCCTGTCAGCACACTAAACGTATGATATGGGGGGCCGGACGTCTATAATATTATAGACGTCCGTCCCCCCCCCCCAACGGACGTTTAGTGGGCTGACAATTGATTTGAAGCGTTGATTTGTTTCAGCCTCTTAGACGTCGTCCCCCTCCCACGAACGTCTATAAGGTTATAGACGTCCGACCCCAATCCTAACGGACGTTTCAGGGGATGAAGACAATTAATTGTTCAACCACTTTGTCATCACACTAAACGTCCGATATGGGGGGCCGGACGTCTATAATATTATAGACGTCCGTGCCCCTCCCCAATGGACGTTTAGTGGGCTGACAGGGCAGTTGAAGCGTTCATTTGTTTCAGCCTCTTAGATGTCCGTCCTTGGGGGGGACGGACGTTTATAATATTATAGACGTCCGTGGGAGGGGCACGGACGTCTAAAACCCCCCGCGAATATCAATTTTAAATCCCCAAAGACGTCCCCGGACGTCTATAATATTATAGACGTTCGAGCCCTAGAGTACCGGACGTCTAATAGTATTAATACTAAAAACGCGAACCCGCGAGCAGTTGCGCTCACTGTTCATCTCTTCCCCGCGAACGCTCTCTGCGCCATTGCTTTTCCAGGTGCGTTTTCTCTCTTTTGGACCTTTTAAATTTACTTTCGATCCGATTACATTGCCCTGTGATGAAATATCTTTGATTTGAACCGATTAAAAATCATTTTCGGTGCGTTTTGGTGCAGTCTCTTGCGTGTTCTTGGGCGGCTTCTTTGACTGTTTTTGGGCTACGTTTTAGGTCGTTCCCTCCTCGATTTCCCTTCCTTTCATTTGGAATCTACTTTTCAGGTTAGCTTGTTCGTTGATAAATTTTTGTATGCATGTAATTGGGTTTTGTGTATGCATGTTTTTTACTCTAAGGTATGCATGTGTTATTGGCTTTTGAATATGCATGTATTAGTTGTGTTATTATAAGTATCAAATCATTGAGTGACACTTAGTTCCCGTTTGAAATTTAACACAAACGATTAATCTTTTAATTGTTTGTGTTAAATTTTGAATTGTCCGATTGGACAGTTTGAGAAAATTAATTTTCATAATTTGCAATAACATGTCAATTGGAGTTTATGGATAAGATTGATAAAATTTCGGTTCAGTATTTTTGTTGTTCTCCAGATGCATATTTGATTGTGGTCATCGTTGACTACTCTCATTTTGTGTATTTCGGAGACCAATGCGAAATGCTGCCGAAATCTTATCAATTTTATGATGTAGACTTCAATGCACGTGTCTGAGCAAATTATGAAAATTATTTTTTTTGAATGGGTAGGGCCTAACCTTGTGAGAGTTAAAAAAACTTCAACTGATGATTTTACGAACATAGTATGGATTGAAGTTGGATGAACGAACGTCGCATCAGTGAAGAATATGATAAGGGTGTTTCGAAGTTCTTGCAATACATTGAACAAAATGTTAAGTCTGTCAACGGGACATATTTTTGTCGTTGTGTTCGTTGTATTAATGTGCATGACCATCTATTCATGGACGGTATAATGTACGGTATAATTGAATTATTACTAACCTTGTATAATTTTTCAGGTATGTCGACCTCAAACTCAGGATCGGGAAAGACCAGACGTGGACGAGGCGTCACCCGAGTGGCAGATGTGACATCCGGACGCGTGGATGGTCAGAGGAGACATGTTGACATCGACCCCAGATCAGGTCATCCATCAGGGCCAAATGCTGATAGGTTTAGGAGTTATCTGAGTAAGTTAGCAAAAAGTCATGTCTCTATCCTTCATGCATGTTGGGATGACGTCCCAGAGGTCGACAAGAACCTCTTATGGAAAGATATTCAGGTATGTTTATACTTCATGCAATTTGTGATATACTTATCTTTTATGTTTTCTTTTGGAAAAACATGTTTTTTGTTTTAAACAGCAACATTTTGATATTCCAAACACAATACAAATTAGAAAGAAAGTGTTATCGCATATAGTGATAAGATGGAGGGATTTCAAGACAAGGCTGACACGACTATATGTCTTTGGAGACAGGCAACATGAAAATCCCTGTCAGCAATATACATTCATAGAGGAGGATTGGATGCAGTTTCGTGCATCTAGAGAGTCTGAGGAATGGAAGGTATGTTTCTTCACATCGTCTTTCATTGAGTTTTTATGATTTTACACTTATTTATATACATGGTTTCACATGGTAAAAGGTTAGCCGCCCAAGAAAGACAAAGGCTAAACGATGCACCCCACTTCTTATCACGAGGTGGTTATGCAAAACTGGAGAAGAAACTGAGAGAGTCTAGAGCGGATGCCTTGGGACTTGAGTCGCCGGACCTAGCACCTGCACCTGCTAGGTACAAGCTGTGGAAGGCTGCTCGGACTAAATCTGATGGGAACATGACATCTTCCTCAGCTGCCTTGATCTCATAGAGAATTGTAAGTTCAAATTATAAGCAGTTCTGTGATTGTGTATCTATCACAACATGTCTTCTAAGTAACTTTGTTTTTTTATGTGCAGGATGAGTTGGTTGAGCAGCAGACTCAGAGCACATTTGATGGCCAAGGTAGGGACGACATTCTAACAATGGCCATTGGAAGGCCCGAGCACCCAGGACGTGTACGTGGAGTTCCTGGGGCGATTGGTCTTCGTGACTACTTTGGCCCTACACAAAAAACCCCCTCATCAATGAGTCAGGAGACACTGAGGCAGATGGATCTTCAGTGGGAGGAAAGGCTCAACCAAAGCATGAGATCAATGGAGCAACGATTCATGGAGCAGCTACAAGAACAAAAAGAAATACAAAGAGTGCTTGAAGAAAAGCTGCATTCCATGACGCAAGGCAACATGGGGGCCGCTGAAACTCCCACACCACCTCGTATTAGCACTAGAGGATCATGCTCCGCTGTAGACCCTACTCAGTATAGCGGTCAATATGAGCTGTTGGTTGATGGGGATCCCCCATGCATTGTGGCTGTCAGACGAGTGCTTGAGGGATGGCAGACTATTCATGGTGTTGCCATATTACCCCAGCACATGCGTGTGACCATTGACGAGGTTCGGGATCCCCAGGCTCAGGTGCCTGTACCCACTCCAGAAATTAACTTTGTGGGGGAGGCCATAGGATCATTTATTGCCTGGCCTAGAGCATTGATCATGTCACACATCGCTACTCCACAGGTATAATGTCTTTGTTATTAGTATTTCTATGTTAAGTTTAAAAATATATTTTGATAACTCTTTGATGAAATTCTTATCTTCAGTTCACACGTCCTCAGAAGCAGTCGATTCATGATACAATCATACATAAAGATGATGACATGGCTGAAGCGGAGGATGATCCTCTATCAAAGCTAATGACAAGATTACCCAGGTTGAAGAAAGCACCATTAGAACTATACTGGGATTTGAGAGTATTTGGTCTTCCCCTCCTATATGCCAGTATATATCACATTGCCTGATGCATTGGAGGTGATTGGGGGAGACAGGATGTTGAATATTTCCATCATTCAACTGTGGTGCATGTAAGATAGTTAATTTTGTCTTCCATATTACTTTTATTTAGATTCCTATAGTTTCTAACAACTTAACTTTGTTGTTTTAGGTACATGGACACAATCGTTGTAGACCAAGGTCGGTCTTCCATGTACGAATTTGTTGAACCTCATACCATTCAACCTTCTGGTAACACACTTGAAAACAGACAACATTATTTGCAAACATGGATGGATGAGTCAAAAAGAGACGTATACCTTGTGCCATACATTGATGGGTAGGTGTTGTTATATGTAAAAGTTCATTATTAAAGTTTCCTTAATTAGTTAAATAACTATTTTTCCTTCGTGATAGGTCGCACTGGCAACTGATGGTCATCATTCCCAAACAATGTAAAATTATATGGTTTGTTCGTTGCACAGGAAGATAAAAAATGACTTGAGAACCATGCTTCAAGGGTAAGTAATTCTCCAAAAATGACTTTGAATTTGATGTTCACCCTAAACTTTTATGATAAATATAGTTATATTAATTTTACTTTGTGTTTTCAATTTGTACTGAGTTATTGGTAAATCTCGAGGTCAACTAGTTCAAATTTTGTACCCAAAGGTTGTAAGTCATTTATAGTTCTAATTCATTTTCTATGTTATTGAATGATCTAAATTCTTGACTGTTTAGTTTGTCATTTTAGTGTAACCAGCAGCTAGATTCATGGGAATGTGGCTTTTATGTCATGTGTTGGATTAAGACCATCATTCGAGCTGTCATTACAGATGATTGGAATGAGGTAATGATGCATACCTTGAATACATTACAAATCAAATTCATCTTTAAACATATATGAAACCATAATGAATCTTTCTTCAATTTTGCGGCGCTTCAAGAGTACATCTTCTATACCAGAGGACACAATTAGGCAGATAAGGCAGAAGTGGACAACTTATCTTTTGCAAAGATGGAGTTAAGAACAGTTTTATTTGTTGTTGAACATTGCTTAGTTTTAGTTTAAGTTTATATCTTGATAGTTTTGGTATTGGATTATTTTTTACATTAAGTAGAACTTTTTTTATATGAAACACATATATATATTATACTATATTGTTCTGGGACAATTTTCTGCTTTTCAGGTGTGGTTTTATTGCAAAAATAAATTAATTTTTAAAAAAAAAAAACACCAGTAGACGTCGATTAGTGCACTAACGGACGTCTATAGACGTTTGGCATTGCACAAACCGACGTCCAACCCCCTAATCCCTAAACCACCCGTTTCAGGCATAGTCAGGGGTGGGTTCATCCGATGTCTATATAGACGTCGGGGGGGGGGGGTGGGTGTACCTCGGACGTCTATATAGACGTCGGGGGTATACCTCGGACGTCTATATAGACATCGGGCCTGACCACATCGGACGTCTATATAGACATCCTAGGTACACCCCCGACGTCTAACTAACGTCACCCACAAAGCCGTCGGGTACAGGTCGGACGTCAAAAAGCCAAAAGAACAGACGTCTAAATCCCTTTCTACACTAGTGATATAAAGACATAAACGGATATATATATATATATATATATATATATATATATATATATATTCTTGTTCCTATGTCCAGTTTAAAAAATAGATACTACATATACATTCGTACCAAATTTTAAAAAGATTCATGAAAATAAAAACGCATCCTAACAACAATTAGGATAAGTTCCACCAAAAATATAAAGCAATGTTTAGGAATATAAAATCGACACTCTTGATCGGATTTTTCAAAATTCTATCTAGATTAATAAAATAGATTAAATTTATAATCCAAATTCATTTTAACTAGAATAATAAGATTTGGATTTTTTCAATCAAATTGAAATTGGATTAAATATGGATTCAAACTAGATTAAATTAACTTTATCAATGGGATTAAATTCAATTAATATATCTTACTATAAGGTTTATTAGACATGGATCAAACTGACGCTCGATTTAAACCCAAACCAACTCATGTCAATTTAACTTTAGTTTATTCTATTTGACTTGGGTCAGGGTCACTTCACCTCAACACCAACTAAGAGAGACTAAAGTGAACTTGGGCTTAGGTCGAGTTGACGCTATGTGAACCCATGCCGATTCGATTCAATCTAAGTGTAGGTTGACTAGGTTCGACTAAGGTCTGTGTTGACTTGGCTCGACTAGGGACCGCGACAATTTAGCTCGACCATTGGCCTAGAATGACTTAGCTAGACTAGACCTTAGCCTCGAATGACCTAACTTGATCATACGACCCAAGCTAACTTGGGTCAACTTTGTTGAGACAAGATTGTTTAAAGAGAGACCGAATCGTATAGAGCATCTCTGATTTTGAAGTTTAACAAACAACATTAAACGAAATAATCTTGAATAATTAAATGGGAAGAACATAAATATATCATGCAAAGAATAAAATTTCATTCTCAAGTAGTCATAAGATAGAACGTCTAAACACTACATAATAAACAACATACAATCATCTAAGCATCCATCAAATAAACTAGTTAGATGTATGCTTAACTAGAGAAAGAAGCTACAGATATAAACGTCTCAAGATTAGAAGCATCTAAGAGTCAAGCATCATCAAAGTAAAAATGAAAGGTTATATCTAAGGCTACACGTGGCGTTTAAATAATAATGAAAGAGATAAGCTAAAATGACATGATGTATGATAAACAAATTTTTAATCCTCGAAAACGCAGTCAAAAACTTGTTAAGACCTCGACAAGTGTACCGAATCGTATCAAGATATAATAAATGGTAAGACCAAGTATCATTTCCCAAGCGACTCACAACACTAAATAGTTATCTGATTACTCAACTAATTAAGACTCTAAAGAACAAATTTTGGGGGTTTTCAATGCAAATGCAATAAAATAAACATGAATGCAATTTGATCAATTGAGGCTAAACACAAGAATAAATGGATGAAGTTGATGATATTGTTATTGGGTTTAGATTTCACCTAATTTACTCTCATGCACATATGAATTCATCTTCTTCATTAATGTTAATGCCACTTTCTAATTTACCTTAAACTCGATGTCTCGGTAAAGAAAGCCTACTCATAATTACTAGTTCACAATGTCTTGTCTCCCTAACAATTAATCATGCATTACATTCGTACAGAAGCTTAAAGGCAACCGATCCTCCTATTCCTATGTCTAGGTAATATTGCTTCTGGGAGAATTTTCCCAGTTCTAGATTTCCCTGTATGTGTCCATATCGAAAAAATCAATGATCATGCAATTGAATGAGTTAAACAAAGCATGCAAAGAGCAAAAAGGAAAAACCCTAAGAATTAATGAAGTAAAGCATATATAATCAAGAATCAATTCAATACATGAGAGTTTAAGAAGTTACATCTTTCCCAACAACAAATAAGGTTTAGTTCTCCATTGTCATGGAAGAACTAGATGAACAATGGAATGAAAGAATGGAAGAGATAGAAAAACCCTAGAAAGAGAAGAGGAGACTCTCGCATCCCCAAATCTGCCCCCAAGGGGTGAAAAGTGTGTTTATGTGCTTAAGCCATTAAAAGATACCATCCCTAGGACGTGCAAGTCCTTAAATAGAACATAAAAATAACAGAAAACAAGTCCAAGCCTACGTCGTCGGCACTCAACGACACTTTTGGCGCTCAGCGGTAAGTGAGGCACTAGCGCTCAGCGCAACTATTTCTGCACTCTGGTTGACTTTTCTGAACTCTGGTTAACTGATTGACTTTTCTGCATTCTGGTTGACTTTTCTGCACTCTGTTTGACTTTTCTGCACTTTGTTTGACTCTTCTGCATTCTGGTTGACTTTTCTGCATTCCAACCATTTGGTACTTTAACTTTTCTTTCAAATCATTCCAATAGCGTACAAAATCAAGGGAATCTAGCACAAAACCATTAAATTCACCTTCAACTCTCTTATTCACAAACTAAAGCAAAAACATGAGTTCAAGCAAGCTTCTAAGTCAAAAAGGGTGTTTTTAATATCAAAATTAAGTATAAAAATAACGATTTTTCAACCGTTATCAACGTACTTTTTTGAAAAAGCGTCTTACTAGTAAGAAAAATCCTGCAAAGATACAAGCGCAAAAATCTATCAAGTGAAACATGCTTTACAACACGTTCTAAAGGACATATGCAAAAAAAAAAGGATATATCTTTAAGTCTTGAGGACAACACTTCAAGCTTGGGGAAAGATGAAATATTAAAGCCTAATGTCTCAATTAATCAATGCTATAAGAGGACAAAGAGCTAAAGAAAAAACATCATTTGATGAATATTAACTCTGAATAATAAAGATGCAATCTGAAACTTGTAATCAATGGAAAATGATGGAAGCAGCTCCACTGATCATGGCAAAGCTCTCCTCGACTCAGAATGATGCAGCGGATTGGGAGAAGTTGATGGATGTTTTGGTGCACTGTAGGTGTTCGGTGAAATGTCTTGTGAAGGATGGAAGTGTGCGTGAAGCTTCTCCAACTCAAGAGGCCTTCCAAGAGCGAAGGAAGCTAGAGTAGGATTGTGCTAAAGTGGTATAGGTTTTTGAACTCGAAAGTAAGAAGTGGCTGGACAATTCAGCAGTGTTTCTTTATACCATTCAAGTTGCCTTTACAAAGAAGAGGACCTCTCTTTTATAGAGTAAGAGAAGCCTTTGAACCTGCCTAGCAAGCTACTGAAAATATAAGAGAGGTGTGCTGGAGAAGCTACATGGTGTGGGCTGCATGTTTCATGTGGAAAACATTTAAAACGTGCTCTTTGAAAAGTGACGCTGGTTCAAATTGGTTGGGCGGAAGTTGCAGACGCTGGGCGTGCAGTAGAATCCAGAAGTTGTTTCCCTTTAGAAGTCCAATCCGAAAATCAATGAAAATGCACCTTCTTTTGGTTCCTTTGCTCTCCTTTGCTTGGCTAACCTTTTAAGGTGTATAGGTGATGGACAAATTTATGATCACCAAAATATGATGTCACAAACTTGTTTTACAATCGGCAAGTATGACCGAATCGTTCAAGTAATAAACTTGGTAAGACCAAGTATTGTTCTCCCAAAGGACTCACGACCTAGTTTAGTTGTGTGGTTTGTTGATTAGCTAAGACTTAAGGACGAAATATTTGGGGGTCAATTTCATCTTATCCGCTCTCATATATTTTAGGAATTCAACATTCAAATCATCATTGTTAATGCCACTCTCTAAAGTACCTTTCAAGAAGGCTTCTCCCTAATTACGAGTTCATACAATTCCTAGCATTCCTAATAATTAGTTCATCAAGTGCAGGAGCTTAACGACAACCAATATAATATTGGGAGAGATTCCCCGGATCTAGACTTCCCCGTACGTTCCCGTATCGACAAAATCAATAATCATGCATTGAATGAGTTAAACAAAGCAAGCATTAAGCAAAGAGGAAAAACCCTAACTAATGATGAAGGAAAGCATAAATCTTAGATTAAGATGTAAGCACAAATTCCATATATGAGAGCTTCAAAAGATTACATTGATTCCCCAACAAACATACTAGGTTTAGTTCACCATATTCATGTGAACCTAGATGAACAACAATGAAAGAATGAAAGATAAAACCCTAAAAAGGTGAAGAGGTAGCCTGAGCATCCCAGATCCTCCTTCAAAGGGGTGGAAGAGAGAGTGTTTGCTTCGTCTTTGCCAAAGATACAAACCCTAGGACGTCCTAAAGCTTATATACTATTCTAAAATTACAAAAAATCTAGGTCCAAGCCCATAAGTGTGCCGCTCAGCGGTAAAGTACCGCTCAGCGGTGAGTGCGCGTCTCGTTTCTTCCCCGCAGCGGCCATTTTGCCCCTCAGCGGACCTCCCGTGACTTCCTGAGTGCCGCTCAGCGGTAAACTGCCGCTGAGCGGTACTTTCGGCTTCTCCTTTTGCACTTTTTAATGTCTTTTCTGATTCCATCTCTCTCCTTCTTCACTTCTTTCACTAAATTCACCTTAAAACCTGCACAAAAACACTGAAATCAAGCATAAACCTGTCCAGCTCTCTTATTTATGAAAATATGGATAAAAGCATGATTTCAAGCTAGTTTCTATGTGTAAAGGTTGCTTTTAGTGTCAATTTTAAGCATGAAAATAACAGTTTTTCAACTGTCATCAATAGGCATGGTTGCCAACCTTTATTGGTGACCTACAAAACAATGTAAATGTATTTAGTTAAAGAGAACATTCTAAGACTTAGAAAGAAAAGATCCTTTTGTTTAAAATTCCTTATTCAACTTATCTTTCTTAGTCTTAGTGTTAAGTTGATACTTCTTTGGATGGGAAGTCCCAAAAGAGGTTGCCATCATTCCCCCCTTCTTTAAAAACAATTTGTCCTCAAATCGAGAAGAAAGAAAGAAGCAAAACTTTGGTTGTTGTTTCTCCGCCAGAATCAAATGTATATCTACAAAAATTAGCAAAAATTAGTATGATTAAAAGGATGTATGAATTCATCTTCTTCATTAATGTTAATGCCACTTTCTAATTTACCTTAAACTCGATGTCTCGGTAAAGAAAGCCTACTCCTAATTACTAGTTCACAATGTCTTGTCTCCCTAGCAATTAATCATGCATTACATTCGCACAGAATCTTAAAGGCAACCGATCCTCCTATTCCTATGTCTAGGTAATATTGCTTCCGGGAGAATTTCCCCAATTCTAGATTTCCCCGTATGTGTCCATATCGACAAAATCAATGATCATGCAATTGAATGAGTTAAACAAAGCATGCATAAAGTGTAGACGAAAAACCCTAACAATTAATGAAGAAAAGCATATATAATCAAGAATCAATTCAATACATGAAAGTTTAAGAGGTTACATCTTTCCAGCAACAAATACGGTTTAGTTCTCCATCGTCATGGAAGAACTAGATGAACAATGGAATGAAAGAATGGAAGAGATAGAAAAACCCTAGAAAGAGAAGAGGAGGGCCAACATCATCTCCAAATCTACCCTCAAGGGGTGATATGTGTGTTTATATGCTCAAGCCATCAAAAGATACAATCCCTAGAATGTGCAAGTCCTTCAATAGAACATAAAAATAACAGAAAAACAGGTTCAAGTCCATAAAAATAACAGAAAACAGGTCCAAGCCCACTTAAATGATGCTCAATGGCACTTTTGGCGCTGAGCGGTAAGTGAAGCTCTTCAAAATGACATTCAGCCGGAATTTTGGCAAGCGTGAGACAACAAAAATTGGCGCTCAACGCAACTTTTTCTGCACTCTGGTTGACTTTTCTGCATTCCAACCATTCGGTACTTTAACTTTTCTTTCAAATCATTCTAATAGCCTACAAAATCAAGGGAATCTAGCACAAAACCATTAAATTCATCTTCAACTCTCTTATTCACAAAACTAAAGCAAAAACATGAGTTCAAACAAGCTTCTAAGTCAAAAATGATGTTTTTAATATCAAAATTAAGTATAAAAATAACGGTTTTTAACCTGTTATCAGTAGGCTAGGACATGTCTTTGATGCAAGGTTGCCTTTAGTTCATTCTAGTACTGTATGGTGTTGTCACCTTGCATCCTTTGTTCTTTAATTATTGATGTCCACCATTATAGAGTTGCACCTTGAAAGGTCAATGTTGCTAAGGTTACTCTCCTCCTATCAGCTATGTGGTAACACTCGAAAATCTGTTCGACCTTCATTTCCCACTCAAAGTATTCTTCTACATTGTCTCAGCCATAGAAGGGGGGAAGGTCAAGTTTTGGCTCCACATGATGTTCTATATGATTGTGGTGTCTCCTAAGTGGGTGTTGATAGTGATCATAATGATGAGTACTATTTTGATCACTGTGATGGGAATGATCACCACGATCATGGTTTTGCCTATGGGAATTCTCATCATGATTTTGACCTCTCTAATTGAGGGTGAGGTTAGTAACCATTTGAGGAAGCTCATTTAACTCAGCTTGAGTTCAGGTAAGCTCGGCTTCGATCCTATTGAGTTGAGCTTGGGTTCTATGAAGTTCCCCACTTAAGTGTATATTCTCTGGATCATTACGGATAGTACCTTGTACACTGAAGTTACTCATACTTGTGAAGGGAGAAAGGTTTTTCACAAAAAAATTGAAAGATTTGCACAAGTATTGAGTCGAAAAACTTTTCACAAATTGTTTTTAGATTTTTGGTGAATGATTTCTAGAAAGATTCTAAAGGTAAAATAAAACAAATAGCTCCCAGGAAGGAGAGGTGAGTCACAAATGGACAGGCTTAAGAACTTTGTCCTTCCTTAGTCAGAGTTTCTTTGGTCGTTTCTTACCTTAGTTTCTAGGTAGAAATCTTTCAAAACTTTTTGAATGCAAAGATGAAATGCACCTAGAAACCAAAGAAAGGTTTATATATATAAACGCGGCGGCGGCCTGACTGGTATTCGCAGCGGCTAGCTGGAACTTGTGAGAAAGAAGATGAAGATAGCGCGGCAAAAGTATGGTGGTGCGCGACGTTGCGGGGCGACAGAGGTTGAAGAAATCGCAACTTCGGAGGAGACGAACGGTGCTCCGGCGATGGTGGCGGCGAGGATGGAGAGGCGGCTCGCGGTTTCACAGTGATATCGCGGCGTCTTGGTTGAAGCACCGTGGTGGTCCGTTGATGCGCCGGCGAGAAAGGAAGGAGATGATGTTCTGGCCGTGGAGGCGACTTGCGACATCGGCGGGAGCAGCGGCAGCGGAAAGGCAGCTAGGGTTTATGTGGAGAAGGTGGAAGATGATGCTCATGAGTTAGGGCTGAGGTGGCGGCACATGGTTGGTTAGATCTGTGTGGCGAGGATTTGGACACGTGGCATGATCTGGTTGAGTCTAGCTTAGGAGGGGTATAGGAAGGGAAATTTAGGAGGTGTATTTAGAATAGGGTTACTATTTGGCTTAGTATTGGGCCTGTTTAAGAGAAGAGGGGTGTATGTAGGGAAATTGGGAGGTGCAACGGTAAAAGTTGCCTGTTTGGCCCATCTGTACATGATTTTCCAAATAAAATCTGACTTTGGGCCTTGAATTGCCATTTGGACCAATAGAACTTATAATTTCAACTGCAAAAATAAACGTAAGAACAAAAGCAAAGTATACACAGCACAACCGTCAACGCACAACGCCATCTTCGTCGCTCTACCAGAATCCCGAGACCGCCATCAAACCTGAAATGCAGAAAAACATTCAAAGAAACCCCAAAATCGCGCCTTCCTATTCGCGATTCAAGCTTCTTCGCCACCGGACCTGCAACAATCAACCACAGTATAGTACCATGGGCATCCTTGCCGCCGCGGCATCACCATCTCGCACCTGCAGAGAGCAAAACTTAGAAAACCAGACGCATGGCGCAAGCTCGAACAAATTCGAAAAGAAGAAGAGAAACATTATTCTTCTCCAACAGCGGCGCGGGAATTTCCCTTCCCCAATGTTCTGAAACCTTAATTTTGGGTAGGGAGGAGCCTGACACGTGTCGAGCTCCCATTGGACGCGTGCTCCTCTGGTCAAAGTTGGTCAATAAACCTTCTCTGGTCAAAGTCTGGTCAACTGAGGGGCGTTCTTGCAATTTCAGAATCTCAGAAGGGGCTAAAGTGCAGATAGGGGAAATTTCAGGGCATTTGTGTAATTTTGGAAATTCAGAAAAGCTAAAAGATAAAATTCAGTTGTTGAATTAATTTAATTTGGGAATATCAACCGAAAATATATTCCAAATAATGTTATAATTATCTAAATCTTTTAGTTATTTGGAAGATATAAGATAAAAGATTCTATCAACTGAATACTCAGAGTCCAAGCCCAATCAAGCCCTGTATAAAGAGACCCAGGGACTTCACTTAATTCATTCATTCTCTCATACTCCTCTTAGTTTTCTTTCATCTTGTATTCAACTCCATTCATGGAGAGCTAAGCACCTAGGGCTATTCTGTTGTAATTCCATTATGGATTCTGAGGTTAGATTGACTTAATGCAATTGTTTATTTTGATTATTGATTTAAGTTGTTTTCACTCTATGTCTTTCATCTCTCTATCTTGTTAAAAGCAAAGATTTTTGCATCATTATGTGTTTGAATCTACATGCATATTGATTATATGAGTTTTAGGGTTTCTAGGTTTAAATTGAGAATCTACTTTGATTTAATTTAGGAACTTTCATATGATTAAATGGTTTTTACTATCAATTGAGAATGTACTTTGATTGATTAGTAATAATTTCAACTATAATCAATTGAGAATTTACTTTGATTGATTAACTTTTAATTTGGTTAGGAGATTTAAGAATAGACATGATTAAACACAATAGAATTTGATTGAGAATGTACTTTGGTTGAATTTATTGTGAATAATCTAGAAAGGTTTTGCATTTTATTGAGAATTTACTTTGGTTAAATGCATGATCGCCCTCGAATTAATTAAGAATGTACTTTAATTAATTTGAAACTTAAACAATAATCAATTGAACAATTATCCGTGAATAACCAATGATGAATCTATCTTGGAAAAGCAGTGGAATTAGCCTATTTCATCATAACTGTTTTTAAGTTTCTTATTTGTTCTTTAAACATTCTCCAAACATTACTTTTATCCATAAGCATTGCATAGCATTCGTAAGAGTCAGATATTCGAAAGCAATTCCGTGTTCGTTGGGAGACGACTTAGGGTTACTTTAGCCCTATCTACCTTCTTGAATACTACTTGGCAATACTGAAGTTGCCTTGAAAAGTAGTATTAATTTGATAGCTTCAACGATAGCTTATCAAACTTGGCGTCGTTGCCGGGAAATACGGTTAGTATTTTAAATATTTTGATTCTTATTTTATTTTATTTTATTTTATTTTATTTTATTTTTATTTTTATTTTTATTTTTTTATTTTTATCTTTATTTTTTTATTTAACACACATACATTTAATTTAATTTGAGTTATTTTGTAGCCTTTAGTCATTCTTGTTTTAGGAAAAATCTTTGTGTTTGTTTTTATTAAGAATTTCTTTTGAGAAATACTTGAGGCTAGTTTGAATACACTCTGGCTAGGAAAGAATTGGTACTTAAGTTGTCCATTGCGACGCACCTCTCTTTCCTGGGAGTGGATCCAACAAGTCTCTCTTATCTCTTATTTGAAATCTTTCTCTAAAGCAAAAACAAAAGAAAAAGAGAAGTAACAGAGAAACAACTTCAAGCAGATTGCGTAGTGCATGACTAAAGCTAACCCGGGAGAATTTTATCAAATTAACCCGGAAGTCGAAAGGAATTTGCGTAAGCTGTAGAGAAGATTGAAATTTGGGTGTTCTATTGAGGGAACACTTCCTACATCTGAAGTTATTCCACCTTCATTATCTCCAATCACAAACATACCATCCAATCCCTTACCTGATCCTAGCCCAAACAATATGGCACAAAGAACCATAAGACAATTAGCCACCTCCCACAATACAGCTATCCGAAGTAACTTTGAATATCCTAATGAGGAGTGGGAGCTGAGACCTGACCTGTTAAATGCCTTACCAAAGTTCAATGGGTTATCAAGGGAGAATACACATAAGCACTTGAGACAATTTCACATGTTGTGTGAAAACTTTAGATCTCCCAGGATCACAATAGAGAGCCTTAAAATGAGAGATTTTCCTTTTACTCTTCAAGGCGCAACTCAAGATTGGGGGTATTATCTCTCTACACGGATTACAAATTGGGAAACTATTGAAAGATTATTTCTTGAGAAGTATTTTCCTGCATCCAGATTATCAGCTATCCGTAGAGAAATTCAAGATATAAGACAGAGAGATAGAGAGAATCTTAGTGAATATTGGGAAAGATTCAAGAAACTATGTTCTTCATGCCCTCAACTCCAAATGGAAGATTTTATTCTAAGCTTTTATGAAGGCTTAAGTCCTACTGATAGGTCATGGGCAGATGCTGCAAGCGAAGTATCTTTCTTAGACAGGTCACCAGAAGATGGTATAGATCTAATAGAACGGAAGGCAGTAGACAATCAACAGTATGGCACAAGAGAAAATTCAGTGACTTTGTTGAAGGGAATGCATGAAATTGATAATGGTGCAGTTGATGGAAAGATGATAGATGAAAGATTGAATAAGCTAGAAAGCAAACTCGATGAGATTGCAAGTTTGTTTAAAACCTCAACTCCATAAATTGCTAAGAAGTGTGGAATTTGCATTTCAACTAACCATTATACTGATGAATGTCCTAGCTTGGTGGAAACCACTGTGGAAAACTCATCTCAAGCTTTTGCTGCAAACATGATTGGAGAAAATAGACCATACTAGAATTATCATGATTCGTCCTCCAATAGATATCAGCAGAACAGACAACCCTATGTTCCACCTCAACAAAGGCAGCAATCTCAGCCTGAAATGTCAATGCAAGATTTCATGAAAACAATAGTTGAGCAAAATTTAGAAATAAATAAATCAATTACAGAGTTGACTCATAGGGTGGATAAGTTAGAGGCTAAGGAATCAAATAAACTGCCTGCACAAACAGTGATCAACCCGAGAAATGTAAATGCTATTACTTTAAGAACGGGTAAGCAGGTAAAAGGCCCTGAAGGAGCCCTAAAGGATGAAGATAAAGAGAAAGAAGAAGCACAAATTGATGACAATGGAGGATCAAGTGAGCCATCACCTGAATCTACCACTGAAAAATCCATATTAGTATCTTCTAACTCTTCTAAAAATTCTTCTTCATCTCATTCTCCACCTCCTCCATATCCAAATCGGTTAAAACCGAGAAACAAAAAATGGAGGAATTAGACCAAGAGATTTTAAATACTTTCAAGAAGGTAGAGATCAACATTCATTTGCTTGATGCTGTTAAAAAAATCCCCAAGTACGCCAAGTTTTTGAAAGAACTTTGCACAAATAAAAGGCGTATTAGGGATAATGAGATTGTGAATTTGGGAAGAAATGTGTCAAGCCTGGTTAAGAAAGACATTGAACTACCACAAAAATGCAAAGATCCAGGTATGTTTTCTGTTCCCTGTACTATTGGAAATTTAAAGTTTGACAATGCCATGCTAGATTTAGGGGCTTCCATTAATGTAATGCCTTTATCAGTGTTTACTTCTCTATCTCTAGGACCTCTTAAGACTACTGGTGTGGTCATTCAACTGGCCAACCGTAGCACAGTTAACCTTGCAGGTGTGCTTGAGGATGTCCTTGTCCGAGTAGACAAGCTAATTTTTCCTGTCGATTTCTACATCTTGGATATGAAGGATGAAGATGGAATCAAGTCATCAACTATTATCTTGGGAAGACCTTTCATGATGACAGCACGAACCAAGATAGATGTGCATGCAGGAACATTGACCATGGAGATAGGTGATGAAAAGGTGCATTTTAATGTATTGGAAGCCATGAAGCACCCAATTAAAGAGCATTCTCTGTTTTGTATTGATTTATTAAGTGAAATTGTAAATAATTTTTCTGTTAATTTATTGGACATTTTTTCAACTTTTTCTCTATCTTTGGACTTTTCTTTTTCAAACATGTCGTGTGATGGAGCCAAATTCCAGAGGAATCCAGTGGCCTGAAGCTCCCAGATCAGAGGTGTGGTAAGTGTGTTGGTGTGCAGCGGACTTGATGGAGTAAATGTTGATGGAGGTGTTTGAATGAAGCAAGGTAGAATGAGTGAAGCCTCTCAGCTCAGAAAGCCTTCATATAATGGAAGGAAGCTTGAGAGAAAATGAAGAAATTGCAAGCAATTTTGACTCAAGAGCAGAATGCAAGACTGGAATATATTTCTCAGCATTTGGGCATAGCTCTAAAGTACCATACAAGGAAGAAACCATCCTATTTATAAGTGAAGATGGGTCTCTTTTCTGAAATGAACTCCCGCCTAATTTCAAATGGGAAGCCTAACAGCAACACTAAAAACTTCCAGCAAATCCCATGCCTTGCTCCAGGTTAGCTCCTCACGTGTTTGAAGCATCTCCTCATCCAACGTTGGGCTATTTTGGGGTTTTGGCTGGGTGCATATGACTTTGGCAGCAAGCTTATCCAACCATTCTTCCTTTCACGTGCCAAATGCCATGTTGGCAGCTGCTCCCTCCAATTTATTTAATCCTACAAAACAAAGTAAACATGCTTAATTAAGAGAAGAAGGTTTAAGATAATTCACCTTCCATAGAAGCAAAATATTAAGTGATCCTTCTTCCTCTTGAACTCTCTTAGCCATGGCTCTAGTAAGAGGTCCAATGTATGTCTTAGATGGCCTTCCATCAGACCCTCCCTCTTGAGAAGGATCTGTCCTCAGATCTGTTGCATCCTGTTGATCATCTCCTGTGAAAGGAATTAAGTCACAGACGTTAAAAGTATGACTGACACCATAACTTTCAGGAAGATCTAAGATGTATGCATTATCATTTATTCTTTTGACCACCTTGAATGGCCCATCTCCTCTTGGACTAAGTTTGGACTTCCTTTGAGAGGGAAATCTTTCCTTTCTCAAATGAAGCCAAACTAGGTCTCCTTTTTCAAAAACTATTTTCTTTCTCCCTTTGTTGTTGTATTCTACATATTTTTGAGTTTGTTTTTCAATTTGGATTTTAACTTTCTCATGTAACTTCTTGATAAACTCCGCTCTAGAAGCACCTTCTTTATGAAGAAAAGAAGATGATTCTGGAAGAGGTAGTAAATCAAGAGGTGTGATAGGGTTAAAACCATAAACAACCTCAAAAGGAGAAAGATTAGTAGTCTTGTGGACTACTCTATTATAAGCAAATTCAATATGAGGTAGATGTTCATCCCAAGATTTGTTATTTCCTCTTAATATTACCCTTAATAATGTAGATAAAGATCTATTTACTACTTCAGTTTGCCCATCAGTTTGTGGGTGACATGTAGTAGAAAATAGAAGTTTAGTTCCAAGCTTTTCCCATAAAGTTTTCCAAAAATGGCTTAGAAACTTCACATCTCTATCAGACACTATAGTTTTGGGTAAGCCATGCAATCTCACTATTTCTTTAAAGAAGAGTCTAGAGATATAGCTAGCATCATCTACTTTGTGGCAGGGTATAAAATGAGCCATTTTACTAAAACGATCTACTACCACAAATATAGAATCATACCCCTTTTGAGTTCTTGGTAATCCTAAGACAAAATCCATGCTTATGTCCTCCCAAGGGGTATTAGCTATAGGAAGAGGTGTATAGAGTCCATGAGGCATAATTTTAGACTTAGCTTGCAAACAAGCTATACATTTAGAACAATGCCTTTGAACATCTATTCTCATGTGTGGCCAATAAAATTTACTTTTCAAAATGTTCAGAGTTTTATCAACTCCATGATGGCCCATGAGTCCTCCTCCATGACTCTCTTTGATAAGAAGTTTTCTAATGGATCCTTGGGGTATACAAAGTTTTCCTTTATTAAAAAGATACCCCTCAGAAAGATAGAATCCATCAAAAGGCTTCTTAAGACATGATGAATAAGTGGATGCAAATGTTTCATCATTTTCATATAACTCTTTTATGTCATCAAATCCTAATATTTGAGATCCTAGGGTTACTAATAATGCATGTCTTCTAGATAAAGCATCCGCAACAACATTAGTACTCCCCTTTTTGTGTTTGATGACATAGGGAAATTGCTCAAGATATTCCACCCACTTTGCATGTCTTTTGTTTAGCTTTGCTTGCCCTTTAATGTACTTGAGAGATTCATGGTCAGTGTGTATGATGAATTCTCTAGTTACCAGGTAATGCTCCCAAGTTTTCAAAGCTCTAATGAGGGCATACAACTCTTTGTCATAGGTAGGATAGTTTAAGGTAGGCCCCCTAAGTTTTTCACTAAAGTAAGCTACGGGATGTCCTCCTTGTATTAAAACAGCTCCTATTCCTACCCCAGATGCATCACATTCTAGTTCAAAGGCTTTGGAAAAATCAGGCAAAACTAGAATAGGTGCATGTGTTAACTTGTGTTTCAAGGTCTCAAAAGACAACTCTTGCTTATCACCCCAAATAAAAGGCATATCTTTCTTGACTAGCTCATTTAAAGGAGCAGCTATGGTGGAGAAGTCTTTCACAAATCTTCTATAAAAACTTGCTAACCCATGAAAACTTCTCACCTCTCCTACATTTTTAGGGGTTGGCCATTCTTGTATAGCCTTGATCTTCTCTGGATCAACATGTACACCTTCTTTTCCCACTTTGAATCCAAGGAAAATCACACTTTCTTGACAAAAAGTACATTTGTCAAAGTTGGCAAAGAGATGATGTTCTCTAAGAAGAAGCAAGACTTTTCTGACATGGTTAAGATGTTCTTGAAGGCCTTGACTATAGATTAAGATATCATCAAAATAGACCACTACAAATCTGCCTATGCATTCCCTAAGCACATGATTCATTAATCTCATGAATGTACTTGGAGCATTGGTCAAGCCAAAGGGCATGACTAACCATTCATACAAACCAAACTTGGTCTTGAAAGCAGTTTTCCATTCATCTCCTTCATGAATTCTTATTTGATGGTATCCACTTTTAAGATCAATTTTGGTGAAAAGATTTGCTCCATGTAATTCATCCAACATGTCATCTAACCTAGGAATGGGATGCCTATACTTGACAGTTATGTTGTTGATGGCCCTACAATCTGTACACATTCTCCAAGACCCATCCTTTTTAGGGACCAACAACACAGGCACAGCACAGGGACTTAAACTCTTTTGGATCCACCCTTTGTTCAACAAGTCATTAACTTGTTTCTCTATTTCTTTTGTTTCCATAGGGTTGGTTCTATAGGCTGGCCTATTAGGTAGGCTTGCCCCAGGTACCAAATCTATTTGATGTTCTATTCCCCTCAAAGGTGGTAATCCACTTGGTACCTCTTTGGGAAATATATCATCAAATTCCTTTAAAAGTTTTTGCAACCCCTTTGGTAGAGAACCAAGTTCATGAGTGATTGAAACAAATGCCTCTTTGCAATAAAGAAGAAAATGAGGTTGTCCAAGAAAAAGATTTTTGGAAATATTCAAGGTTTGAGGTTGGACAACTTCATGGCCTGAGGCATGGGTTACCAAATTCTTTCTTTCTTTCCTATTTTCTTTTTTCTTTTCTCCATCCAACTTCTTTTTAAGAATTATTTGGTCCTCTCTTACTTGTGAAGGTGTAAGAGGACACAAAATAATTTTCTTTCCCTTGTGTTGAATGGTAATTTTGTTGGTGACTCCATCATGTAAAGCTTGTTTATCATATTGCCAAGGTCTTCCAAGTAATATGTGCCCAGCTTCCATTGGTACTATATCACAAACAATTTGATCTTCATATTTGCCAATGGAAATGGGTACACTTACTTGTTCCTTAACTACTATTCCATCATCCTCTTTAATCCATTGAAGTTTGTAAGGTTTAGGATGAGGAGTAGTGGTTAAGCCAAGCTTCTCTACCATTCTAGAACTACAACAGTTGCAACAAGAGCCACTATCCACTATCATTGAACATGTCTTTTCTAAAACTTTGCATCTTGTGTGGAATAGGTTCTCTCTTTGTGACTGTTCTAATTCTACATGTTTACTTTCCAGGAGTCTCCTTACCATAAGTAAGTCACCATCACAAGGTAAAGCTTCTTCTTCTTCAGAAGTGGATGTCTCAGACTCACTATATGAAGAACCCTCACTTTCACTCTCATGCTCAAGGATGTAAGTTGACCTTCTATTGCGGCACTCAGATGCATAGTGCCCTTTTTCCCCACACCTAAAGCACTTAGTCTCCTTACTCTTATGATCTCTTGAAGGTTCTTTGACTTTTTCTTTTCCTCTCTCTCTCTCTCTTTCTTCATATCTTGGCTTGGTTTGACTACCCTCCCTCTTATACTCTTTCTTATGGTGAGAACTATGAGGGTAATCTTTCTTGGTGGAGCTTTTCCTCTTTAGTTGTTGCTCTACCCTCACACAAAGTTGGACTAACTCATTAAGATCATTGTAGGGTATAAGTTCAACCCTATCTCTTATGTCATAGTTAAGTCCACTTTGAAACCTAGCTATTGTTATTCTAGGTTCTTCTCTTATCCCAGCTCTCAACATGAGTAACTCCATTTTTTGTCTATATTCCTCAACACTCATGTTCCTTTGTTGGAGTTTATGGAGTTTATCCATTATCTCCCTATCATAATAGGCTGGTACATGCCTCCTCCTCAAGGCAGCTCTCATTTCATTCCAATACCTAATGGGAGGTAAGTGTCTTAGCCTATGGTCCTTGACTAAGGCTGTCCACCAGATTAAGGCATAACCTTGAAAGCTTAGAGAAGCCATGGTGACTCTCCTTTCATCATCTATTTGGTGGCACTCAAACAATTGCTCAACTTTCATTTCCCACTCTAGGTATTCTTCTACATCATCTTTTCCATGGAAGGAAGGAAGATCAATCTTAGGCTCTCTTGGATAATGCTCTCTAACTCTATGTTGTCTTCTAGGAGGCATTTGGTAGTGGTCATCATTGTGATGACTACTATTTTGCTCAATTTCACTTGGAGAAGATGATGATTCTTCTCTTCTCCTATGGGAAGACCTCTCTTTCTTTTTATCTTGATTAATCAAAAGTTGACTAATCATATCTTTGAGCTCACTAATCTCTTTATCCCTTTGTTCAAATCTTTGCTCAAATTCTTCCCTTAAAGACATTTCACTATTGGGTTTCAAACTTCCTTGCACACTTGATTGACTCATTCTTGTCAAAGGAAAAGGTTTTCACAAAGTTTTCAAAATATTTGACAAGTAATGAGTGAAAAGATTTTCACAAGCTTTCTTTGTTTTTGGTGAAAAATTTCTAAAGAGATTCTAGAAGTAAAAGATGTTTCTAAGTAGCTCCCAGGAAGAAGAGGTGAGTCACAAATGGACAAGCTTAGAAACCAAGTTCTTCCTTAGCCAGAGTTTCCTTAAAATGTTCTTTTACTTTAGTTTCTAAGTAGAAATTCTTCAAATTCTTTTTAAATGTTATGAACCTACAAACCAAAGAAAGGTTTACTATATGCTATGCTATCCTAAATACCACGGAGACCCTAAAACAAAAAGGATTACTCAAGACATTTAAGGAAAGCAATAAAGATGCAAGAATGTAAATGCTAGACGGCCCTAAGTGAAAGTGCAAGTGACACTTGGAGCCCCTTGACACACTTTCACACTAAAGAAAACGAAATTGGACTATTACAATGTTCAATTGTGAGCTTGGAATTGCTTCAAAAGCATTTTCCCAAGTCACTTGGCACAACAACAGAAATATAAAAAAAAAAACTACAAGATTCCGTGATATGAGTACTCAAACAAGCTCAATTAAATGTGTAAAAATAGTGTGGACTTCAATCTTCAGCTGCTGCCAAGTGTATCTCAAAAACAGTATGCAAGTTGTTCCAATTCTGGTAGCAAATTATGCTGCTGTAATGTATTCTGCAGCTGCTGGACAGCAGAGTTGCATCTACTCAAGAGCTCCTAATTGCTTTTCATTTCAGCTTTCCCCTCACTTCCTAGTATGCTACCATTATAAGTAAAGGTTTCTGCAACTGGATGCTTCACAACAACTGTCACAGTACCTTAAATCCACTCAAACAAACCAAGCTAGATTTACCATTCTACACCAGTTTTCCACACCAATTTCCAGCAATAATTGACAATTTTGGAAGCCAAAAATGTGGTAAACAAATGAACTAGGTATGGAAAAACAGCAAGTACACAAAAGGAACCTACCAAAGGTGCTAGAACAGATTAAGAAAGCAAAAAAAACACAAACACAGTTCAGAAATGATTCCAATTGCAAACTGTTTGATAATTTTCAAAACTGTTTGATAAAATGCCCCAATGACTTTCAGATTTTTGAAATTTGATTTTTCAGGGCCTGTAATCTGGATTGCACAATTCCAACAGCTTTTTCTCACTTGATATTACTTCTTTGAGTCATCTATTTCATTTTTAATCATGGAACCAGCTTTTTCACAATCCAATAATGAATTTTTGCATCAAAATTACCAAACAGCAGCTGGAAAAACAGAACTGCACCAGAAAAATTAACTGAATTTTGGTGGTTTGAGATCCAAAACTATATGGAAGTGTTTCAATCTTTGTTTGGACAGTTTCAACAATTTTTAATGATGAATTTGAACATGTTCAGACCTTAAAACAACTTAGAAACTGCCTATAATTCGAAATCATTGTTTCACTTCCATTTTCACTCAAAACTTGATGGTTTCAAATGCAAATTTGCATATAAGTCATGTTTTGACCAAATGAACAGTACTAGCAACTTTGAACCATCAATTGAGACTTGTTTAAGCTATAAACCAGCAAAGAAACAGCAGATTTTCGAAAATCCCTACTGCTGTACCACTTATGCAGTAAATGGCACCAAAATAACCAACCAAATTCAGTTTTATGGAATCAAAGTTTGGATCAGCAAGGAAAAGACTCTAGGAAATGTGAATACACAGATCTAAGCTGGAATTAAAGATGCTTAGCATGACAAACTCAGATTAAACTATGCAATGAAAATTGGCACGGTGATAAACCAAATTTAAATCTGAAATAACAAATGACTAGTGTCTATGCACAACCAAGCTATGCAAATTGCATTTCATTGCTTGTTATGGTTGGCTACACTCTTAGCATCATTCAACAACACTAAACAATGTTGTATCAAGCTTTAGAATCAATCAAAACCAGCTGAAAACAGATTTGATGATTTAGAACAGCAAACAAAATTCTGCATCAGATTTTAACAGAATTTTACAACCAGTTTGGCTTATTGGATGCTTCAGCCTATATTACCAAGGCTAGATCAACTCATCATTGCCTCTAATGGTAACAAACAGCTTGTATAGCACTGGTAAGCACAGAACTCAATAGAAACAATTTCAAAACAGTGACAATGTTAAAACAGCAACAGTAGTTTGCACAAGACTTTAGACAAAACAGAATTTAAAGTTCAAAGCTGGAATTGACTCAAACAAGAAATGATTCACCGTTTAAAATGAAAAATGGACATAATGCACTGTAAGAACACAGAATTAAAGGCTGGAACAGAATTACAGAAGCAGAATTAAAACTGAAACAGAAATAGAAAACAGAAACAGAAACAGAAAACAGAAACAAAAAAAACAGAAACAGAGATGGAATTCAGCAGAATTAAATTGCAGAATGAGAAGAAATGCTTAGCTCCTTGGTGCGTGGAGAACCTAAGCTCTGGATACCACTTGATGGAGCCAAATTCCAGAGGAATCCAGTGGCCTGAAGCTCCCAGATCAGAGGTGTGGTAAGTGTGTTGGTGTGCAGCGGACTTGATGGAGTAAATGTTGATGGAGGTGTTTGAATGAAGCAAGGTAGAATGAGTGAAGCCTCTCAGCTCAGAAAGCCTTCATATAATGGAAGGAAGCTTGAGAGAAAATGAAGAAATTGCAAGCAATTTTGACTCAAGAGCAGAATGCAAGACTGGAATATATTTCTCAGCATTTGGGCATAGCTCTAAAGTACCATACAAGGAAGAAACCATCCTATTTATAAGTGAAGATGGGTCTCTTTTCTGAAATGAACTCCCGCCTAATTTCAAATGGGAAGCCTAACAGCAACACTAAAAACTTCCAGCAAATCCCATGCCTTGCTCCAGGTTAGCTCCTCACGTGTTTGAAGCATCTCCTCATCCAACGTTGGGCTATTTTGGGGTTTTGGCTGGGTGCATATGACTTTGGCAGCAAGCTTATCCAACCATTCTTCCTTTCACGTGCCAAATGCCATGTTGGCAGCTGCTCCCTCCAATTTATTTAATCCTACAAAACAAAGTAAACATGCTTAATTAAGAGAAGAAGGTTTAAGATAATTCACCTTCCATAGAAGCAAAATATTAAGTGATCCTTCTTCCTCTTGAACTCTCTTAGCCATGGCTCTAGTAAGAGGTCCAATGTATGTCTTAGATGGCCTTCCATCATCGTGCCTGATTTTAGACGACGAAGAAAATTGTAAAACAGGTGATATTGAGGATGCGGTATTAATAGATGATACCTCTGTGGCGCCCGAGTGTGATGTTGAGGTGGCTGAGATTACCTTAGGCAGTAAAATTTTGCCATCTGTGGTGCAGCCACCCATTTTGGAGTTGAAACCTTTACCATCCCATTTGAAATATGCTTATCTTGAGAGGGACGGGAAACTTCCTGTTATTATATCTGCATTGCTTACTGATGAGTAGGAAAGACAACTATTACAGGTTATCAGAGATCACAAGAAAGCAATAGGCTGGACTTTGGCTGATATTCCTGGTATTAGCCCTTCATTTTGCATGCACAGAATACTTTTGGAGGAGGATGCTAAACCAGTGAGACAACCTCAAAGAAGACTGAATCCTCAACTGATGGAGGTTGTCAAGAAAGAGGTAACCAAGTTGCTACAAGCAGGTATTATATATCCCATTTCTGACAACACTTGGGTGAGCCCTGTACATGTGGTTCCCAAGAAATCTGGAATCACAGTGGTTAAAAATGAGAAGGAGGAATTGATTCCTACTCGTATTCAGAATAGCTGGAGGGTTTGTATTGACTATAGGAGATTGAACCAAGTCACTAGAAAGGACCACTTTCCTTTGCCATTCATGGATCAGATGCTAGACCGTTTGGCAGGTAAGTCACATTACTGTTTTCTAGATGGATTCTCCGGGTATTTTCAAATTTGTATAGCCCCGGAGGACCAACATAAGACTACCTTCACTTGTCCTTTTGGTACATATGCTTATCGGAAAATGCCATTTGGTTTATGCAATGCTCCTGGTACATTTCAGCGATGTATGCTGAGTATTTTTACAGACTTATTGGAGCATTGTATTGAGGTTTTCATGGATGATTTTAGTGTGTATGGTTCATCTTTTGATAATTGTTTGGCTAATCTTGCAAGAGGTTTGCAGAGATGTGAGGAAACTAACCTTGTTTTGAATTTTGAAAAATGTCATTTTATGGTGGAACAAGGTATAGTTTTGGGTCATGTTGTCTCTAGGAATGGTATATCTATAGATGCAGCTAAAATTGATGTTATTTCACAATTGCCTTACCCCTCTTTTGTACGAGAGCTTCGATCTTTTCTTGGTCATGCAGGGTTTTAGGTTTATACAGGACTTTAGCAAGATAGCTAATCCTCTCTCCAACTTACTTCAGAAGGATGTACCATTTGACTTTGGAGGGAAGTGCAAAGCCACTTTTGATTCCTTGAAAAGGGCACTCACTACCACTCCCATCATCCAACCACCTGATTAGACATTGTCATTCGAGTTGATGTATGATGCATCAAACTTTGCAGTAGGAGCGGCACTTGCACAAAGAAATGGGAAGCTACCACATGTGATATATTATGCTTCCAGGACATTGGACACTGCACAGGCAAACTATACCACAACTGAAAAGGAATTACTAACTGTTTTATTTGCCTTGGATAAATTTAGATCATACATACTTGGATCCAAGGTAATTGTTTATACAGATCATACTGCATTGAAATTCCTTCTAAAGAAAGCAGATTCCAAACCAAGGTTGATCAGATGGATGCTATTGCTCCAAGAGTTTGACATTGAGATTCAGGACAGAATTGGAGCCCATAATCTAGTAGCAGACCATCTTAATAGGATTGAAAAAGAAGAAGATGAAATTCCTATTCACGATGACTTTCCTGATGAAGTCTTGCTAGCATTAACTTTTGTAAAAGGTATGTACCCTGAACCTTGGTTTGCTGATATTGTTAACTATTTGGCTGTTTCAACTATTCCTCCATCTTTCTCCAAATCTGAGAAAGCCAAACTGAAAAGTGAGGCGAAGTACTATGTTTGGGATGAATCATTCTTATGGCGCATTGGTAGTGACCAAGTTGTAAGGAGGTGTGTTCCTGACATAGAGATACCTTATGTTCTTGAATTTTGTCATTCATCACCATTTGGAGGACACTATGGCACGCAAAGGACAGGTAAGAAGGTGTTGGATTGTGGATTATATTGGCCTACCATCTTTAAAGATGAACGGAGGATATATGAAAATTGTGAGCAATGTCAGAGGGAAGCTAGATCCATCACTAGGAGGGAAGAAATGGCTCAACAACCCATGCTATATTGTGAGGTATTTGATATTTGGGGTATTGACTTCATGGGTCCTTTTCCTTCTTCTTCTGGGTTTTCTTATATTTTGCTTGTTGTAGACTATGTTTCCAAATAGGTGGAAGCCATAGCTACAAGGACTAATGATGCTCGAGTTGTTATGAGTTTTGTCAGATCTAACATTTTCTGTAGGTTTGGAATACCACGAGCCATCGTTAGTGATCAGGGGACCCACTTTTGCAATAAGCTGTTAGAGAATATGTTGAAAAAGTATGGGGTGACGCATCGCATTGCTACACCATATCACTCCCAAACTAATGGACAAGCTGAGGTCTCTAACAGAGAGATCAAGAAGATATTGCAAAAGCTAGTGAAGCCAAATAGGAAGGATTGGGCCGCAAGATTGGATGATGCACTTTGGGCACATCGGACGGCCTACAAGGCACCAATAGGTATGTCATCTTTTAGGGTTGTATTTGGAAAAGCTTGCCATCTACCTGTGGAGATTCAACACCGAGCCTATTGGGCTGTGAAAGCTTGTAACTTGCACATGGAAAGAGCAGGGAAAGAGAGAAAGCTCCAACTGCAAGAACTAGAGGAGATTAGGCTCACAGCCTATGAAAACTCCAAGTTTTACAAAGAGAAAACCAAGAAATTCCATGATCAAAAGCTTGTGACCAAAAAGGATTTCAACATAGGTCAAAAGGTGTTATTGTACAAGTCCAGGGTAGGGCCTATGAGTGGTAAATTACGCTCCAAATGGGAAGGTCCATTCATTGTAACACAAGTGTTTCCCTATGGAGCAGTGGAGATCAAGGAAGAATATTCTGATAGAATCTTCAAGGTTAATGGCCATCGTCTGCGGATATTTAATGAAAATCAAGACATGCTGAACAAGACGATGGATGGAGTGAATTTGACCACTCCAACATTCCTTCCACCATGAAGGAGGTAAGTTCCCTCATACTTTTTCTTTGCATTTTATATATAAGGTATACATTGAGGACAATGCATAGTTTAAGTGTGGGGGTGTGGGGAAACAATTAATTTTGTTCCCTATTTTGTTTGTTTTGAATAAATATTTGCATTGGATTTGAGAGTTTGAATCAGTAACTGGAATGATCATGAATTCAAGAGAAAAAAAATGAGTCATGTTGATATGAGTAAAGTGCTTCTGTGATTTGCTGATTGAGTTGTCTTGAGAATTTCCTGATTAAATCTTTTGTGAAAGAAATTTGAACCATGTGAGTTTTGAACTTAATGTTAAGGATGGACCACCATGTGCCATACCTATTTTTCTTATGTGAATTGCCCATGTTTTGTTGATACTCTAATAGTTAGCTTGATTCTATGTTGTGCAACTAAGGAGAATATGCATGATTTGATATGATTGAGGCATTTCTTGTTTTAGCTACTTGGCCAAACAAACTTGTCCTAACATTAATCCATTGGAACCCTCTTTGAGCCTTAAGCCTATTTTTCCTGTTTTCAGTCATTGGCAAATAAAAAAAAATCATATGTTCCTTACCTTAGGAAAGAAGAAGGAGTAATGGATTCTGTTAGAAGTAAAGTGAGCAATAAGTGTGTGGGTGAGTACCTCACCCACAAAATAACAATTAAAAAAGCAAAAAGGAAGATGAAAAGTTGGAGTTTTCAAAAGAAAAAAAAAGAAAAAAGAAAAAGAAAAAAAAACTTCCTTAAAAGAGCAAGAAATAGAGTTGTTTTTGAAATCAAGTGTCATTACTCTTTCTATATCAATTTCAAAAGCTCAGAAATTCCAAGAAAATTTCCTACCTTTGCCTTGGCCTCAATACAAGCTTTAAAAAGCCCTCATGATCAATAATTGCATGTTTTCTGAAGTATGTGAATGATAGAGTCTTGTTAATATCAAGGGTGTCTACTTAAATGGGTATTTTGAGTGTAAACACAAACCAAAAACACTTGAGAGAGTTGAGGAGAAATACATACATGTTGACTTGAGTGTTGTCTTTCATATTTGATTTTCTTGGGAATTCAAAAAGTTTAACTCATGTGTGAAGAATAAAGTGATTCCATTTGCATGTCCATGACAAAGTAATGCCTAAATGATTGATCTATGTCTAGTGCTACCCATTCTTTTGATCCAAATGCAAATATGAAATAAAATGATTCAGAACAAAGTCTTGGAATTAATCAATTTTGCCCAGGAGTGCAAAAGGATAAGTGTGGGGTGTGATGAGTGCATATTTATGCCCACATTTATGCTTTAAAATTCATATTTTTGATAGAATAATTGTGCTTAAATGATTGATTTTAAGTGAATTTGTGATGATTTGAATTGTTGGGTTTGGGAATTAAAGAGACGTAAAAAGTGAGTTTTAGCGCATAAAATATTCGTGCATGTTCTTACGTTTATTTGTGCAGCTGAAATTATAAGTTCTATTGGTCCAAATGGCAATTCAAGGCCCAAAATCAGATTTTATTTGGAAAATAATGTACAGATGGGCCAAACAGGCAACTTTTACCCTTGCACCTCCCAATTTCCCTACATACACCCCTCTTCTCTTAAACAGGCCCAATACTAAGCCAAACAGTAACCGTATTCTAAATACACCTCCTAAATTTCCCTACCTATACCCCTCCTAAGCTAGACTCCACCAGATCATGCCACGTGTCCAAATCCTCGCCACACAGATCTAACCAACCATGTGCCGCCACCTCAGCCCTAACTCATGAGCATCATCTTCCACCTTCTCCACAGAAACCCTAGCCGTCGTTTCGTTTCCACCGCTCCCGCCAATGCTGCAAGTCGCCGCCACGGCCAGAACATCTCCTTCCTTTCTCGTCGGCGCATCAACGAACCACCATGGTGCCTCAACCAAGACGCCGCAATATCACCGTGAAACACCATTCTTCTCCAACAGCAGCGCGGGAATTTCCCTTCCCCAATGTTCTGAAACCCTAATTTTGGGTAGGGAGGAGCCTGACACGTGTCGAGCTCCCATTGGGCGTGTTCTCCTCTGGTCAAAGCTGGTCAATAAACCTTCTCTAGTCAAAGTCTGGTCAACTGAGGGGCTTTCTTGCAATTTCAGAAACTCAAAAGGGGCTAAAGTGCAGATAGAGGAAATTTTAGGGCATTTGTGCAATTTTGGAAATTCAGGAAAGCTAAAAGATAAAATTCAGTTGTTGAATTAATTTAATTTGGGAATATCAACCGAAAATATATTCCAAATAATGTTATAATTATCTAAATCTTTTAGTTATTTGGAAGATATAAGATAAAAGATTCTATCATCTGAATACTCAGAGTCCAAGCCCAATCAAGCCCTGTATAAAGAGACCCAGGGACTTCACTTAATTCATTCATTCTCTCATACTCCTCTTACTTTTCTTTCATATTGTATTCAACTCCATTCATGGAGAGCTAAGCATCTAGGGCTATTCTGCTGTAATTTCATTATGGATTCTGAGGTTAGATTGAGTTAATGCAATTGTTTATTTTGATTATTGATTTAAGTTGTTCTCTCTCTATGTCTTTCATCTCTCTATCTTGTTAAAAGCAAAGATTTTTGCATCATAATGTGTTTGAATCTACATGCATATTGATTATATGAGTTTTAGGGTTTCTAGATTTAAATTGAGAATCTACTTTGATTTAATTTAGGAACTTTCATATGATTAAATGGTTTTTACTATCAATTGAGAATGTACTTTGATTTATTAGTAATAATTTCAACTATAATCAACTGAGAATTTACTTTGATTGATTAGCTTTTAATTTGGTTAGGACATTTAAGAATAGACATGATTAAACACAATAGAATTTGATTGAGAATGTACTTTGGTTGAATTTATTGTGAATAATCTAGAAAGGTTTTGCATTTGATTGAGAATTTACTTTAGTTAAATGCATGATCACCCTCGAATTAATTAAGAATGTACTTTAATTAATTTGAAACTTAAACAATAATCAATTGAACAATTATCCGTGAATAACCAATGATGAATCTATCTTGGAAAAGTAGTGGAATTAGCCTATTTCATCGTAACTGTTTTTAAGTTTCTTATTTGTTCTTTAAACATTCTCCAAACATTACTTTTATCCATAAGCATTGCATAGCATTCGTAAGAGTCAGATATTCGAAAGCAATTCTATGTTCGTTGGGAGACGACTCAGGGTTACTTTAGCCCTATCTACCTTCTTGAATACTACTTGGCAATACTGAAGTTGCCTTGAAAAGTAGTATTAATTTGATAGCTTCAACGACAGCTTATCAACCTCAATCAATAACTAAGAGTGTGCTAAACTCAACTAGACAGTTGTCTAAGAATACTAGGAGTGGTGAATAATAGTGCACAACAAGAAGTGGGTTAAACTCAACTAGAAAGTTGTTTAAGGATACTAAGAGCGGTGAATAATACTGCACAACTAAGAGTGTGATAAACTCAACTAGACAGTTTGTCTAGGGATAGCAGGAGTGATGGATAATATTGCACAACTAGGATTGAGTTAAACCCATATGTAATCTTAGACTTGACTCGACTTAGCTTGATCTTCGTCTTGGACCAACTCAGTTAAATCTTCAACTCGATTGTGGTAAACCTTAAATCCAGTTTGACTTGAATCGATATGGTCTTCAACTCACTTGTGACTTGGCTTAAATGCACCTTGATTTTAGATTTTCAAAATCCAAAACATGATCGAATTTAAATTCAATTCATATCAACTTCAATCCCAATTCAAATCTAATCTAAATAAAATCAAATCCAGTTAACTAGATATGATTTAAAATCCAAAAATATGGATTTAGATTTGGGTAAATCAACTTACATAAACTTAAAATAATATGGATTTGAATTATTATGGATTGAATTTCACAATTTATGTTTTTTTTTCACCCTTAAGTTCAAGTGCTAAAATGGGTTTCAACTCGTGAGCTAACCTGGTCCATCATAAATTTGAACCATGTTGTGTTGAAAAAAATTTAGTTTTTTTAAATGTGGGTTAAATTAGACCAATTCACTTAACCAACAGATTCGAACCGAGTTGAAGGTGGGTTGACCCACAACCCATCACCAACAACCCTTTATTGATTTTTGGCTTAATTTAAATATTTCATCCGAATAAAAAAATTCAAATTTGAATTTAGTTATCTAAATAATAATGAAAAATAAAATAATTTAAACTAATATCAATTTAAATTCAATATTTTAAATATATCCTTTGAAAATTCTCTATATCGAAGCAACGTAAAATTCTACAAAACACTTATAATTTACAGTATTGTACCATCTACATTTGTCAGAAAGTTTCAATTCAAAGTCCATTTAAAACATTTTCTATTTTCTTTTCTAGTTTAAACATAAAAATGTTGGTCTTTGAATTCTGTTAATTGAAGTTTATTGTATGTTTCTGTAAATGTTTCTTCTAGATTTTTTAATTTACGAAAATTAAAAATTATATTGCTAATATAAATCAAAAGAACTCATAGTTAATTTATTTGTTTGTAAGATAAATAGATTTAGTATTTATTTTTTAGGAAAAGATATGTATATGGTGTAACAATATAACTGTCAAGAGCATAGTATTCTTTTCAAACAAAAAAAAATAGATAAAAAAAAAATTGTTATTGTATTTGGTATATAATACCTACTATTCGGTCCATCCACTCAAAGTCGTCGGTCCAACCGCTACAACAAATGTTGGCCCATAATTGGGCCAACGTTTAAGTTATTATTGGGTCCATAGTCCAGTAGAAGATAAAATAATTAAAGATATCTGATTAAAGATATTGATAACTGATTAAAGATATTGATAAGTTGTTTATCAATAACCAACCGAATCTAAAGGCAAGTCTATTTTTATTTTATTGGATCTGTGTTGGTTTAGGATCCATGAGACACTTATAAATATAAGGTCAAGGTCGAAAGTCAGATACGTTCCACTTACATTCTACTTACGTTCAACTCACATTCTACTAGACTCAAACATTCAACTATGATAGGCAGTTCATTAAACTGCTCCTAACTAGAGCGTCAAAGCACCTTTTGCGGTACTTCTGATAACAGTTGAAAAACTGTTATTTTTAGACTTAATTTTGACCTTAAAGACAACTTTTATGACTTAGAAACTAGCTTGTAATCATGCTTTTTCTTATGTTTTGGAAATAAGAGAGTTGGATGGGTTTTATGCTTGGTTTTCCTTGTTTTTGTAGGTTTTAAGATGAATTGAATGAAAGAAGTGAAGTAGTCAGAAGTTGGACTCAGAAAAGGAAGAAAAAGTGCATAAAAGAAGAGCCGCAAGTACCGCTCAGCGCCACTTTTACCGCTGAGCGGTACTTTGAAGTCCCACAGTCAACGCTGAGGGGCAAAACTGCAGCTGAGCGTCAAATAGAAGAACTGCACTTACTGCTGAGCGGTAATTACCGTTGAGCGCCATTTTAATGGGCCTTGGGCCACTTTTCTATAATCTTTAGGAAGCTATATAAGGTTTTAGTCGACCTAGGGTTAGTATCTTTTGGCAGAACGAAGCAAAATCACACTTTCTTCACCCTTGGAGGAGAATTTTGGATGCTCAAGCTCCACTCTTCAAATTCTAAGATTCTATCTTTCATTCTTTCATTATTTTTCATCTAGTTTCACCATGATTATGGTGAAATAAACCTTCATTGTTGTTGGGGAATTAATGTAATCCTTTGAAACTCTCATGTATTGAATTGGTTCTTTAATCCATATGTTTTCTTTCATTAATTGTTAGGGTTTTTCTTCTATACTCTATGCATGCTTTGTTTAACTCATTCAATTGCATGATCATTGATTTTATTTGTATGGACACTGATGAATCATTATTTTCTACACTGCACTTAGTTTATTGTACTAGAGTTAATCAGGAAAGTGTGTTCAAATATCCAGTATTTTCCCATTTTTTTGAATTGTGGTTAATTCGATCAGAAATTCTTATTTTAATTAATTTGAATTATCTGAGACTAATTATTTACATTATTGAGTGCAGGGAAATTATCGGATAATTTTAGGACTGAAAGATAAATTTCTCATCAATAACATTTTAAACTAAATGAGAAACAAAAATGAAATTTATTTTTCTTCGGAGGGAAAGAAACCAGTAATTATTAATTTCCAATTGAAACTTCTAAGGGAAATGCACGGATTGAATTTTTGGTGCACACAAAAACAACAAACACCACGTCAACCTAAGATGAAGTGCTAAATCCATGCATAGCATATGTGGCAGCAGACATCCGTGTGTCCAGCTGGCTGGAAACGTCCAAGCACACAACAGGAGTAGGGAGCAGGAAGCAGAAAAGAGGGGATTGATTGGAAGAAAAATGAGGAAGCTAGCTGCTGCTTGGGGAGACAAGCTACTACTCTATGGGCACAAAGAGACAACACACATGCTGATTTTGGAGGTCTCTTAACTCTTTCTTCTCGGTAGTTTTTGGCAGGATTCTTTTCTTCTTTTCGGAGAGCATAGCAAGAGTATTAGAGAGGATGACTTGATGAAGGAGAAAGGGGGTGTGCTGGTGTGAGATGATAAGTCCATAGAGAGAGAGAAGAACGAGCTGCTGTCACAGCTGAAGTGGAGCAGAATTTAGCAAGTACACTTTTCTTTCTTTTCTTGAGATGCATGAACTGAGCTGGAGATGAAGAGAAGAAGCTGCTGTCTTGGTGAAGAGAGACGCATATGTGATGGGCTTTAGAGGAATTGAGCACGGTGATTTGCTTGGAGAAAACTCTTGAAGAAGTAGATGAATATGGAGGTGTGATTCTCGGTCAAAATAGCTAGAATTGTGTGATTCCTACTTGCAATTTGGAGAAGTGCAACCATGGTCCACCAACACATGAATTCTCGGCAAAAGTGGTCATATAGTAATAGCTTATCCATGCTTTCACTTCATGTAGCTTGTTTGGACGGTAATATGGTTTTGAATTTAGCAAGTATGCTTTACTTTTTCCTTTAAGAAAGTGGACGGTCCTACTAGAAGTAATATATGTTTTCATTTTGCTTTTATTGCCTTTCTTTTAGACAATGATCATGAGTCCAGCAACATCTTTCTTCAACATAATTCTACTTTGCTTAATTTATTAAAACTTGTAGAGAACCGTGAATGGGAAGTCTGCACCGATTATGATTTCTTAGAATAGGAGTGTTTATATTATTCTTATGGGAAAAAGTTAAGTGTTAGTTTTATACAAAAAGACAAAAGCTTTCGAAGAGCATTTTGGAGAATGAATTTACGTGAATGAAGGATAGCAAGCTTATGAGAATTCTTAAACCAAACCAAGTCAATTCTTTCACGTCTGCAGAAGAAGTGGCAAGAGGATTTAAGTGAAGCATTTCTTTTGTTTAATAATAAAAAAAGAATTAAGTAAAGTCACGGTCAAGGAGTGGTTTTAAGGCAATTGTAAATTTAAATTTCTTTTAGTAGATGAATTGGGCACAGTTAATATTAGGGAAGTTTTACACTTTTTCATTTCCTTTGCTTTAAAATGTTGTATATTATATGTTGACTTGATTTTCAGTATTTGAGTTGTTGCGAGTTGTTTTTGATATTTAAAATGGCTGTGATTTCATTTTAATGTACCAATTTTATTTTTACTGTCTAAATTTTGTTTTACTGTTGTGAATTTTATTTAAACGCAATTTTAATTTTATCGCAACCAAAAACACTACAAAAAAAAAAAAAAACCCATTACGTGTTGACAAAAGATTGAACCACATTTGGTCCCTGAGAGACGACCTAGGAGTCAATTCCTAGCACTGTACTGCATTCTTAATTGCACATCAAATTTGATCGGTCGCGACAGCTGTATCAAATTTTGGCGCCGCTGCCGGGGACCAACGGTTCAGTTTTGAGTCTTGTGTCTGTGTTGTGTGATTTGTGTATGTGTTTGTGATAGTGTTGTTTTGCTACCTTGTGTTTATTTTTGTGGTTTGAATTTTTTGTGCTATTGTTTCATGATTACAGGGTGTCGTGATTTAGTGCATGACTAGAGGAAATCCTGGATTCATACCACCCTTTGATCCTGAGATTGATAGGACTTTTCATAGCTTAATTAGGCATTCTCGGAATTTGTCTTTAGAGTCTGTTTTTGAACCTGTTCCATTAGATATTGTTCATCCTACTGTTGAGTACTCTGTGCATACTGCATCTACTGCATCTGTACTTGATTCTGATTCTGATTCTGTTGTTTTTCACATTGAGAACAATATGGCACAACCTCCACCTCGCGAGAGGACTTTTAGGGAGATGGCTGCACCTGATTTCGATATTGAAAGCTTGTGCATCCAATATCCTGATGAGGACGTTCCATTTGTTCTCAAGACTGGACTGATCCATTTGTTGCCCAAGTTTAGTGGTCTTGCAGGTGAGAGTCCACATAAGCATTTGAAGGAATTCCACATTGTATGTTCCAGTATGAAACCTCATGATGTTCCTGAAGAGCACATCTTCCTGAAGGCATTCCCTCATTCATTGGAAAATGTTGCTAAGGATTGGCTGTATGGTTTGGCGCCTAGATCCGTCACCAATTGGGATGATCTGAAGAAATTGTTCTTAGATAAATTTTTCCCAGCATCCCGGACTACAGCTATCAGAAAAGACATAACTGGGATCAGGCAGACTGGTGGAGAGAACCTGTATGAGTATTGGGAGAGATTCAAGACACTTTGTGCTAGCTGCCCCCACCATCAGATACCGGAACAACTTCTTATTCAGTATTTCTATGAAGGTCTGAACAACATGGATCGGGGAATGATTGATGCTGCCAGTGGTGGAGCTCTTGGAGACACCACACCTGCTGAGGCCAGGCAATTGATTGAGAAGATGGCTTCCAACTCCCAACAGTTTAGTACCAGGAATGATGCCATTGTGGTAAGGGGAGTACACGACGTTGTTACCCAATCTTTATCAGCTGTTGAAAGCAAATTGGAAAGCAAGATTGACTCTCTAGCGAAGTTGGTGACACAGTGGACTACCAACCAGAGATCTACAGCTCCATCTGCATCTGTTGCACGAGTGTGTGCTATTTGTCCTTCCACCGACCATTATACAGATGCGTGTCCTTCTCTACAGCACTCTGATGCGCCTCAGGCTTATGCTACAAATATCTATAACAACAGGCAACCACAACAGCAAAATCATGACTTGTCCACCAACAGGTACAACCCAGGGTGGAGGAATCACCCCAATCTCAGATGGAACAATGCGCCACAGCATCAGCAGCAGGCGCCACCTTTCCAGAATGCTGGAGCACCTAACAGATATGTGCCTCCACCTATGCAACAATACCAGAGGCAACAACAACAACAGCAACAGCAAGAGGCACCTGTCCAAGCAGCTGCTCAACCAGCTACCCAACCTTCCACTTCTTCTGAACCTTCATTGGAAGAGTTAGTGAGACAAATGACCATTCAAAACCTACAGATGGCGACTCAGATAAACCAGATGGGAGTTTCCATACAGAGTCTCACTAACCAGATGGGTCAGATGGCCACTCATATAAATCAGGCGCAGTCTCAGAATTCTGATAAGTTACCATCCCAGACTGTGCAGAATCCAAGAAATGTGAGTGCCATAACCCTCAGATCAGGGAAGCAAATTGTTGTACCTTCAGAGCCCGCTTCTACACCTACACCCGTGCCTGTCATTTTTCCTAGAGGGGACGACCATGATGGTCCACACAGGACGTTTGAAGTGGGTGGATCTTCTTCTCCAGTTGGTGGTTCTTCTTCAGTAAGATCTCCTCCGTTGTCTACCACTACCACTGCCGCACCTTCTCCATTGGTTGACCGACCTATCCCTCTTCCATTCCCTTCACGAGCACTTCCTAGCAAAAAGATGGAAGAGGTGGATAAAGAAATTCTGGAGACCTTCAGGAAGGTGGAGGTGAACATACCTCTACTTGATGCCATCAAGCAGATACCAAAGTATGCCAAATTCTTGAAGGAGTTGTGCACACACAAGAGGAAAATGAAGGGTAATGAGAGGATTAGCATGGGAAGGAATGTATCTGCGCTTATTGGTAAGTCCGTTCCACACATTCCTGAAAAGTGCAAGGACCCAGGTATATTTTGCATTCCTTGTGTGATTGGAAACAATAAATTTGAGAATGCCATGCTTGATTTGGGTGCTTCTGTTAATGTCATGCCTTTGTCTATATATGAATCTTTATCTCTTGGTCCTTTGCAAACCACAGGTGTGGTCATTCAGTTGGCTAATAGGAGTGTTACTCACCCAACAGGTTTCATAGAAGATGTCTTGGTAAGGGTTGGTGAATTGATTTTTCCTGCTGATTTTTATGTTTTGGAAATGGAGGAGGGATTCTCTCATGGATCCGCTCCCATTATTTTAGGCAGGCCATTCTTGAAAACTGCCCGAACTAAGATTGATGTATATGCTGGAACTTTGTCTATGGAATTTGCTGATATTGTTGTTCATTTTAATATCTTTGATGCAATGAAATTTCCAGCTGAGAACCATTCTTTGTTTAGGATTGATACATTGGATGAAATTATTGATGAATTTGTTGTTGGAAACTTTCATTCTGTGCATGAGAAGAAGCATTCTTTTCTGTCTTCTTTGCATTCATGCATTGAATCAGGATTTGAGAATGATGTTGATAATGTTGTGGATTTTGATGAGGATTGTGATGTCCAGGATATTGATGCTATGAATGATATTGATGATGTTGTTGACATATCTGAGATGGACATTGATTTTGATTGTGATGAGATGAGTATTCTGCCTTTACCTGTACACTCTTTAGAGTCAGAATTCATTAACCATGCTGCAGGTAGTACACTTGAATCTGACTTGCAGGCACCCACTCTTGAGCTGAAACAGCTACCAGATAACCTCAAGTACGTGTACTTGGAGGATGATGAGAAGAAACCAGTGATCATTTCTGCTTTCCTTGATTCTGTTCAAAAGGAGAAGTTGCTTGGTGTACTGAGGAAACACAAGAAGGCCATTGGTTGGAGTTTGGCTGATATACCTGGTATTAGCCCATCTACATGTATGCATAGAATTCTTTTGGAAGATGGGGCAAAGCCAGTCAGACAGCCACAAAGAAGGCAAAACCCCGTGATCATGGAAGTCATCAAGAAGGAGGTGACCAAGCTTTTGCAAGCTGGAATCATCTACCCTATTTCAGACAGTCAGTGGGTGAGCCCCATCCATGTTGTGCCCAAGAAAACTGGCCTCACTGTGGTGAAGAATGAGAGGGATGAGCTTATCCCAACTAGAGTGCAAAACAGCTGGAGAGTCTGCATTGACTATAGGAGGCTCAACCAAGCAACCAGGAAAGATCATTTTCCCCTGCCATTCATTGATCAGATGCTGGAGCGCCTGGCAGGTAAATCTCATTATTGTTTTCTTGATGGTTTTTCTGGATATTTTCAGATCAATATTGCTCCTGAGGATCAAGAGAAAACCACATTCACCTGCCCCTTTGGCACTTTTGCCTATCGGAGGATGCCCTTTGGTCTATGCAACGCTCCTGGTACCTTTCAACGGTGCATGCTTAGCATTTTTAGTGACTTTCTTGAGAGTTGTATAGAGGTGTTTATGGATGATTTTACTGTGTATGGATCCTCTTTTGATGCATGTTTAGACAGTCTGGAAAAAGTTTTGCAAAGATGCATAGAAACAAACCTTGTTCTGAATTTTGAGAAATGTCACTTCATGGTTGAACAAGGTTTGGTTCTAGGGCATATCATTTCTGAAAAGGGAATAGAGGTAGACCCTGCTAAGATATCTGTGATTTCGCAGTTGCCTTACCCCTCTTGCGTGCGAGAGGTGCGATCTTTCCTTGGACATGCAGGTTTCTACAGGCGCTTCATCAAAGATTTCAGCAAGAAAGCGCTTCCCTTGTCCAGACTGCTGCAAAAGGATGCTGACTTTGTTTGTGATGACAGATGCAAGCAGGCTTTTGATTGCCTCAAGGAAGCTTTGACTACCACCCCTATCATTCAGGCACCGGATTGGACAGCCCCATTTGAGCTCATGTGTGATGCATCTAACTATGCATTGGGGGCTGTCTTGACACAGAAAATTGACAAGCTGCCAAGAGTGATTTACTATGCATCACGCACTTTGGATGCTGCCCAAGCAAACTATACCACCACTGAAAAAGAATTGTTGGCAATTGTTTTTGCCCTTGATAAGTTTAGGTCATATTTGCTTGGATCATCTGTTATTGTATATACTGACCATGCAGCTCTTAAGTTTCTGCTGAAAAAGGCTGAGTCAAAGCCTAGATTGATCAGATGGATGCTACTGCTCCAGGAGTTTGACTTGCAGATTAAGGACCGGAGTGGAGCACAGAATTTGGTTGCAGACCACCTCAGCCGGATTGAGAGAGCTGAGGATGAAGTTGATGTGTTGCCCATCCAGGATAACTTTCCTGATGAGAGTTTATTGATGATTTCTTCTTCCCACCCCACTCCTTGGTTTGCACATATTGTAAATTATTTAGTTGCTTCTGTTTTTCCTCCCTTAGCATCACGTGCACAGATTGCTAAAATTAAGAGTGATGCTAAATATTATGTTTGGGATGACCCATATCTGTGGAAGTTGTGTAGTGACCAGGTTACTAGGAGATGCATTCCGGACCATGAGATTGACTCGGTCCTGCAATTCTGTCATGCCTCCTCACCGGGTGGTCATCTGGGGATACAAAGAACAGCTCGTAGGGTGCTTGATTGTGGGTTCTATTGGCCTTCCATCTTCAAGGATGCAGATAAGATTTGTAGCACTTGTGAGCCTTGTCAGAAAGCAGGAGGACAAATTTCACAGAGACAAGAGATGCCTCAACAGCCTATGCTATTCTGTGAGGTGTTTGATGTCTGGGGTATAGATTTCATGGGTCCTTTTCCTATTTCTTTTGGTTTTTCCTATATTCTCCTTGCTGTGGATTATGTTTCAAAATGGGTGGAAGCTAAAGCCACCAGAACTAATGATGCTCGGGTTGTTGTGGATTTTGTTAGATCTCACCTCTTTTGCAGGTTTGGAGTGCCTAGAGCAATTGTTAGTGATCAGGGAACCCATTTTTGCAACAGATCCATGCAAGCTTTGCTCAAGAAATATGGGGTGACGCACAGAGTTTCTACACCTTACCACCCCCAAACAAATGGGCAGGCTGAGATCTCCAACAGGGAGATTAAGAGGATTTTGGAAAAGATTGTCCAGCCCAACAGGAAAGATTGGAGTAGTAGATTGGACGATGCTCTTTGGGCCCACAGGACTGCATACAAAGCACCGATTGGGATGTCTCCGTACAGGGTTGTCTTTGGAAAGGCGTGTCATCTACCAGTTGAGATCGAGCATCGGGCGTACTGGGCTGTGAAGTCATGCAACTTCTCCATGGACCAAGCGGGAGAGGAAAGAAAGTTGCAACTGAATGAATTGGATGAGATTAGATTAGAAGCCTATGAGAACTCGAAGTTCTACAAGGAAAGGACCAAGAGGTTCCATGATAGTTCTATTGTTAGAAAGGACTTCGAGGTTGGCCAACAGGTTTTGTTGTATAACTCTAGACTCGGCCTCATGGGTGGTAAGTTGAGATCAAAGTGGACTGGACCTTTTGTTGTGACTAATGTTTATCCTTATGGTGCAGTAGAAATCCAAAGTCCATATGCAGCTAAAAGCTTCAAGGTGAACGGGCATAGACTGAAGCCCTTCCTCAGCAATCCTTCTCTGTTGGATGCAGTGGTGGAGGAGACGTCTTTGGTCTACCCCACCTACCCTCCCACCTGACTCAGGGAGTTTCTTTTCTCCTTCCCTACTCACTTTTATTGCACTTTGTCGATATTTGATGACTGTTCTGATTGTTTTGATTTGCTGTTTTGTGACACACTGAGGACATTGTGTCGTTTAAGTGTGGTCTATTAGGGGAGGTTGTTTCTTTGTTTATGTTTCGTTTTTGTGTATTTTGTTGTGTCTTATGTACAAGTTTTGCATGATTTTCGTGAATTCTGGACTATGATTAGGTTGTCAGTTTTCCTGCACTTCATTGATACTCTGAACTGTTGAATTCCTTGCTTTACTTTGCTTGGGAGATGATCATGATATTTGAGAGTTGAATTGATGGTGACCATATTACCTGTGTGAGATTTGAGCCATTTGATGATCTTTCTTGTGTGTGATATATGCCTTGATTGCTTGCACATATGTCTTGGCTTCACTCTTTGAATTGATTCTTGACTAATACGCATTTTTGAAAGGGATAAAGGCATTTTGTTGTTGAGCCTCTAAGCCAGATAAGCCTACCCTGTTTTGATCCATTGATAACCCTTTTGAGCCTATGTTTTTCCTCATTTCTTTGTTTTGAAGCTCATACACTAGCCCTAAGTGAAAAACCATTATTACCTGAACCTTAGGGAATTTTGTAGCTTTGGAATTGTTTTGGGAATAAGTGTGGTCTCCTGGGAATTTCAGATGAATTGGCTAGTGAGTTCTCTTCATATCTTGTTTCTGTTTGTAAATATGTGGTGCATCTTGTCTCTTGAAATTGTGTGTTGAACAGAGTAAAGAAAAGAGACAGGATGAAAAAAAAAAAAAAAAAAAAAAAAAAAAAAAAAAAAAAAAAAATCAGAAAAACAGAAAAAAAAAAAAATTGTGAACAACGGTGAATAATGGAGTTAACTAGAGGATGGAATTAGAGGTTGTAGGTGAGTTTGAATGTGTTTATACTTGTTCCCCATTGCTCATCTATCCCTTATGGTTTATACCTTTTTATCCAGATATATCCTCCCTTGTCCTTGACCCCATTATGACCATAAAAAGACCTTTTGATTTGAACATGCGTATCTATTTGAGTGTTGATATTAGAGGCTTGCCAAGCCTATTTGTGTTTGTTTTCTTGAGTTCATTGAGTGACATTGATTTACCTTAAACACTCGAGAGAAACACTGATTGTGTACATCTGTGAGGCTCTGTTGCTGTCGATTCATCTCTTGAACTGATTGATTGTTTCCCTTGTATTGAACTGTTCGGATGATTCTTTGAGTATTTGTTTTCATTGATTCTGTGTGGAATTCTGCCTATACCTTTTACTGTCCAGATTTTGTGAGAATTGTGAAAGTGTGTTTCTGCTTTGGAGTCTTTGTTGTCTGTCTGTCGAGTATGTGTCACCTCCATGATGTTTGAGTAATTTCATGTTCTTCCGTCTAGATTTTGCCCAGGAGTGCAAAAGACTAAGTGTGGTCTATTTTGATGAATCATTATTTTCTACACTGCACTTAGTTTATTGTACTAGAGTTAATCAGGAAAGTGTGTTCAAATATCCAGTATTTTCCCATTTTTTTGAATTGTGGTTAATTCGATCAGAAATTCTTATTTTAATTAATTTGAATTATCTGAGACTAATTATTTACATTATTGAGTGCAGGGAAATTATCGGATAATTTTAGGACTGAAAGATAAATTTCTCATCAATAACATTTTAAACTAAATGAGAAACAAAAATGAAATTTATTTTTCTTCGGAGGGAAAGAAACCAGTAATTATTAATTTCCAATTGAAACTTCTAAGGGAAATGCACGGATTGAATTTTTGGTGCACACAAAAACAACAAACACCACGTCAACCTAAGATGAAGTGCTAAATCCATGCATAGCATATGTGGCAGCAGACATCCGTGTGTCCAGCTGGCTGGAAACGTCCAAGCACACAACAGGAGTAGGGAGCAGGAAGCAGAAAAGAGGGGATTGATTGGAAGAAAAATGAGGAAGCTAGCTGCTGCTTGGGGAGACAAGCTACTACTCTATGGGCACAAAGAGACAACACACATGCTGATTTTGGAGGTCTCTTAACTCTTTCTTCTCGGTAGTTTTTGGCAGGATTCTTTTCTTCTTTTCGGAGAGCATAGCAAGAGTATTAGAGAGGATGACTTGATGAAGGAGAAAGGGGGTGTGCTGGTGTGAGATGATAAGTCCATAGAGAGAGAGAAGAACGAGCTGCTGTCACAGCTGAAGTGGAGCAGAATTTAGCAAGTACACTTTTCTTTCTTTTCTTGAGATGCATGAACTGAGCTGGAGATGAAGAGAAGAAGCTGCTGTCTTGGTGAAGAGAGACGCATATGTGATGGGCTTTAGAGGAATTGAGCACGGTGATTTGCTTGGAGAAAACTCTTGAAGAAGTAGATGAATATGGAGGTGTGATTCTCGGTCAAAATAGCTAGAATTGTGTGATTCCTACTTGCAATTTGGAGAAGTGCAACCATGGTCCACCAACACATGAATTCTCGGCAAAAGTGGTCATATAGTAATAGCTTATCCATGCTTTCACTTCATGTAGCTTGTTTGGACGGTAATATGGTTTTGAATTTAGCAAGTATGCTTTACTTTTTCCTTTAAGAAAGTGGACGGTCCTACTAGAAGTAATATATGTTTTCATTTTGCTTTTATTGCCTTTCTTTTAGACAATGATCATGAGTCCAGCAACATCTTTCTTCAACATAATTCTACTTTGCTTAATTTATTAAAACTTGTAGAGAACCGTGAATGGGAAGTCTGCACCGATTATGATTTCTTAGAATAGGAGTGTTTATATTATTCTTATGGGAAAAAGTTAAGTGTTAGTTTTATACAAAAAGACAAAAGCTTTCGAAGAGCATTTTGGAGAATGAATTTACGTGAATGAAGGATAGCAAGCTTATGAGAATTCTTAAACCAAACCAAGTCAATTCTTTCACGTCTGCAGAAGAAGTGGCAAGAGGATTTAAGTGAAGCATTTCTTTTGTTTAATAATAAAAAAAGAATTAAGTAAAGTCACGGTCAAGGAGTGGTTTTAAGGCAATTGTAAATTTAAATTTCTTTTAGTAGATGAATTGGGCACAGTTAATATTAGGGAAGTTTTACACTTTTTCATTTCCTTTGCTTTAAAATGTTGTATATTATATGTTGACTTGATTTTCAGTATTTGAGTTGTTGCGAGTTGTTTTTGATATTTAAAATGGCTGTGATTTCATTTTAATGTACCAATTTTATTTTTACTGTCTAAATTTTGTTTTACTGTTGTGAATTTTATTTAAACGCAATTTTAATTTTATCGCAACCAAAAACACTACAAAAAAAAAAAAAAACCCCATTACGTGTTGACAAAAGATTGAACCACATTTGGTCCCTGAGAGACGACCTAGGAGTCAATTCCTAGCACTGTACTGCATTCTTAATTGCACATCAAATTTGATCGGTCGCGACAGCTGTATCAGACACATATAGATAAATCTAGACATGAAGAAATTCTCCCAATAGTAATATTGCCTAGTCATAGGGATAGGAGGATTGGTTGCCTTTAAGCTTCTGTGCGAATGTAATGCATGAATAATTGCTAGGGAGACAAGACATTGTAAACTAGTGATCAGGATTAGGCTTTCTTCACCGAGACATCAGGTTTAAGGTAAATTAGAAAGTGGCATTAACATTAATGAAGAAAGGTGAATTCTTGAATACATGACAGTGGATAGGAGAACTCAGTAACCCCAACAACATAATCATCCATATATTTCAATCATGTTTTGCTTCTTTTGTCCAATTTATCAATACATGCATTCATATTTAATTTTTAGTATTTGCATTTAAATCTCAAAGAATTGGTTTTTGAAGTCTTATTTAATCAAGAAACCACACAATTGTTTAGGCCGTGAGTCCTTTGGGAAATGATACTTGGTCTTACCATTTTATTATTATTTGATACAATTTGGTTACACTTGCCAAGGGTTAACAACTTCCCCCTCCGGTCCCGGCTGAAGGCAACCGAGCAGTCCAAAATGAAGGCAACCGAGCGGTCCAAACTGAAGGCAGGCGAGCAGAGCACACAATTCCAGAGAAAAGTCACGTCACAAAGGTTAATCTCTCGATTCTACAAATTCCTACCGAAACAGTTATGATGGTAAGATTAACAATCTTTAATAATTGTTTGATGTTCAACTGAGTAAGAGAGAGGAATTAGCATTTTTCAATAATTGAATGATTAAACTTTCTCTCTCCAACTCCAATGCACAAAAATCTTATTTATGGAAATTGTTAAAATATTGAAGAATGTAATGACACACACAAATTGTTAAAATATTGAAGCATGTTTTGACAAAAAACTGTTTTGTTCAAAGGAGCATAGGAGAGAGAAAAAAAAAGTTAACGTCGTTTGTACGTATTTAACGGAAGGGACTTGAATGAGGCAAATTTTACCAAGTGAGGACGCAATTGAAACTTTTTTAAAATGATGGACCAACTTGACACACTTAAGTGAAACTAAGAACAAAATAAACAATTAAGGCTTAATTATTTACCATTTTTTTACAATTTTTTTATTATAATTATTTACTGCTTCTAATTGTGTAGGTTGACAATTTTTTATCCTTTTAAACACTAGAATGATATTCATGAATGTTTGAATAGTTTGGATAATTTACTTATTTGTCATGTTATATAAGTTAACACTTTAATTTTCAACTACTATCTATATAATGATGTTTGGTAAAATAAGTGTTTCGGTAGTGGACCGAGAACACTCTTCCTACTTCGGAACCTACTTCGGACCTACTGCTCCTTTCCTGGTACCGATCGTGTGTATTTATAGGCTTTGTAAAATGGCCAGCTCATTAATCACCCATTAATGTTGTATATTATTGTGCCCTGAAATCTGTTAATTATCCATAAATGTCGCATTCTTGATGTTATCATGATTATTAACCGCATTGACTGACCATTAATGACATTTACCTCGTCATTTACCTCACCTCACCTGGACCCATTACCGATCGACTCAATTGGCCCGACTCTCCTTCTTCCTGACCGATCTGTTACGGGGAAGTAGTACAATAAATTAACAAATTAGTTGTATTACTATAAAAAAGAGTCATTTTAATCCATTTTGATTGTACATTAATAAATAAATAAAATAATTTGAAAAAACTAAACATCCTTAATTAGGTTCATCCATTAGCATGTAGTGAATCAAATTGAATTACAAAACTTTTAACTCAAAATAAATTGGATCAAAGTGACTCATTTTTAATTCAACCCTGAGTTAAATCCATATTAATCGAATTAAATGACTTTGACAGACGAACTCTTAAGTAAGCTAATAGTTTCTTATCTTATGATACAAAATTTTAAGTTAACTACTCTCTCAAGTTATGTAACTCTTGGAATAGCTAGTTGCTAAAGTATTTTAACAAAATTTATTCATGTGATGAGTTATCCTAATGAATCATAGTAACTTACTTTTCGCACCTTTGGTTATCTTATGTTTCAAAATTTGAAGTTAACTAACTTCTTTCTCTGAAGTTAACTTTTACGTGGACATACTTTATCTTTTTTGTTTTTTGCAATATCTCTTAAAGTTCAAACTCCCTTCTTTGCGGTCTACATAACTGACGGTGGGTTATCGCAATAATTAATATTGCTTCAACAAAAGAGTTGGCGAAAGATACGGTGACAATGTGACTTCTTACTAGTTTTTTTCAACTTTTAAACATTTTCAATTTATCCCTTAAATGCTTTTAAATGGACGGAAAAATCTATTCAAAACATAAAACATAAAATTGTTTTTGTTGGTCATATTAGTAGCGAGGGTTACACTTGTCGATTGGTTTTTGTTGGTCATACTATCCGAAAATCCTACATGGCAGTGTCTAAGAGGCATTGTATGATTGTGGTAGAGATCTCATCCAAGCTAAGGAGTACGAGAAGAAGCTTGTGGACATCATGAATCCTTCAAATCCAAACCAATAGAAATTCAAATACAGATCTCCTAAGATGTTAAGATAACAATCCCTTTTCTCAATTAAACTATATATATTGCTCGTCTACCCTTTCTCATATACAGCAACCACCGTTCTAACCATTCCCAATACAAGCTTTTTCAGTGCTTCATTCTACAACACTGCAATGGCCGCTTCCACCATGGCTCTCTCTTCGCCATCATTGGCTGGTCAAGCCATGAAGCTGTCTCCTTCCACCCCGGACCTCTCCGGTGGAAGGATTTCGATGAGAAAGACGGCCTCCAAGTCGGTTTCCTCTGGAAGCCCATGGTACGGCCCAGACCGTGTGAAGTACCTGGGCCCATTCTCGGGTGAGGCTCCTTCTTACCTGACGGGAGAATTCCCAGGTGACTATGGGTGGGACACTGCCGGGCTTTCGGCTGACCCGGAGACATTTGCTCGGAACCGTGAACTGGAAGTGATCCACTCTCGATGGGCGATGTTGGGGGCTTTGGGGTGTGTGTTCCCTGAACTGTTGGCCCGGAACGGTGTGAAGTTCGGGGAGGCGGTGTGGTTCAAGGCTGGGTCTCAGATATTCAGCGAGGGTGGGCTTGACTACTTGGGCAACCCAAGCCTGATCCATGCACAGAGCATCCTTGCCATCTGGGCCACACAGGTGATATTGATGGGTGCAGTGGAGGGTTACCGCATTGCCGGTGGGCCTTTGGGTGAGGTGACGGACCCAATCTACCCGGGTGGGAGCTTCGACCCATTGGGCCTTGCTGATGACCCAGAGGCTTTGGCTGAGTTGAAGGTGAAAGAGTTGAAGAATGGGAGATTGGCCATGTTCTCCATGTTTGGTTTCTTCGTTCAAGCCATTGTCACTGGCAAGGGACCTTTGGAGAACCTCGCCGATCACCTTGCCGACCCCGTCAACAACAACGCCTGGGCCTACGCCACCAACTTTGTCCCTGGAAAGTGAGAGAAACTGTAATGACACAGAAGAACAAGAAAGAACTTGTGAATTTTATGTCATTTAGTGAAATATGAATGTTAATTATATTATTATAATTATTTGTGTACCTTATTAACCAAACCATTTAAAACTCAAATGGCAAATCTTAAACATTAGAAAGCGAGTTAGGTTCTAATATCTAAAGCAATAAAACTAAAATGTCATGTTTTAAACCTTGTATCCTTAAAAAATAAATACTAATACTAATAATCTTAAAATTTAATTTTCGCTTCATTTCTTTTTTTCTAAATCCGAATAATATCTATTTTCGTCTACTTCTTAATTATTTCTCTCTTTTATTTACTTCCATTGTTTTCCTCACCATCAAACACACTTTGAGCCTTTACAAAAGTGTCAGAAGTATGAGAAGAGGAGAGTTTGTGTTTAGTTTGGCGCTATTATGCAGAACAAGGCCAAGTTGTTCGGTGACAGTACTGCACAAAGAATTATTGATTTCTTCACCAAAAGAAAGTTATTTTTACTTAGACAATTTGCAAACAGTGACCCATTCGGCTTTCACGAGATTGGAAACTAGTAATCACTTCACGTGATCTTCTTTTGCGAGTTATTTTGGCTGACAAGTAAATACGGTGAAAACATTTAATCGGTTCATTTGCAGGAACAAAAAGTCTCACCAGTCTGACTGGTGAGAGTTTCTAGGTGTGTCCCATCAGCAAAAAATGTGATTTTGACACTTCAACTACCTAATTAATTTCCAGCTATCAATTTAGAATTGGGTCTTCTGGCGGGTAGTGGCTAGTGTCCAAATAAATATTCAACTTTTTTATTCCAATTAATAGGAAATGTATTAAAAATTAAAACTTTACACTTTACTTGTGCTGTCATGCATGACTTTTTTTTTCTCATCTGTTTTAATCTGTAATATGAACTAAGCTAAAAACTTTATTAACCTTTCTTTGCATACATTCATGCCCCATGGGAGGAAATGAGAGATTTGAAAAAAAGAAAGAGTTTTAAGCCAAATGGAAGGATATACAAAAATTGGTAGAAAATTTCAAGACCAGCTCATTGCACAAATCTACACTTAGCTTTGCATTATTTTCAAGATACTATGTGAAATTTGAAATACTATACAATGTAGATGTTTTATTCACTTGGTGCAACAGTCTAAAAACCAACCATAGATCCCACTTTTTATAAGGGATTTCAAACACATGAGAACACTTATGATTACAAATATGAGATGCCTTATTCGGAAAGAAGTTATAAATTACATCTCACCTGTGATTTCAGACTAATTTCGATAATGCACATGTATAAAAAGAATAATGAAACCTTTCAAAACATGTTGTATCTACAAACACCCGCCACAAATAACTTTGTTTTTCGGTGGCAGCTCTCAGTACTGCATTCAGAAACGTGTCTTTGTCCAAAAATGTATGCATGTTGCGGGACTAATCTGTGTAAAATATCAAACCATGTCTTCCATCTTTTGTTACCTCAGTCACACTTCAACCCACAAATTTCAAGCACAATATCATTTTTTGCCAAAAATGGGTTGATCCTCACCCAAAGCAGTGTTAAGATCGAAGCCAGAAGAATGGCCCAGACCAAGATGATGGTAGGAACACCTTCCTGTTTTCCCATGACACCCTTGAGGAAAGGATAAAGATGGACAATGACCCAAAGGGCAAAAAATAGCCTGCCAAACAAAGGACCCCATGAATCATAGCCATTGTTTATAGCATCTGACACGCCAACAATGACTCCAATTATGTTTATAATTAGTAGGGTCAAGGGAGGGATCAACAAGGATGTCCATTTGAAGATGTAGAGTTCAGCAAAGTCTCCATCATCTGCAGCTTTGGATGTGACAGTGAAGTTTGTGTTAACTCCAGCAAGAACTTTGAGCAAACCCTGAACGAGAGCAAACAGATGTGAGGAGGCTCCACCAATAACCCAGAACTGCTCATTCCTCCACCAGTCATGTATACCAACACCTCCCCACTGCATTTCCAGGATGCCAGTTGCAGCTATAGAGATGAATAGAGCCATGAAAATGATACTGGCATAGTTACTTATCTGAGAACAATAAAATAAAGCATTAGTCCAAAACACCATAAACTTCATCACATTCTATTTCGTTGTTTAAAACAATTCTTGAATTTGGTGTGAGCACTATAAATACCTATAGACTATAGATACAACTAATCAAAAGTTTGAGATAATATTAAAATAACTTTGTAGCACACACTTTACTACAGACCATATTAATTATGATTTTAATACATCTTCAGCATATGTTTGGTTGTGCCTATATGTAAACTATGCAAAAGTTACTCCTATGTTTATGCATCCCTACCTAAGACGTAAATTGTAAAAGTTGAAAAAATTAATCCTACCTCAGGGACAATGAATTTCCCAGTGAGCAGACAGACAGCTGGCAATGCACAGTAGGCAATTAAGGGAATTGAAGTCAGAGGATAAACAACCGAGTTTATGTAAGAGAACCGTTCCAGCGACTTCAAGCCACCACCATAACCATACCATATAGGACAATGCCTACTGAAAAAGATCTCAACAGATCCAAGAGCCCATCGAAGAACTTGATGCAGACGATCTGAGAGATTTATAGGAGCTGAACCCTTGAAAGCAGGCCTTTTGGGCATGCAGTAAACAGATCTCCAACCATGGCAATGCATCTTGAAACCTGTTAAAATATCTTCTGTAACTGAGCCATATATCCACCCAACCTGAAATATAAATGTTGCAGAGGTCTAAATACAGTACACCATGGCTTAAAAGAGCTTCAAGGCCTTAAATCTCAAACAGATCGCATACCTCTTTCCCCCATTCTGTCTTATCCTCATAACCACAACTAATTACATGGATGGCTTCTTTCAATAGTGTGGCAGAACTTGCTGCTTTGGGAAGACCCCCATCTTCCATGAGTGTTGAAGCTATGAAAACAGATGATTGCCCATATTTCTTCTCAAACTTTTGTTGAGACATTAATAAGGACTTCTCGTTGTCAATTCCTGTGAAAAGGGTTTCAAGAGGAACACCAAATGCCATTACAAAACTAGTTAGTTGCTTCATAAGAATGCAGATATAATAAAAGTATATATTGTAATAGTAGAGCAAAGTTCAACTAAGTACATCTCAGAAAACTATTTAGAGTCTAAGAATGCATCTGAATATTTCCTAATGAAAAACAAGGCCAATTTGAGGCATTTCATACCTTCAATTCCCTCTTCAATATTTTCTAGTGCATGCATTTGCTTAATGTCATCCTTATTCTTTGTCATCTTTTTCATACTTGACTTTGATTTAATCTTTTTCTTCCTGGATCCACAACATAGACTACAGCACCATTTAGGCCAACAGTTACATGTCTTCCTTGGTGGTTTCCTCGTAGCAGGGGCATCATATCCATAAAATGCCTGCCTCCGGAAGACACACCCAGTTCCCACATATATAGGTCCTTGGATGCCATCCAAACCTTTCATATTGATCTAATACATATTTAACAACGGTTAGCTTTTCCTTCAGAGCAAACTGAAAGCTATATGTATATATGTATGTATAGTAGTACATATGTTCAAACAACATCAGCAAATTCTTACTTACATCAAAGAATACAACATTGCGATTTGAGTATCTATCATTTCGATCAATCCCATCAAATCTTTGGGGAAACTGTACATAGCATATCTTTTTCCCTGATGTAGGATCCATCATGAAGCACATGGCTTCACGAAGGGCCTTACTGTTATTTATGTAGTGATCGCAATCAACATTCAGTAGGTAAGGAGCATTTGTGATTATTGCTGAGACTCTCACCTACACAATCAACCAACAAAGCAACAGAGAAAATGTTAGAAGGAAAATGGAGACAGAAGAAAACTTCCAAAGGTTTCAGTTTTATAGTGAGAAAAGGGACTCTACCAAGGCATTCATAGCTCCAGCTTTTTTGTGGTGCTCATATCCAGGTCTTTTCTCACGGGACACGTACACAAGTCGAGGTAATTCATTGCCTTCAATGTCACGAACACCATTTTGTCCCAGGAAAACCTGAAGCAGAATACCAACATAGTTCAGGTTATACAAACTTTCCGTGTGGACACAACATTTTCAATCTACACAAAAAACCAAAATAGCATCTTAACATTGTACTCACTTGTATCATTCCAGGATGATCTCTGACATTATTCCCAGGCCATGGAGTACCATCCTGCATTGTCCAACCATCCTCAGGAACCTTCTGCGCCATTGCCACTAATGCATTAATCCTCACTTTGAACTCTTCATACTCCCTCTAAGTCAACACAAATGAGAAAAAAAAAAGAACCAGTTATTGGTTGAAGCCTAATAGAAGAGATGAAAGATGATAAACAACAATAACGCACAAAACTTAGGTACAATTCTTCAGGTGTTTTCAACATTTATTGAATGAATTGGAATTCATCTCAGTAACTTTATTAATCTTTAATGCTAACCTTTACTATGTATATTTTTTTCTAGTAGAACTTTAATTTTGATTGGAAAACACCAAAAGTAAATAAACAACTACATCTAAATTTTGTCCAAAAGTAAAACTCAATCATGATTAAAGAGAAGCCGAAGGAAAATAACTAAACTTTCCCCTGGCATAAACTATGTTTCTCAGTTAGTCATATTTCATGCAAAATTGAAGCCTTAAGTTTATGGCTTTTCCTTTGGGTCAGAAAATGACATGATAGGAACAATTTCAAACCTTAATGGCACGACGTTCTCTTATAAATGCTGCATCCACTTTATCCTTCAAGTAGTCAACCTTCTGTGCAAAATACCATTCTGGAGCCCGTGGTTCAATGCTGAACTTCTTGCAGAACGGAACCCATTTCCTTGCAAACTCAGAAGTCTCAGAGAGTGCTTCAAATGTAAGCATTGCAGCACCATCATCAGAGACATAACATGCAACCTTCTCCACTGGATAATCCACAGCAAGGATGGACAGAACTGTGTTTGCAGTTATAAGTGGAGGCTCTTTCATAGGATCCACTGTACTGACAAACACATCTATATCAGCTAACTGAGATGGTTTTCCTTCTTTCTCGTACCTGTGAAGTTGTAATTTGTAAAGAATTAACAAATAATGTCTTATGTCACACACACATATAAGGAGAGGCAGAGAAAGACCAAATACCTCAGAGATAAACGATCAAGGTACGTTTCCCTCATAATTGGGCTCCATTTTGGGAACTGATCAAAAATCCAAGACACAGCAAACCAGATTTCACAGATTACTGATGTGAGCCACAATGCATATGCATCATTGACAGGATGGAGAATTCTATAATGGAAAAAGAGGCCAAGAATGGCAATCCGGAGTACTATTATGATTCTGTATGGATTTATCCTGCTTGAACTAATTGGCAGCTTTCTCCAAAGTGGTTGTCTGCCTTCATCCATTCTGTCAACAGGAATTCAGATTAAATAATCATAATTGAGCAGAAAGGAAAGTAAATAAATATAGCAAGAAAATATGAATCCAACAGGTGTATTTTCAGATTCTATGCAAGCTCTAGACATGAAAAAAAATGGATGCTATTGCTCATAGTTGTTGGAATTAGTTGTTAGAAAGAAAAGAGACTTTTGTAAATTGTATATTTCTGTATTTATCAAAGAACAAGCAAGGTATACATATACTGAAAGGCACCCAAACTGCTATAAGATAAAGCAGATTACTTAGTTTGTCTGACATTGGTGGATGGAGGAATGAAGAAAATTGTGTTCTTATCCTTAAAATAGATAAACAGAATTAGTTACTTGGTGTATTAAATCATTATAACATCTTCAAACACAGTGGAATAGAAGTACAAGTTGTGCTCAACTTTTTCTACTATTTCAAGAAGTTTGGTAAAGCAATTCATTTGTAACGTAAAATTTTCTCTTGAAATACTTGTTTTCAGACACTTAGTAAAACCAACTTATCTTCTTCATTATTTTAATATGAAGATGTTAAGCTCGTAAAATATTAGTTGTTAATAATGAAGATTGATGACTGTTTAGTTGATTATTAGATGAGAATTAATGCATTACTTTACGAGTGCAAGAAATAGAGTATTTTGGAAATATAGCTCTAAAGCATTTGTATAGGTTACCATTAGACCCTAGTCATATGTTAGAGTAAACCTACATAATAATCCAACAAACAAATAGTCCTATTTGACTACTGTTTTTACTTAAATATCTATTTGGAGGATAAGAACAAATTTCTAGTCACTCCCCATTTACATATTACCATGACTATATGGCCGAATGTGGGTTTAACTTCTTACCAAGTATTAATGTGGTAAAAATTATATCTATATCCTGTTATTGTTAATTAAGTTCCATGAATATGTGCAGGAGATAAGATTAAAAAAATCAACTTTAACCCATCCTCACATAATTCAGCTGTTCTAAAAGGGATGCACCAAACATTTTTTCACTCTATCTTTTTACATGTTATATAGTACGAACCACGAAGAAAGCCATAAAATATTAATTTTACAAAAATAAAAATTAAATTTTCATCTCATCTAAATTTACATAAAATATTAAATTTTACAAAAAATTAAATTTGTTGGAAGAATGTGAGTGAAGAGTATTGATTCAGTAAGTAATTATAAAATCCCATTTTCTTAATCATATTTATTTAAATTGTCATAAATACAGAAAAAATATTCAAAAGAAAATAATAAAAATAATTCTATTTTTCTTATTACTAGCTGACATTTTCAGTTCAACATCTAGCTGTTTGAAAGAGCCAAAATAAGTTGGACATGCTCCAATATTGAAGCAGCCAATTTTGGCTTTAAATAAGTTGAAATACCTTAAGAGTTAAAGTTGACAAATGAGAACCACAAATAAAACCAGCAAGTTTTATGAATAACTTTCAATGAATGAATTATAAGAATAGGAATTAGACAGTAACACCTACTTTGGCAAGTCAGGATCATCCAGCTCATCACTATCCTTGCCCCCTTCATGCCTAACCACCTGAAGCTTTTCACTTTGCTTTTTCTTCCAATCCTCCATCCTTTCCTTCCATGCAACACTTCCATATCCATAAACTGCTATGTCCTTTTTAGGATCCATAGGTCTAGGTTGAACTGCATCAACAACATTAATTGTCACATTAAATAAGGACAGGGCCACCTAGAAGCAGCAATCTCAATGTGCACATGCAACCCTACACAAAAAATGTTTTCATAGCTTGGTGTAGTTAACTACTTTAAGTACACCCTCATATTTCATCTGGGTAATTTATATAACAGGTACTGTTGGGGGTGATGGTGGTGTTCTCTGATCCGAATAGAAGTTTTCCTAAAGTTAGTATACTAAATTATTAAAGGTCAATGCAAAATTACCTTAGTAAAACTCCAATTCTCATTGGAGAACAACACCAACAGCACCTATGGAGTTATATGCAAGTTTTGTAACTTAAGTAATTGCTACTATGTTTTGTCTGATAAAATTACTTACCAGGTACAGATGAATCAGGAAAAGGCATAGGATAAATCCGTTTTCCTCGAGCCATGAATGGAGGAAGAATAAGTGCATGTTTATCAGCAGAAATTCCCACATCCTTAATTGAAAAACAATTATTATGACAAATAGGATCAAAAAATAGTATAGTAAAATTCAGAAAAAAAGAAAAGAGACACAAGTGATGAAAATGAACTGACCTCTTGACCATATGTCAGTAGAGGGATCTCAGAAGCCACAGAAGCTGCATCAAACTCTGATGGTGTGTGGACTGAACCATTGACTGAACCATAGTTAAGGCGTGTAGAGAACATGGCCTCAGACATGTGAGGATGATCTCGCCTAAGATTGCCTCCAATATCAAACTCGCTTTCCAAATCATCAGTGTCATCCTCTTCTTCATCACCCAAAACTCTAGCACTACCTGATATCAGTCAGTGTTAGCCAAATCTAGCATCAGATTATGGTAACAACCCACTGTATGTTGTCGATTAAAATTCATTGAAAACTACAAAACACTTTAAATAAGTGAAACCGACAAATTATATAATTCTAATAAATTTCAGTCAACAATAAAAAAAAAACATTAAAGTCACGCCATAATCATTCTTCAACATAACAAAGGCAAAAATAAGGTGAGAAAGAAACATAAACACCGACACAAAAAAGATCAGAGTTAAATCTGGTTGAAGCTTCTTCACCTTTGATGCGCTTGTATCTTGTTTTACACTGAGGACAAACTTGGTTACCCTCTCTTCTTTCATACTCGTAGCACGGTCTGCACACAGGGAATGCACATTCATTGCACGCAACAAATGGCTCCCCGTTCACCGTAACCTCTAACTCATCCCCACAGATCTGACAAATTTGACCACTTAATTCTGTGACAGCAGTCACCTGCAAACAACAGTGATGATGCTAACATTGATCAGATCAGGAAAATTGGATGGTAATGTACTTTATAGGAAGATGAAAGTCAGTTTTTTTATTTCTAAAATGGTGAACATGACCTTTATTACTTAAAATAAGCAGCATCAAAGTTTATGACTTCCATGCAAAAAATCTAAAAGCTCTGAAATTGATAAAACATGGCAAGAAAAAATAGTAAGAAGCAGGGAGAGAACAGAAAAATGACCAAGTTGAATGAACTCAAATTATTCAAACTTAGATTGGTGAGAAAAGTGTTTTTCTTTTCTTTTCCAGTTTCTTTCACCTGAAGCTGGGGAGAGACAAACTGAAAAGAGTTTGGATGGGAAAATTTTCCACAATTAACACACAAACAAAATTGAAGTCCCCATCCCCAAGAAAAAGAAATAGCTTATTTATTTCAGCTTGAAACTCTCATTGTGCTTAAAAGAAGACATTTTGGAAAACCATTTCTAAAAGAAAAAATTCAAAAGTAACCAAATACCCTTAGGAATGAAATGAAGGACTCAAAATGGAAAGACAACCCAATTGGGTCAAAAAATCAGCATGGAAATCCAAAAAAGAAAAGACCCCAATGGGGAATTTGCTTCTTCAAACTCTTGACGTGGCTTTGTGAGATGAGTCGAAGAATAAGGACAAAACTCAGAAAAGAGACTCTGTTTTGAAGACCATGTGAATTCAAAATCTTCAGAGGAACTGAGAAATCAGAGAAATAGAGACCACTCACTCTTGCAGACTCATCAGCATTGATAAGAACAAACTCATTCCTGTTATGAGACCCTGCAATCAGTCTCCCTTTGGTGTCCATAGAACTGTTAACTCACTCAACACCAAAATCCTCAGATACCAAATACTCCACTCACAAACCTCCCTTCTTAGCTTCTTCCAAGTTCATAGTGAAAGAAAGAAGCAAATATAGAAAGGCTATCAAACTAAGAGTGAAACCGAAGAAAGCTGCTTCCTTTGGAGGGCATGGTACATGAAATGATTCTTTTCTTGAGCAACCCGGTTTTGTAACAGATGGGGTGCCAGGGTGCTACTAGTACTACAAACTACTCTCTCTCATTTGTGAAAGGCGGAAGCTTGCAGCATTATAAGCAAACACATCACAAAAGGGTTACATAAAGTGACAAGAAATGTGAGTGTAGAAGAAAGAAAGAGAAAGGAGGAAAAGGGGAAAGAGAATATATCAAAGCAAGCACGGGTTGGAAATTCAACAGAGATGAGATGAGACAGGGTCAGAGACAAAGAGAGACAATGTGGGAGTGTGTTGCTTTGTACGTGTATGTATATGTGTTTATGCTTGTGCAATGCGAAGTAATAGTAGTAGTTGGATCCATAATTATTTTCCCTAATAATACACTACATTGCTATGTAGATTATAAGTTATGCTTTTGTTTTGCCTATGAATTATTAAGCAATCTTAGCTGTAACTCTGTGTATTGTGTAAGTCTGCATTAATTGGTCTATAATTTTGTGGGAGTAACTTTGAGAAAAAAATAATTTTTAATTGTTGTGATTTGATGTATAGCTGAGTTGCTTTAAATTATATATTCATATTGAAATGTGTTCTTTTTCAAATGAAAAGAAAAAATAGGGGCTTTTTAACACTTGAGTAGGAGTTTATTATCATAAAAGAACAGATAAAATTAATTTTAATTTGGTCAAAATTAATCTTGATTGCAATACTTCAAAATAACTATTTTAATTCTAATTTTTATGATTAATAAATTTAACATCTTGAATTTCATAAAGAAATAAAATATTCTCTAATTATAAAAATATTAGAATCGAAATCATCGCTTTTAAAATACAAGGACTAGAGCTAATTATTGAATAGAAAATGAGAGATTAAATTATGTTTTTAAAGTATGTTAATAATTAATTAAAAGTGTGTTAAGTATAATGTTTAAAAAATTTATGTAAAAAACAAATAATAGACGTAAAATTATTTAAGACTGAATTTCATTGTCTTATAAAAATTCTATGGAAAAATTATATCGTAAATATATTCTAATTATTTTCTTAAAACAAAAGAAAATTTCGTGAAATTCAAATAGGAAATTATACGCTAATAAAAGGAAGTAAAAAAAGCACTAACTTTTCTTGCCAAGGAGCGGAGAGTAAAGTCACGTGAGGCTAATACGTAAAAAAGAAGAGTCACGTGAGGTTCGTGCGAGCGCGAGTACGAGATAATGCACAAAATATCGCCATACAAAGAATTAAACTATGATTCGAATTTTGAAACATCATCATATAATAATAAGAGTTAATTCTCGTGACTGAGAAATAGTCAAAATACCTTCCCTCGAGTTTATTTTTGAAGTTTCAAAATTCACTTTGTACTTTGTTTTCTTCTTTTGAAGTTGCATTGAAGATGGTAAGAAAAAAACTCAAACAAATAATTACTCACGAGAGTAAATGAATGTGATTATAATTTTGAGTTACCAAATATTTCAAAACAGCCTAAAAGTTCATTAATATTAGAAAAGTGAGTTATTTTAGAAACTTCACGTAATACTTAATTGTAGTAATGATAACGAGTTTTTAAAATCTATACATTTTGGATTAAAAAATATATAAACATGTCAAAAATAGAAAAAAAAAACTCAACAAATTTCTTAATATGTTAGAAACTCTACGTTATCTTCATGGATCATTGTACATATTGAAGTAGAAAGTTCCATTAGAAAATGAAGTTGTTATTTCCTGAAATGTCATTAGCTGGTATTTTTCTGCTAACAGTGGCAAGTCCATCACATCATAGCTAATGGCATTAGAGTAGTAGGAAAATTACATGTTTTCAATTATTTTCTATGATCCTTATTCCTTAGTTATATAAGCCAAAAGAAATCTATTTTACCTCATTGATGTATGTGGATTTTCGATATTTAATTATTTCAATAATAAATCAAGAAGGGTAATTTTAAGATTTAGTAAATAATTTTTTGCCTGATTATGTGTCTCTTGGTATTAAATTATCTTTTTTTATGGTTTTTGGAAATGAAGAATTTATTCTGTAATTTTTATTTAAGAAAATTAAGTTTTTTAAGCAAAGTAAAATGTAAATGAGAATATAAAGACAAAAAATATTTTTTAAAGATATTTTACAAGTTTACGGAAATTCTCATATTTTTATCAAAAAAAATATTTCGCTAAATTTATACAAAAGCTTGTAGGAAAATTCGTAAACAAACTTTACAAGAAAAAATTGCAAGCAAAACTATAAAATCCCATAAAATGGTATTTTTAAAAGTGATGGTAGTCTAAAAATAGTGAGACTCGATTATTTTAATATTAAACGGTTTTATTATAAATAGTTTTGTTATAAATGAGTTTCATTATTTTAAAACGTATCATCTCTCTAGAAACCACTTTTCTAGACTTTTCTACCTTTTCTCTAAGAGTTCTAACTCCTCAGTCATCTCTTTGACGATCAGGAGATACCTAATAACGAGGTCTACGTTTCTAGCTGATCAATTTCTTCAATAGAGCAAGCAAGTTTCGACTCATTTTTCCCCTTTCCTTCCTAAATCTGTTTTAGAGGAATATTGTACCGTTGCATGTTTAATCATGCATCTCCTACATGTTCTTGATTCATCTAGAGTTCTAAGAACTCTATTCGTTTCCAATTTAGTGTTTTGTAGGTTCGTCTAGGTATTCTTTGCAGTTCAAGTAATCAATGGAGCATTTTGAGAAGTTTGGTAGTTGGTTTAGAGGTAAGGGAAACTAGATAACTGCTTTTAATAGAAATATATGTGGTGTGAGTTTGATGGTTTATGATGATTCAATTGGTTGAGCTGAAAAATATGGTTTTGTGTTAATAGTAAATGAGTGAAATGCATGCTTTGTATGTTGATGGGTGTTATTCATGTGTGAAATATGTTGTATGTATGTGGGTGATGTTGGAATTATTGTTGATGAAGTGAATTGTACTAACTGGATTGTCGAGGGAAACGAGTAATATTAGTTGATAGTGGTTTGGTCAAAAAGGGGGTTTATTGTGGAAAATTTGTTAGTGAGCTGTTTTGATGAATTAGAGATTAGTTATGAATTGGTTTGAGGCAGGTTTGGTACCTTAGAAGCGGTAGAAATCTGAGTTGTATGTAGGCGATGGGGATGAGGTATATAGTTCCCCTTGTGTTAGAACTTAATTTGGAGGAAGTGAGGTAGTGAAAACTTGAGTTTGGAGTTCTGTGTGCAAATGGTCAGTTTAGGCAGTCTTGGTAAGTCATTTGGGACTTGCTAGAGTCCGTAAGTTTCTTGGAATTGTGCCACAAATAGTAGAATTCAATTTGGGTCTCTAAGTTGAGTTTTTGTGAGTTTTTGGGTAAGATTTTGAGTCTACTTGTTTAGATTGAGGTTAGAAGTGTTTAGACAACATTGGTTAAGTATATTTAGGTATATAACACAATCTACGAGGACTAAAAGTTGGGAAAAATAGTTGGAATTGGTAAACTTGGTGTAGGTTGCATAATTCTACATATTTGGTGTTGTAGATTATGCAGACTCGCTGAGCGAGTGGAGTCGCTCAACGAGTAGTGTTAAAGGCTGGGTCACTGTGTGGTGATTCGCACAATGAGAAGGTGCGCTGAGCGACTGGTTGAGGTTTGGGAGCACTGTGAGTTTTATTCAAATAGCGAATGGATGCGCTCAGCGAATGTCTAGGGAATCTGGACCACTGTTTGGACTTTTGCACAACGAGTTGGGTCATTGGGCGAGAGATTTGGGTTTGTTACCACTGGGAGTTTTATTCGCTCAGCGAGCTGGGTCGCTGAGCGAGTGGGTTGAAGTCTAGAGGCATTGTCTGTAGATTCGCATAGCAAGCTGGGTCGCTATGCGAGAACACTCTATAGTCGCTTAGTGAGGGTATGCGTTGAGCGACTGGTTCATGTTTTTTAGTACTCTTTCTTTTCTTATTCTTGATTGGTTTGAAATATAAATTAAATTTGTTGTGAACGAAGTATGATTATGTATGAGTTGTATGAGCAATAAAGTCATTAGTTAAGATTCAAAGTATGGTTTCAAAGTGGTGAAAGTAAGTTCCAAAGTGAATCCTCTTGGTGAGGTTCAAGTATGTTTAGAATGAATGCAGGAACTCAATTTTGGGGGTTATCCTGAAACTCTAATGGTCTTTCATTATCACGTAGAGATGATTGATCAACGTCGTGAGGAGTAGCATGATGTCTTAGTCTTGGAGGATTTCAGTATGCTCTAAGGTCCAGAACAGACTAACCTCGTGGGTGTAGTAGGGTGAAACTCATTGGCAATGACTTTGCAAAGCAGTAGAAGCCACCATGAGTGCACAATCCGCCATAGCTCGACAATCATTCTAAGTTCGGACGGTCAAAGTCAGTGTAGTGTCATGCATAAAGTGTTTTTGTGATGAAATGTCTATGTATGATTGTATGGTATGTAGTTGATAAATAATATGTTTGTTCTTTTATTTAAACTAGCTTACCCTGTTGTTTGTGTTTGTGTTTTGTATGGATTGGTGTTCTTTTCTTTGCAATGATCATCCTATGGGTGTGAGCAAAGGGAGATGAGGTGTCTTGAGAGCAGACTTTGGATCACTACAGAAAAACTATCAATTACTGAAGGATTAATACCGATGGCCTACAGGCCTTCGGTAGAGCTAAATTACCGAAGGATTTTCCGACGGTCATGTTAGGTGTAGATTATCGAGGCTTTTTGGCCGTCTGTATTGGCACAATGACTTTAGCGAAGGAATATGACTGCTGGTATATTGCTCAGACTTAATGAAATAACAATTTGGGATTTCTCCCTCCCATTCTGCCAAATTCTACTTTTGTGAAAGCTTCCCCCAAGTGAGAAGTTCTTCCCTTACTCTTCCTCTGTCATTCAGAACCCCCAAACCTAACCACTATTGTCCGTTCCGCCCTTCCCCATTTTTGTCAAATTGGTCTTCAATCGTTGTGTGCTAGGTTTCTATCGTGGTAGGAGAGTGCCGGTGAGGAAGGTGGTGGTTGAGGTGAGGGATTAGGTTGTTGCGAGGGGCTATTCGAAGGGGTTTCTTGACGAGGTTTCTCTCGCGGTGTGACGAGGGTGGTGTGGCGGCGTGACCAGTGCTTCCGGTATCACGACGAGGCCAATCTACGGGCTTTGTGACGAAGGGCCTTTCGCTGCGTGAGGAGGGCTTTGACTATCGCGAGGAAGGCTATTGGACGACCGATACACCTAGGAGGTGTCGTTGCCGTAGAGGTGAGTTCTCTATTTTGTGAATGAAGAAGACTTTGTTGATGAAGGGCCGATGAAGAATTTGATATGTCGTTGTTAAATGTATGCAATGTTATATATTTTTCTTTGAATTGGTTTAGTATTTTGTTTCGTGAATGAACAATAATGTTTAAATTATGTGCAGTAGGTTTGCTTTGAAACCTTGGCCCGTATGATTTCATGAACTTAAAAAGTAAGCTTAGTTTGCTTTGAAACCTTGGCCCGTATTGTAATAATATATCATTATGTAAATCCTACTTTCTCTACTTCTCTTTCAGTTTCCTTTATTTCAAGCTCTTCGTTGTGGTTTATGGTGGCAAGGATTTTGTCTTGCAATGTTTTCTGGAATTGCTAAGGGAGTCCCTAAATTCTGTATTTGTTTTGTGCAAAGAAGGTTTATTAGAAGTTGTTGACCAAGTTGTAAACCAAGCTGCACTAAAGTTGTTAATTATGCTTTGTAGTTCTTAAGAGTGTGGGAATGAGGAAAACTTAATATGAATTGGTTAAGTTCAATTATAATATGCTTTGTTCTCATAAAAGTGAATTAACCCAAAGATTAAGCAACTTGAATTGACGATAATATAGATTCTTTTGTTCTAAGGGTGTAATGAGTTGTGTAATGAGTTATGTAATGACATATTGATATGATAATCTATTGTGGGGGGGTATTTGCTTATGTAGTAGGGAAGATGAATTTAATTTAATGATATGTTGTGTAGTTTTTAACGTTATTAGAGTTCTTTGAGCTGTTAGTTATGTTTGAAGTTGTATTTTGTGGAATTGAAATGAATGCTATGTTATTAGGTTTTGGAATGGAACGTCTAAACCTAAAGGGAGTCTTTTTAAGCTGGTTGTTATGATATATTTGGGTGGGAATAATCAGAATTGGTAACAACTTTAAGTGTACATGTTTCTCTACAAATGAATTTGGTTTGATATGGTTGTATGTATCTGGGAATGTCCTAAGCTTTGTTTAATTATGTTTAGTGTAAGTAAAGGTTTGGATTCAGTTTCTTGGCTAGTTTAAATATGTTTGGGTATATCTGGGGCTAGTTGAAATGGAAATAGAAAATGTTTAAACACATTTTCGTTTTGAATATAATAACATTGAAAGTAAGTTATTGTTGAGTGGTAATGTAATTTGTTCATTACTGTACAAGGTTGTGGTGTTTTGATCTGGGGTTGAGGCATAATTGGTGAAGGTCTACAGTTGAAGTCAAGTGTCCAAGATTTCATCATTTCCAGGTACGTAATGTTCATAGTTTCATCATTACAATTGATTTTTTTTAATTAATTTCGCAGTTTGACCAATTTGAGCATGTATGAATTGTTTGTTTTGCTTATTATAACCTTCGTGAGAATTAAATTCTGCAAATTGAGCATGGAAACTTATGTAGATGCTTTATTTTAGTTTGTTGCTGATTGATCTGTGTAAAAGCCTATACATTGAAGACACTTTTGTGTTCTCTAATTTCAAAAACTATAACAATTGATAACAAACCTAATGAAAAAGGAGATAAAGTACATGCTTTAGGGTTGCCACTAACAATAAGAATGTGTATTGTACACTTCTTCTCATCTTTTCCTTTTATTTATTTCTCCTTCATTCAGCTCCTGACAGGACCATCCCCCCCCCCCCCACCCTACCATGCTCCTTCTTTTCTCATTTAACTTCCACCCAAAAACCATACTCCAGGACCATGCCCCTCCAACATGCACCTAGGGTCTCACATATTTCAACCACTTGTTCATCCCATATCTATGCAAGAAAACAAAATCTCTCTCTTCCTGTAACATCAAAATCTCACTTTTTTATTTTAAAACTACAATTTATATGTGTCATGTAGTGATTGCTTGTTCCTCTCGGCCAATGCTATTCAAATCTCACTTCTGAACTGTCTTAAGGTGGTCTAGCAAGTTTCTTTTAGAGGATAGACACTCAATCTTACAATCCCTAAGCTATTTGGCTTGTGTCTCAAACTTTGGCTAGTCACTCTTTTTCTCATTGTAGAATGGTGTTTCAGGAAGCTATTTTCCCTTGTTGTATAGGCACTTAGATCAAAAGCTATACAAGTTTTCACCCCTCATGATGCTACCACTATCTACACAAGTGTTGTCTGGTTCATTTTTCCAAAAAAAATGAGTCACAATTTGGTGGTTTAAGACACGAAATGTCACAGCAGTGACTGTAGCTCAAAACTAATTACTCCAACAACTTGATTTAGTGATTTTAAACTTGTTCAAACTTTGAATTGGCTCAAATCCAAACTGTTACTCAAAAACACCTTGCCACTTCCCAATTTTGACTCAAAATTGATGATTTACTATACTATTATGCACTCAGACCATTATATCACTAATTGAACTCTGCTAGCAACTTTTAAACATCATTTTAGACTTGCTCAAACTGTCACACAACATAGAAATGCTAGCATTCGAAATCTGACTTTGTTATGGCAAAAAATGTGGAAAAATCATTCCATCACACCACCAAAATTGAGTTTAAAAGATTCAATGAACTAGGCAATGTTAAAAGTTATTGTAGAATGTGTAACTACACAAGACCAAGCTGGAAAACAGCAGCTAGGTGGAGTTAAACTCGAATTAGACTCACACACAACTCAAACAGCACAGTGCAAAGCTGAAATCTGAAATGTGAATGCTTATTCAATGTTGATGCAATATCAAGCTTCTGTTTCAGTGCACATTTCTTGGTTCTACAACTTAAGACAAGTTTGTTTGATGATTTTACATATTTTTTAAGTGATAGCAACTCCTAATAATTATAAAATTGAAAATTGACTATTCGAGTTGCTTGAAATCATGATTTCAACCACTGTCATTGCTTGGAAAATCTATCACCCAAGGTTCACTTTAACATACCCCCTTCTGATATTTGTATACTTTAAATGCACGTGATTGAATATGATTGCTAGTTTTTGTGAACCTTGGTTGACCATATGTTTCATTTTAAGTTTGATCATGATGCGTGATGAATGGAAGGTGTATACACTTTATGTTGTATTGTTTAAGCATGTTTTGGTGGCTATTTTAGTGGGCTGAATATGTTGGTTGTAGATGAATACAAATGTTACACAATTAAAAGAACATAGAAAAAGACATTCACGTGATACAATACAAATACATGAAGTAAATAATACTAAAGACTAGATAGAAAGTACCATATTTGATAGAAGATCATTTTGATCCAGCTTTTTCTCTCATTTGTTAATGATTCACAAACTGTTTCAACCATCAACTCAGTCACATATGCCTCTTTTTCAATGATACCCCCACACTTGAACTCAACAATGTCCCATAATGCACAACCTACTTCACCTTAGAACTCTAGGACATTGTATAATCTGGTTTTACAGGTCCAAGGCTGATGACAATGGATGTGGAAATCTGAATAAAAACCTAAAACAGCCTCAAAAATTGGTGCTAGGGAAAATTTTCCAAGGTAGGGTATATTTGGCAAGAGACTTAATTCAAAGAGGGCCTGGGTCACATCAAGAATTCACATCAAATGATCAGTTATGAAGAGAAATAATGCAAGGCCTAGAATGTCATTTTCATGAATGCACACACAAGAAAAACTGAAGTTCAAATCTCTCAAGGTTCACTTTTGTCAAAATTGTTCTTTGGAACTGATTCATCATGTAAAAATCACTTAATTCAATGTATGAAACTTTACAAACATGACTAAAAATTATGCACTCAAGTTAGACACTCTATCTATCATCTACAAATTAATAGCTAAGCTAGCAAAATGAGAAATGTGCAAATCTGCAAAAACTAGTAAAAACAGAGGTAAAATTTATTCAAAGAACTTTAAAATGACTAAAGAAAGCTAGAAACAAACTCAAATTAAATTGTCCAATAACAAAATTTTACTACTCAACCTAAAAAGCACTCTAAAACTAGGTTAAAGAAGCTAAAAGTAAGAACTAAACTAAAACAGAAAGAATACCAATAAAGAAACTACCTAAGCAAGTCTTAAATGACTAAAGAAAACTAAAGAACACTTCAAAAGTCACTAATTGTAAGAGATTCTAAAACTCACTAGTGAAAGCCTAAAAAGTATGTTAAACTAGTTTTAAAATGAGGATTGCACTAAACTGATATGTAGAACTGTTAAGACACTTTGTAAACAACTTTTAAATGGTAAAAGAATGTCAAAACTAATATACCCAGTACAAACAACCAGAATTGTGAAATTCACCCAAACAAACCCAAAAAATGTTATCTAAACCAAGTAAAAACTGGAATGTAAGTATGTAGACAAGTTCACAATGCTAACATACTAATAAAAACTTAACTAACCACTACAAATCACTAAGAAAAAAAAATCTAACTATGGACGTAAAAATTAAAGCACTTGAACTAGTAAGAGTAAACAATAAAAAACTGCACTAAGTTTAAAATTGAGTGAAAATTCCATTTGAACATGTTTCCATTCATCAAACTAAGTTGTTGAAGTGGTTAGTTATGATAATTAAACTTGTTTGAGTAAACCACTACTAAACCCTCAAAATGAGTACTAAAAATGTACTAGAATGGTCAAAATTTGCAAACTGTACTAAACTAGCCTAAGAAACTTCAAAGAAACTGTCCTAACAAGTTTAGAATGGTAAAACCTAGCTAACTAGAAACTCACACTACAAAAACAACCTATAACTCAAAATATGATATCCTAGAACCTAAAACTTGTTACTAGAATAGGCTAAAAGTGGTCATAATGCATAGTGTATTAAAGTACTAACCAAAACAGTTAATAAACTATCTACACAAGTTTTAAAACATAAAAGAAAGATAAAAATGAGGGCACAGTTCAAAAATACAAAGAAATACAAGATTTGACTATTGAGAACCTAAAATTACACTACTTAAAACATAATAAGTGTACTAAATAGGTGACAATTTCGAAATTGACCTACACAAACCTAAGAACGCGTAATGTTCTTATCCTAACAAGTTTAAAGTACTTGAATAAAGCTAAGAAAGATGTCAATATTTGAGCTAAGTAGGTAAATCTCAATATTTGGCTACTTAAACCTAAAAAGTATACTAAATAGGTAAGAAAATGGGAATTCACCTAAAGTAACCTAAGGATTTGTAATCTTGTTATCCTAACACGTTTAAAGTACTTAAATGTAGCTAAAAAAGATGTCAAATTGGAACAAGTAGCTAAATCTTAAAATTTGGCTACTTGAAACCTAAAAAAGTGTACTAAATAAGTGAGAAAATGGGAATTGACCTAAAGTAACCTACCAACGTGTGTATTCTGCACATCCTAACAAGTTTAAAGTTCTTAAATGAAGCTAAGAAACATGTCAAAATAGATGAAATAACTAAATCTCAAAGTTTGCCTACTTGAAACCTAAAAGAGTAGATGAAGTAGTTCAAAATCACTACCCAAACCTCAAAACATAGCAAAAGCTACATTATCTGGCTATCAAGAACCTATAAGTACACTTAAAACAACCACTATATATACAATATATTACAAGGACTAAAAATGAATACCTAACTCATCTAAATAGTAAGCTCACCTTGTAAAAAATTTCTAAATTGTTAAAGAGTGCTACAAAAGATGGTAATGAGTACACTTACATAAGCATTGTAAAATTTTGCCTATAACAACCTATAAAAAGCATCTTAAGTACTCTAAAATTAGAATTTCATTCAACCAGAACAGTAAAATGCAATGCAGCTGTCTAAACAGGTTATAAATATTAAAAGAAATTCAAGAAACAACTCAAAAGTTTCCTCTCTACAAAAACTCAAAAATTCATTATTGAGAACCTAAAACTATGCTAAAACTAATCTCAAATCATGAAAACTTGGTCATCATAGGTTGAAGAACAGAGTTGTGCTACTGCAACACATATTATCTGTTGTTTTGGTCTTGATGAGGCTAGACAATAAAAGAGGGACAATAGTAAGTGAAGATTATGGAATGTGTCAATGAGACCGTAGGTTTCATTTAGTTTTTGTTGAATGATATAACCTAAGTATTGTGTAATGTAGTGAACAGGTTTGTATATGTGTAGCTATGCTAAATGATTGGTGAAACTGAATTAGAAACTCAAGAATCACAAAATGACTCTCACACCAATTTTGACAGCAAAGGTAGTTTAAAATGGAGTGTGACATTATGACAACACTTAAAAGGTAGTTTTCTTATTTGTCATGCATGGAATGATACTTATACCATTTGATCATTTATAATATGACACTAAATGACTCTTAAAACACTAAAATGCTTAAAATATCACTAAAATCAGAAAAGGACTAATTGAACCTAAAAGATTGCAAATAAGCTTCTAACAACTATTGAAATTATGCATATGAATGTGAGAATTGGATTTCTTGAACTGTGAATGTGGTTAGGAAGTTTTAATAGACTAAAATATGGTATTAAGTAATGTTAACATCCTAACAAGTCTAAACTAGTGGAATGAAACTAGGAAACTTGTCAAAAGCAAAGAATTACCTCAAACTCAAAGTTTAAGTATGTAGAACCTAAAAAAGTCTACTAAAAGAGTGAGAAAGTGGAAATTCACCTAATGTAGACTAACAATAACTAATGTTAATATCCTAACAAGTATAAAGTAGTGAAATGACACTAGGAAACTACTCAAAAGCAAACAAGTACCTAAAACTGAAATTTTGAGTAGTTAGAACCTAAAAAGGTCTACTAAAAAGGTTAGAAATTTGCAATTCACCTAAAGTAGACTAACTTTAACTAATGTTAATATCCTAATAAGTCTAAATTATTCTAGTGAAGGTAGGAAACTACTCAAAAGCAAACAAGTACCTAAAACTCAAAGTTAGAGTAGTTTCAACCTAAAAAGTTCACTTAAAGGGTGACAAATTGCCAATTCACCTAAAGTAGAGTAATTTTAAGTAATGTTAACATCCTAACAAGTCTAAAGTACTGAAATGATGGTAGGAAAGTGGTCATAAGCAAAGAATTCCCTAAAAGTCAAAATCACACTACTTAAAACCTTATAAAATGTAGTAAAAAGTACTTAATTGAGTCATTACAGATCAAATTTCGTTCTGCTGTGATTCTGTGATATTTATAAGTTTAAACAAGTCCAAATTGATGTATTAAAGTTGTTAGAATCATTGATATGAAGTTAGAATGACCTGTATGCAATTTAGTATGTCAAACCATCATATTTGACCCATTTTTTTATCTTTCAAAGTGAATCTAAGTTGCAGTTCTGTTTTGTGCCTAATTATAGTTCAAACAAGTGTGTTTTGATGAATTAAAACTATTGAAATGATTAGCAAAGGGTCAGAATGGGTTAGGCACAAAATCACTTCCAAAACCACCATCTTTGAGTCAATTTTGGGAAGTAGAAAGGGATTTTGAGTAGCAGTTTGGTTTTGAGTAAAATTTGAGTTTCCATATGTTTCAATTCAGCAAACAAAGTTGTTGAAGTGGTTAGTTTTGATCTAGAGTTGTTGTTGTGTAATTTTGAATCTCAAACCACCAATTTTTGGGTCTTTGTATGAGTCCAACTTTTCCATTTCTTTTGTTTGGCATTTAGACCATGGCTGAGATATTGTAAAGTTTATGAGGTGTGTGAATGATTATTACCCCTACTGCTCCCCCTGACTCTAATTCTATACCTTCCTCGTCTTCTATACCGCCTTCTGAGACTACCACACCATCTGGTGATCCATATTTAGCTGGTGATGGTAATGGTGTTGACCCGCCCCTCCATGATCGACCATGGATTGAGCCATATGGTAAAGGGTAAGACTTTAATCCCTTTTTTAACCATTTTGATGTTTAAAGTTTGTCTTACTTCAAATGCCTTTTATTTCTTTATATGCAGGTTTATTCCATCCAGGGTTGCTTCACAGGCCATCACATGATCAATTAAGCAACAATTTTTAAGTCCATGGCCTACTTGGGGAGGAATACCTAAAGACGACAGAAAGCCATTCTGGCAGCGTTTTCAGGTGAACAACCCATAAAAAACTAATTGTCATTCTTATTTTAGTAGGTTCACTAAAGTAGTGTTTGTTTTGTTTAATGTTACAAATGAAGGTGCAGTGGAAACCTGAACATGAAACTCAAATACAAAGAAATTTCCACATGAAAGCATCTCATCGGTTGTCAGAGATGTTTTGGGATGCCCGCAATGCAGAGGAGCGCCCTTACTGGTTGAGCGAGCACATTTGGAACTCTTTACTCGCTCATTGGAATTCAGCAAAGTTTCGCAATAAGTGTGCTACAGCCCAGAGGAACAGAACTTTTGAAAAGGGTGGCACCCTGCATACTGGTGGACCGATCACGGTTCATGAGCATGTCATTCGTATGGTAAACTTTCAATACTTTTGTGTTTCTTTCATATATAACTTATGTATTTTCTATTTCATGTACACTTCTAAATTATGTTACAGGCACAAGCTCGAGGATGGTCCATGTTGATGAGGTCTTTGCACAGACTCATGTTCGGAAGGGCACTAATCAATTCGTTGATGAAAGATCTCGAAAGACTCATGTAAGCAAATAACAATGGTACTAACATTGCTTTTAATGTTTGAATAGGAAGAATTTTCTGCGAGACTTTCACGGGTTAAATCTGAACATGGGTCAGCTCCTACACCGGATGATGCGACTAATGAGGGCGACGACATCCGTAGGACACAGTGTTGGGTCGATGTCGTTGGTGGGAAGAAAAAGGGACGGGTGTACGGTGCAGGACAACTTGCTGCAAACTATACAACATCAAGAGGAGGTACTCTAAAGCACCAACCATCTTCTTCCACCACTACTACTAAAGAGACCATCGACCGCTTGACACAGCTACTACAACAACGTGACCAGGAAAATCATGAATTGAGAGAAAATTACAGTGACTTGAGAACCGAGTTTACAAACTTCAAGTCCCTGGTCATGAGAGCGCTGCCTGCTTCAGACATTCATTCCACTGTCCCTCAGCAGCCCACATCAGTCCAGCCCACACCAGTCCAACCATCTACAGAGCAACAGGATGATGAAGATCATTCTAATGATGACTATGTAGATTTTTAGTTTTATTTTGTTAATGAACATAGTTGTTAGAACATTTTTTATGTTATATTAGGATTCTGTTACATTACATTTGCTAGATGAACATGTTGTTTCATGTTTAATGTTTAGGTTTAATCCTTTCGAACATACCTATTTTTGTAGGATCGTCTCAAGTAGGTCCTCGTATTGTAAATGTTCTCGATTAGGTCCCTTATTATGAAAAATTGAACCAATTTAGGCCTTACCGTTAGTTCCATACTAACACCGTTAAAGGGGTGACACGTGTTAGTTCGTAGTTTTTTTGAATTTTTTAATTATATTTTTATTTTTTTTATTTTTTATTTTTTATTTTATTTTTTATTTTTTTAAAAGTAAAATTTAAAAATGCCATGTGTCAAATTGATAGTGTGCCACGTGGCAATGACAGTGTGACATGGCACTGACAGTGCCACATGTCATTGTCAGACCACGTGTCATTGTATTAGTCTCAATTTGGTCCCTGTATTTGTATTATGTTGCAATTTGATCCCTGTATTTTTATTTTTTCTCAATTTAGTCTTAATTTTAAAAATAAAACAATTTGTCCTTCCTCAAATTCAAACAAAGTTTAGATTGTATATATTTAAATAACATAACATAACACCAACATGTTATGTCACTCTTTTTTTTAAACCCTTATAGATATATTTAAATAACATAATTAACATTTCTATGATTAAGTAAATATAAATATAATTAAACTTAATCTTGTTAAAAATATTTATTAAAAATATTAATTTTAATAAAAATATTTGTTAAGATTTATATACAATTTAAATTTTGTTTGAATTTGAGGAGGGAAAAAATTGTTTAATTTTTAAAATTAAGACTAAATTGAGACAAAATAAAAATACAGGGATCAAATTGCAACATAATAAAAATACAGAGACTAAATTGAGACTAATGTAATGACACGTGGCCTGACAATGACATGTGGCACTGTCAGTGCCATGTCACACTGCCATTGCCACGTGGCACACTATCAGTTTGACACGTGGCATTTTTAAATTTTACTTTTAAAAAAATAAAAAATAAAATAAAAAATAAAAAAAAATAATAAAAATATAATTAAAAAATTCAAAAAAACCACAAACTGACACGTGTCACCCCTTTTAACGGTGTTAGTATGGAACTAACGGTAAGGCCTAAATTGATTTAATTTTTCATAATAAGGGACCTAATCGATAACATTTACAATATGAGGACCTACTTGAGACGATCCTACAAAAATAGGGATGTTCGAAAGGATTAAACCTAAAAAAAATAAGGAATTAATCTTGTAAATGTTAAAATATACTAAAATGTTTTCTTATTATATACTTAGCAATGATTAAATACGTTTTTTTTTAAATTTAAAAATGGCATGGTTAAAGATTATAACAAATATGCTATTTCTTTTCACCAAAAAAAAAAATCTAACATACTCGACACTAAAAGTAATTAATTCTATAGTATGAACATACAGAATTTCAAAAAAAAAATGTTAATAGAGAAATTTTTTAAAATATTAAAATAAAAACTTTTCTCTTTGTTAAATCATGTCTTTCGAAGAAAATAAAAAGGTGTTTTTCACAAAGAAATCATTAAATGCGTCAATCTTATCACTGCAGCATAGCATATGAATGTGATTTATTTTAATAATACCAATGGTGCGAAAATTTACTCTTGTTAAGATATATTTTAATTATGTGTGAAAAATTTACTACAAATAACTATTGAGTTAATTATAAATCATGTTTATTATCGTTGTTACAGGTAATATTGAGCTGGTTAATTATGTGTAGTGTGAAGTTTGAATAAGATGAATTATGAAAATTTTATTATTTAAATTAAAAAATTTATGAACAAAACGATTAACAAAAAATATATTTTTTAAAAATAATTTTTTATTTTTTTAGACTTTTAAGATAATTGTCTATCATTTTATCAATCTGAGTGTATTTTAAAAATCCTAATTAATGGAGAATGGAGTATTCTTATTCCATAAATCGACTTTAAGTAAGTTTTTTTGTATGCGGAGGATAAAAAATTAACGTTTTTTTAATAGAATGATTAAAATGTACTTTACTTTAAAAGATGGATTAAAAACGAAATCGCTTGATAGTTTAGGAACTAAAAACATATTTAACCCTTATAGGAATGATTACATACGTGAGGTTTTCGAAGACAAAAATAAATTACTATTACTTTATCAATGTAAATGTATATTAATTAGGGTAAATGTATATTTTGATGATAATATTCTTTCGAACATGTGAGAGAAGAAAGTATTTTGAGTTTTTATAGTATACAATTAGTTTTTATATATTTAGGATAATATTTTATGTTTGGAATATAGTTATTGTTATTGGTAGACTTTACTATTTAGTAATGTATTATATTATTTAGTAATGAATATTTTAAATTTGTATACTTTGTTTGTTTGAAACACTAAAGTGGTCGTAATATGATATAATATGTTGGTAAAGAAGGAAAATTGAGAATGATTATCTTTGTCATTGCAATTGAATATTACAATGCATGAAATATTTTTAACCCCATTCATTTAATTGGAAATGAATTAGATGGGATATTTGGTAGTTAAATTGTATAATATGCAAGTTGGTCAAATTGATATAAAATATCTTTAGAAAAAAAAATACTCAATTATATGACTCAAACATTATTGGACTAATTTGGAATAATTTATATATTTTTGCAAGAATTTTTTTATAAAGAGTTGTCTATCAATCATTTTGTTCACTAAATGAAATTCATTTATTTGTAAATATGAGAAATTTAGTAGTTAGATTAGGTAAAATTCAATTAAATGAAAATTGGATAAGTTTTTTTTGGACAAATAAACTAGTGACTTAATGAAGACAATTTTTAGATTTTAAATAATGTTTTTAAATACTAAAATTATTTATATTTAACTAAATTATTATATTTATCATGCTATTATACTTGAATATTATTGTGTATTGAGTGGATAAAATGATTTCCCAAGTTATTATACTTGAATATTATTATAAAGTCATGAGTGGATAAAATGATTTCACAAGTGTGGTTTTATGTTTTATTTTCTTTCATTTTTTAGTTAGTTGAAGGAATCATAATATGCAATTTAAAAGTTTAAAAGAAAGATAAAATACTCAGTATTTTTATACTAGGTTAACTTATTACACAAATCACATTCAATTTTTAACCAATCGGTTAAGTTTCATCAAATAGACTCACGTTACGAAGTACACAAAATTATTTTCCAAGTCACTTTTAGATCAAATAAGTATTCTTTTTCACCCTCCCGATTCAACATGAATATTCCTTTAGTTTCCGGTCATTCATGATTGACCATGTTCAAGTGCTTTTTTTTTCCTAGGTCGCTTTTGATTTAACAAAATATTCTTTTGATAAGTCACTCTTAACTTATATAAACAAGGTTTGAGTGATCAAGGAATCATAATTTTAGCTCACTAGAGAGGGTAATGTCTTTTGACGTATACAATGATTAGGATATTTTAACTAGTTTGATAAAAGAAACCCATATAGTATTCTTACAAACAAAGTTTTAGGGCATAAAATTTTCAAGAAAGTTTTAGCACGTGTTAAATGATCATTATAATTTTTGTCTTCTTCTTCCTTTGACAAGGTCTTTATATAAGATTGAGAATATATGAGTATTGTAAAATTTTTTTTGCTCATTGAATAACTTTTGGCATACTTGACACTAGTGCAAAAAAAGCGTATAACGTCACGCGTTCAATGTCGAACCACTCAATAACCAACGTTAAAAATGATTTGTGACATTTTTGTAAATAAATGCAATTATTAAACGTCGTTTAGAATTGTAATTCGACGTAAAAGGATATAAAACGTCGAATGCCCCAGCGTTAGACTTCAAAAGGTTAGTGAATTCAATAAAAATTTGAGCGGGAGATTGAAAATTCATTCACTTTATCTTAGCGCGTGACATTCTCTTCTCTGCTCAAACTTTTTTCGAACGAAGTTTGACGACCATCACATGTAATCTTTCTTTCATTTGATACAAATACATGTTAATTTACTACTTTAGGTATCATTTTTGTTTGTTTTGACCGATTATTTTTGTGTTGTTGTCCTTCATAGGCGCATTCTACTTTCTCTCTCACGTGTGACAACACTTTATTCCGATGAACCAAGGTTAGTTTTCGTTTTCATTTTCATTTTGAAGAACTTATTTGTTGAAATTGTTTCTTGTTATTTTTTGTTGTTATTGTTTGGATGAACTTGTTTCTTGTTGTTGTTTGATTGAACTTGTTTGTTGTTTGATTGGACTTGTTTGTTGTTTGTCATTGTTGTTTGTTGTTGATACTATATTACACGTCATGCTTTACAAAATACCAAAAACTGAAATTTGTTGTTTTTCTGTTTTTCAGATCTCTAAGAGTTGTAAAAAAGGATCACAATTAATTTAAAAAAATAAAAAAATTGATTAACGTCGTTTATTGATAAAATTCGACGTTAAATTTAACGTCGAATTTTTTAAATTCGATGTCAATTTAACGTCTCCCGATATGATGTCGTTCTCAAATTTGAAGTGAAAGGCCCAAAATATTCGACGTTGTACGCTATTTTTGTACTAGTGTGAAGATTTTTTTTACTATATGTCAAACTTCAATGTAGAGAACCATTGAATCACTCCACAACAACATTAAATCCTCTTTTCGTCTTTATGCAACTTTTCTTATAGCTTAGGTTGCATAATTATTTTCTTTTTTTGAGTTATAAACTCACACATAGTATTGGATAAATAGCTTGACTGATCATGACCAGAGTTGATATATGCATGTGTTAGATAAAATTAGAGATATTTTAGTTTTTACAAATATATAAGTATATTTTTACAAATTAACTTTATGTGTAACTAAGTTTAATTTATGAAGAAAATAGTTTTAATTTTTCTTATTATTATTTTTTTCATTTTTAAAGTGTTTAGAGAAAATTTCGTTCAAATAGACTTCATACACATGTTTAAACAAATGTTCTCCTAAAAACTTTATATATATATATATATATATATATATATATATATAAAGATTTTTTTTATACAGAATAAAATTAAAATGTAAACAATTAAGATAAATTTTTTAAAAAAATTATAAGGAATTTCTACAAATTAAACTATATATAAACTAACTTTCACTTATGGTAGAAAAGACAATTTAATAATAACAACAATGGCTCAAACACTCTAATGTGAAATTGTTTCCCCACTATTTATCTTCCTCAATCTTATTAAGTTTAACTATTTATGCATACTTTCATAAATTAGTCTTGTACATTCATAAATTTTCACCCTCTAAGGAACTAAATCAAAATTGAACATGAAATTCCCAAACCAAAGATTCTCTAAGTACAATTAAGCTAGAATATATAAAGTAGGTACAAGATTCCATTCCGTGTATAATAATACATGCCATGACATTCTTGATTTGGAAATTCCCTTCATGTAAATGAGAAACTAGGGGGAAAATGCCTTGAAGGACAAATATAATATATATATATATATATATATATATATATATATATTTATATATATATATATATATATATATATATAGAGAGAGAGAGAGAGAGAGAGAGAGAGAGATTGAGAGAGAGAGAGATGATTAATTATAGTAACAAACAAACTATAGTTGTTGTGCCTTTAATAAATTAAATCAAGTGCCAAGGAAAATATTATTGTTCAATGTTTGGATGCAACTACTGCTGCCGACAGTTTCTTGTGGTCCACGTTCACCGATTTAAACATTATCGGCAATTTCTTTTGCATTCATTTAAGACTCATAACTACAAAAATAAGATTAGAAAACTAAGGGCTATAAGTCCATGTTGATAACAAAAAGATCTCATTCATTTAGTTATTTATTTCAAGCTAACCCTTTGAATATAATATGTACAGTTTTTGACAGATTTTAACATTTTTAATACTTTACTGTACTTCTTTATATATAAAGCTAACCCTTTAAATATATAATTTGTACACTGGACATGTTTTAACATTTTTTTATCACTACAACATTTATTCCGACAGACAGGATTAAACGCTGGGAACATTCTAATTAATTTATTTTACTGATGATTGTAAATTCAATGAAAGAGAAATATGTTGCTGCTGGCTGTTAAAAAGAGAAGAAGAAAATATATGTTTTTCTATAACTGAATATTTCTCAATATTCATCAAGCTGGTTGGTGTTGTGATTAGGAAGTTTGGTTTGAGTTTATGAATAACAAGAATAAGCGTTGACAAACGTTGTACTCTTTTAATTAGAAAAGTACCAACAACATATCTTTCACTATTAATTAAAATTTAGGTTAAACTGTCATTTTGGTCTTTCTTTGGTTTCTATTTAAAATTTATATTAGTCTATATATATGTCATAAAAACCAAATATCTTATAAACATTACGATTTTCTCAGATGTCATATTAAATTTATGAAAAAAACACGTATAAAATTTAAGATAAAGGTCGATATTTAACTTAATCTAAAATTATTTAAATTAGATTTATTATTAAAATAAAGGGTATTGATGTTTTTAATAATATTACAAATTCAATAAATAACAAAGTTAAATTTTGAATGATTTTAATATTATTTTAAAAAATAAACTTTAAATTTAATTCAATCTATAAAATCAATATGTAAAGAAATATTTGCATTTATTTATAAATCGTAAATCTACTTCGTTTCTAGTCAATATGAGATTTGATAAATGTGAATGACAAAATGTTATCTTTTAATTAATAAAATTCCATCATCTAATATTAATATATATATGAAAATCATGGCTTGTGAAAGGGAGTGAACAAGGGATAGAAAGAGCAAGAGCAATTTTGTTTTATTCTTTTTAATGAAATGGACAAAGTATTCGTAAAAGTTTTTGGTATACGTTTCACTCTGGACCCAACTTGTTTGACTGAAAAGGGTTGAGAAACTGAAGCATTTCTGATCATATGCCACAATAACAAGAACAAGAAAATCATTTTTCATCATACCTAATAATACGATCTACCCCTTTCATAGAACAAATTTGGTAAGTGGTAGTTCGCAGAGAGGCAGAAAGAAAAGTATTTGCAAAGGAAGAAGGAGAAGAAGAATCTGGTGTGGGGGCATTTCAAAGATATTTTCTAGAAACGTATACCAAAAACATGGTGATGCTTCTTCCTTTGTAGGGTTTTCTAGAAAAGCACAACGCAATGGACCAATTTGTTTCGATTCTTATTTTATGCCTCTGCAAGCTGTTACCATCCATTAATTTATTGTATACAAACGAATCAGACATTGTCACAGATCTCTCAAGAAGAGAAAAAAATGGATTATAAACTTCTTCTCACCCTACATTATTTGCATTAAGTTTTATTGTTTGATTCCAAGGATTTTAGTTTGGTGGGTATATATGTTGTTGCTTAGACTAGACCTTCTACCAGCTAAATTTTGGACTGTATTCAACTACTGATTAATACTTTGAGATGATGATATAATATTTTGCTCTTCATAGCCTTTTCTTCCCTACTTAATCTTATTTATAGCATTACTATATTTATCACTCACCTAATGAGATTTTTACGTACAAGATAATAAGTTCTGTTAAATAGATAGTGTCTGCAATGTCTTTCTTTCATCGTTTGTCTTTTCTAAAATTTTATATTTTGAACTGAATAGGAATCGTAACCTTTTTCCCAAATCTACCATTTTAAAATTATTTATTTATCTTTCTCATGATTATGTAACTTGACTAAAACTTTTTTTTTCTTATACGATGGACCTACACTTTTAGATTGTGAGGTGAAATGGCTGAGGGCAAAAAATAGTAGGCCATGCAGAAAGAAAAATAATGAAGAGAGAGAAAAAGTGTCAGAAGTGTCACAAAGTTGAATAAAATGACACTGGACTTGAAATTAATACTGTGCATGCAATTAAAGAAGAACATGAGTTTGACTTTCATTGTTTCAATTAAATTTCATTGTTTTGAAATTTAATATCTTAAATTTATTTTGGTTGTTGCAATTAAATTTCATTGTTTTGAAATTTAATATCTTAAGTTGATTTTCATCTGCAAAAATTTCCAATGACATAACAAATCGGGCTAGTACTAAATCATGAGCTATACACTTGTCAATTTTACCAAAGTATATATAATGAGACTGTATAAGAAAAAGTATTCATAGAAGTTGTATTTTCTCAAAAGTTTAATATTCTGAGGTTAATTCATTGATATTTTTTATAGTATTTTTAAAAATAGGAATGAAAATAAATGTCTTAAAAAATCTATATATATGAAAAAACATTCAAACTCATCCATGTCATAGATAAGATATGATTAAGTTTAAATTAGGTCAAAGTAAAAACAAGTTAAATTGTTCAAGTTAGACCTAAGTTTGATAAAATCAAATTATGTTGATTCTAAAAAATTTTTCAAGTTAAACCTAAGTTTCGTCAAATCCAAATTATTTTGAATTAAGTTGATTTTAAGACAAATTGTGACATATTACGTCTAACTAAGACCGAGTTAAATCAAATCTATGTTACCTTAGGTTAATTAGGTCATGTATAGGTTGAGACAAATTAGGTTAAATTTAAGTCAAGTCGGTTAAGCCTATATCAAATCGAGTTGAGCCTAGATCAAGTCTGGTTAAGCCTAGGTTAACCCAGATTGAGCCTAGGTCAAGCCAGGTTGAGCTTAGGTCAAACTAGTTAACCTTAAGTCAAGTTGAATTAAGGTTTTATTTGAGTAAAGTCAAGTTAGGATAGTTGAATCAAGTCAAGTCGAGCACAAGTTGGGTCAAATGTAGGTCAAGTTAAGTTCATGTCTAAGTTAGTATAGATAAGATTGGATATGATCGAGGTTAAGTTGGTAAAATTGGACCAAAGTCAAATCGCATTGAAACTTTATTAAGTCAAGTTGGGTTATATTGAATTGGATGCGTTTGACCCAAGTCAAGTTAGGACTAAGTTAAGTTGAGCCCAATTAATATGGGTTGGGCTAAAACAAACCCATGCTAAACCTGACTGGGTGTTGCTCCCTCCACCACCACACCTTTCTCCCTCCACCTCCCCAATTTTTTTTAATTCCAATTATATCCTCAAATTAAAATTTTTTACTTATACTATTTTAATTTATTTTAAACCTAGTTCTCCTATTTTATTCTCTGCACTCAATCTTTCCATCTCTCAATTCCGTTTAACAATTTGTCTTCAGTTTTACTCTACAACTCCATTTGTCTTCTTCGTTTCACTTCTCTTCATCTGTTTCTTTCTTCTTCATTTTCCTTACATTATTAAAATACATTAAAAATATATTCAAAAATAATAAATCAAAACATTTAAATTAAATTATTAAAATATTTCTAAAATAAAGAATAAACTAATAAAACAAACCCTAAAATTAAAAACGTAGGTGACATCCTTCAACGGATGTCAACATCCGTTTAAGGAAAAAATGGATGTCAACATCCGTTTAAGGAAAAAACGGATGTCAACATCCGTTTAAGGAAAAAACGGCCATTTTTTCCTTAAACGGATGTTGACATCCATTTTTTCCTTAAACGGATGTTGACATCCGTTGAAGGATGTTGACATCCGTTGAAGGATTTTGACATCCGTTGAAGGATGTCTGTTTAAAGGTTACGTTTTTTATTTTAGGGTTTTATTTGAAGGTTTATTCGAATACGCACCTTGAGGAAGTAACACACGCACTGCACCACTCCACACATTGCACCACGAGAGCGACACTGCACCACGAGAGCGACACTTCACCACGAGAGGGAGACTGCTTGATAATTCTTTCCACCACCATCAACCTTTACAACTTGTAGTATCTCACACCGACAAAAGAAAGAGAGGAAGAAATATAATGTTAAAATAAAAGAAAAATATTTTACTCATATACGAAGGACTGGAATAAGTTATTAGTGGAATAGGTTGTGAATGGGTAAAATTAAAAAATAACCCTAAAAAAAAATTTTACTTAGGGACAAAATAGTAGATGGGAGGTGGAGGGAGAAAGGTGTGGTGGTGGAGGGAGCAACACCCAACCTGACTGAGCCTAACTTAGGTTAAGATGATTTTGGACCAAGTCAAGCTTATGCCATGCTTGGTCAAGTAAAACCCAACTTAAATAAAGTTGAGTCTATGTTATGTTGAGTTATTTTAGATTGAAGTCAAACCAAATTGTATCGAATTCAAACTAGGTTGAGTTTATGTCAAAAAGTATCTAGTCAAGTTAGATCAAGTTAGATCAAGTTAGATCTAAGTTACATAAGTTCTAGTCAGGTCAAGTCAAATCAAACCTTAATCAAATTAGACTCAACAAATTAAATAAAATCTCAACCTTACAATTAAATTATAAATAATAACAAGCAATTAAAAACAAACTATAAAATATTTAGAATGAATTTAAAATTTAATATATTTTAAGAATTCATATAATTTTAGAAAGTATTTAGAAATTAATAAAATATATTTAATACTATGATGAGTTAAAGTCATTTTAACCGCAATCTTAATCTTAGACTAGTCTAGGCTTTAGAGACTGAGATTTTATAATCCACTAAAAATACAATTTATTTTATGATTGATGAGATTCGTCTGATCAAATTCACAATTCTAATAAAAAGTATTAGTGACAGAAAAAAAAACTAATATAAATGAAACTTAAAAATTAAATTTATATTTGATAAATATATATTTAAATGATAGTGGTTAAAGTTAATATTGATATGCTTTGTGATCCATCTTAACCACTGAGTTGACCAACATTAATATATTTGATTTCAAAACATTATATTGATCTTTTACTAAATAAAATTAAAGGCATGCGCACATAATTTAAAATAATTTTTAAGAGTTACTAATTTATATTCTAATATGAGATTAATTAAAAAAGATAATACTGGTAATGAATGTCTACTTGTTATTAAAAAAATTAAATAATTATAAATAAAGGTTACAAAATTTTCTATTATAAAACTTTACAAATTTATGAAAGAGCTATATAGCATACTTCCAAAGTATACATCAACAAAGGAACGAGCAAACTAATACTACTTTTTTTAATATAGTACTTTATTAGTTTCTTTTATTTTCGTTGCTTGTCACTAAAAGTAATAATATTAAATCTCATTATATTTTTCTATGACAATTTTAAACATTAATTAAAACCGTAATTCTACGTTTTTAAATAAAATAAAAAATATTTTAATATATTATGAATTATAGAACAAAACAATTCTAAATATATTATTTATGTAAATACAATATAGGTTTAAACCCTAATTTGGTTCTCGTATTTGTGTGTCAATCTCAAGTGGGTCGTCGCTTTTTTCGGTCTCAATCGAGTCTATAAACTTTTTAAAATGAGTCAATTAAGTCCTCTCCGTTAAGTTTTCATTAACGTCGTCTGCATATGTTGAGGTGTAATTTTTTTAGATCTCAGGGCATGCTGAGGTGTATTAAATTTTTTTGAATGGCTTATTTGTATAATCAAGCACGGGACTCCTCCTCGCCCACCAGCCACTACGCTGTCCACTGCCCACTACGTCGTGCAGTCTAGAGTCGCCACCAAGACAATATTGTGGTTGTCGTACAACCGAGCATTATCACCGGAGCACCGTCAGGGTCGCTGCTCCTCACCTCCTTCAACTTTGCCACGCGCCCCCTCAGGCACACAATCTCCTCTGTCGCCGCCTCGATCTGCTACAACAGCCGCTTCTCCTCCACCTGCCACGCGTTTCGGTGTGATGCGAAGATCTCCCCCACTCAAGCGTTCGCCTTCGAGTGCTCCTACCGCTGCGACTTCATCTGGCACAACTCCTCTGCCACCTCCACCGCCTGGGGTTTTCAAATTCACACTCTTAGAGACTTTCCTGGCCAATTCCAGGGACAACCCACATGAGTGGATGAGGTAAAGCACAGTAAAGGTGTCACCTTTGCAGTTGTCCCCACCATAGGTGAATGTATTGAACCTAAAAAGAAAAACATTGTGCTTGTGTTGCAGTAGAGAACCCAATTGAAATTGGGTGCTTTTGTGATGTGTGAAGGTGCATTGATTTTAATGCCTTTTCCTAATCTTGGTCTTTCTTTGAGAAGGTTTCGTGGTTCATGATCTCATTGAGAAAAAGACTACTGATGTGTCCAATCTTGGTATCGTTAACTATTACACCTTGACCATTATTGTAGTTGTGAGACTGTAAATAAGTTTGATTCAAGGAGATGGCATTTGGGTGCACTAATTCTTTTGAGGAGGATTTGTCAAAGGAAAAGGATGAGGTTAAAGGTGGTATGATTTCAGAGAGAGAAATTGAGTTTGGTTGTGTTTCAGTGTTGTGGTTCTTTGAGTTTTGGATGTGGTGGAGCTTGTTCTTGCTCCTGGATTTGCGATTCTGGAACCAATAGAACACATTGGCATCACCAACATTGGATGTGGTTCTTTCTCCGAGAAGTGGCAAAGGAGAAGTACAGGAAGAGGATCTTCCGGTTTAGAAGATTGGAGATTTTGTTATTCAAGGCACGAAGGATGACAAATCGTGGTCGTGTTGTGCCAGCTGCTTTCTTTGAGGTACAAGTTTAAAATATTTTTATTAAAATTTAAATAAAAATTTCACGTGATCAAACCATACACATCAGCATAAACACGTCATCACAGTTACACGATGTTAATGAAAACTTAACGAAGAGGACTTAATTGGCTCATTTTAACAAGTTTATGGACCCGATTGAGACTGAAAAAAAAGTGATGACCCACTTGAGATTGACACACAAATACGAGGACCAAATGAGGGTTTAAACCATACAATAAATATATATATATATATATATATATATATATTAAAGAAATATAACAGGATGTGGAATAAAAATATGATTAATAACATATTATAGCATCATAAATAGAACTCACCGCTAAGGAAGCTACAAGCCTATTAATTCGACAACACCACAATTACAAGCCCTAACCACTACATTACAAACTTTTCGGTACAAAATATACACAAAAATACTCATATAAATCATACAAAATGCACCACATACTAATAAAACAAGTAAATTAATAAATTATAATTGAATTTATTTATCTGGCAACAATTATTACACAAAAATATTTTATTTTTTTATTTTCTTCGAATTTTACATTCTCTCAAACTTCAAAAAATTTGGTCTTCGAAAATTGCATTCATCATGAAGCATACACTATGCAAAACTTCATGAATTTTCCAAAAACTACATCAACTCTAAATACATAAAACTTTTATAATACAATAACAACAACAATTTAGAACAGATAAAAAGAACATCATAACAAATTGTTCAATGTATACAAACAAAAACCACAATCTGTTATACCTAGCACAACAATAAATAGCAAGAAAGACTATACAAATATTCACATCATGCAACAAGCTACAAAGATACATAACAAAAACTAGATGAGCTCACTCCCCTAGGCTCAAAAGATTTCAAAAGCAAGATTTTCTATTGTACTAGAAGGGTACAATGGTGTTAACTAGATCTCTAATTCAGATGAAACAAAATTCACTAAAGGTTATGTATTCACACTTGGGGGTTGTGCAATTACATGGAGATTAGTTAGGCAAACAATTATTGCAAGATCAACTACGAAATTTGAGTTTGTTGCTCTTGAAATGGTTGGTAGTGAAGTTGAGTGGTTGAAAAACTTATTAGTAAACATTCTACTAGGAATGAAACCCATCCCATATGTTTCAATAAATTGTGATTGCATATCAACACTAGCTATAACTAAAAATAATTGCTATAATGGAAAGAAAAGACATATACATTTGAGACATAATTTGGTGAAGAAACTACTAAAGAGTAAAACAATTTCCATTGACTATGTGAAATCAAAACAAAATTTAGCAGATCTTCTGACGAAACCCTTAGGAGGAAATATGATTTTAGAAATATTGATGGGAATGAGACTTAAGTTACTTGAAAACAAATAAGTGATAGTAAACCCAATCTTTGTTATTGAATATCCCATGAATAAGGTTCATATAGGTAAAAACAAATCATTTGTTAGTTTAATAACACTAAATTGATTTTAAATCAATTATGTTCATTCCTATGGTGTGTGTGAAAATGTTAGATAATGCATTATTGAAAGATTAAACTTTGTAATTAAAATTATATGTGGTGTAATAATTTTAGTTTAAACAAAATTTTTAATGATTTTTATATCCCTTATAAGTGGTGTATGACTTGCAACATAAATTTGATGAAATCACCTATATGAGTGTCGAGTGGGGCCGCTTGTGGCATGATCTCTAGAGCACTTATAAATATCAGACACACGCATAACTTAATAAGCGCAACACAACAATAACATCAAGAATTGTGGAAGTGTATTATGATTGATAAATCCCTAAGACATATCAAGTGTCCTTGGTTTATATAACTTGTTATATCAACTACATTGTGTGTTAACACTAATGCATTAAAGGGAAACGACAACGGTTATTTTTGTCTATACGTAGTGGTAACTGAGGTATATACAGGCGAGGCAAAAAGTGGTAGCCTTTTTGCCTCGGATCTAAACCAAGGATGTATGTGGGGTCTTTTGCCTTAGTTGGATTCAAACTAAGGTGGTAGATGCCTTTTTTTTTTTCAGAAAATCGAGACTTTTGTCTATACAAAATCATTCTTTTATCTTTTTTATTTGGGACAACGTAGGCAACGACGAAACAGCCAAAGGTGGTGAGGAACGGTCAAAGGCAACGACGAACGGCCGAAGGTGACGACAAATGGCCGAAGGTGGCGACGAATAACTGAAGAGGGTGACGAACAACCGGTGGTGACGGCGAACAACCGGTGGTGACGGCGAACAACCGGTGGTGACGGCGGACAACCAATGGCGACAACAAACAACATAGTTCGCACGATAGAAATAGAGACAAAAACGTGGAATAATAAGTTGAAAAATTTTACAATGACGACGAGTGATGGAGGTAGCGGTGACGACCAATGGTAGAGGCAGCGACGATGGCGAGTGGTGGAGGTAAAGACGGCGAAGCAGCAAACTGTTCACGCGAGATGGGAAGCAATAGTTCACATTCTTTGGAGGAAGAAGAAGAAGAAGAAAAAGTGAAAATGTGCTTACTATTTTACGCTTATGGAATTTAACTATCGAAGAGACTATTACCTCGGTTATAAAAACAACCGATGCGTAAATCTTCAAGAAAAAATTTAGAATAAAATTATAAATGAAAATTATAAAAATATCTACTATCTATAGCCTCGATCCGTGCTTAAACCAAGGCATAAAGGGCATATTACATCAGTTAAAATGGAACCAAGCCAGTAGAAGTTTACAAAATGGATTTGAAACGTTCAAAATCAGTTTCTAGCAGGACATAGTACCTAAGTTGGTCAAAGAACCGAGGCAATAAGCCTATTTCAAAAAAATTGTCAGGGTTTTTTGCCTCGACTGGTTAGTGAACTTAGGTAGTAGTCCTATTTTGAAAACCCTGTTAGGTGAAAAGTCTGATTCAACATGGTTTTTTGCCTCGATTGGTTAGAGAATTGAGGCAGTATACCCCCTTAAGCATTAGTTTGCACTGAACCGAGACATATAGTGTCGTCAGAATTACGAAATTGCCACCACATTTTTATATGTTTCAGTTTTTTTGAAACCGAAGCGTAATATACGAGTTTAAAAGTTGTTTATTTACTAGTGTAAGTTTCTCAGGCTAAGATTAGTTCATATAGCTTGATATATCAACTTTGATCCATTATACCTTACATGAGACCCAAAATTCTCTTATTTTCTATCTTTCTTATCCTTCTGCAATATGTGAGGAATTGTTGTGAAATTGAACTTCTTCCCCTGTTTTACACCCGAAAAATAGAGTGCATCTAATATTAAATATTGCAAAAGGATTTGTGCGTTTCAATCCTTATCGAAAATCACACACTGCATGTTAGAGTGAATTCAGTTATGGTGTTTTGCGCACGGATGTTGCGGTTCCTTTTCCATAAGGAATGTTCACTAGTACACAAATGATTTTTTATATCGGTTGTTTAAAGCATATTACATCAGTTGTAGAATAATCGATCTAATTGAAGTGAAATAAAAATCCTTCATTCATCCCCCTCACACAATGTCTTTCGACCATTTGCCATCATTTATTCTTCCTCCTCCATTCATTCACAGAACACAAAAAAAGAGAGAAAACACACACATGAAAATAGGGAAACGTTTTCCTAAGAGAAATAATATCATGAATTTCCAAACATTTACATAACACAAATGTTTTCTAGATAATGAAAAAATTTTGCACACCATCCTACCACTAAAACCCTAAACCCTAAGGTCAGGGGAAGAAGAAACCAAAGACCCACCTTCCTACTACCGATAACGATTACCAAAATAAAAGAACCACATTCATATTAGGGGCGCTAGAGATGACGCGAGTGAAGGTGCCAATGGTGACACTAATGTTGACGCGAGAGAGATAAGGGTGATTTGCAGAATCTCACTAGCATTCGAGTGTGAAAATATTCGAAATCAATGTGGGTGGATTTTGAAGTGCAATGAGGATACTAACAATGAAGAGAGAAGATGAAGCGCAAAATGGAAAGAAAGAAAAAGACGAACAAAGAATATGGTGAGGTTTATCAATTCTCTCAAAGAGAGAAGATGAAGCTCAACGTGAAAAAAAAGTTAAAAAAAAATTACTGTTATATTAATTTCTTCAATAACCAATTTAATAAGAATTTTTAACTTTTTTTTTAAATTAAGATATTAGATCGACTTCTTCTATAATCAATTTAATAGATAACTATTATATCAATTATTTTATGAACAATCTAATAGACTTCATAATATTTATAAAACTAACTACTTTTTTTAATTACATCCTTTTCTATATAATTGATCTAATATCTTAATGTAATATTTACTAGTGATTGAGTTGCTAAAATTTTGTTTCTACACGAAGCAAAAAGTGGGGCTCTCTTTTCTCTCTTTCTCTTATTCTCATCTTCTCAAATTTATTTAATTTTATTAAATCTTAAATTATTTACTCTTTAAAAGAATTTCTTAATAATTTCTGACTACTCGGAAAATTCCTCTTATACCATAAGGAACTTACGGACACACTACAGAAAAATTCAATGTGTATAAAAGTCTACTTTGCTTAGTGTCCTTTTTCTTTTTAATTTTTTCTTCCTCTCCAAAATTAGCACTAGTACAATGAACGGAAATGGCATCGGTTAGTTTCGTTTATACGCACCGGTTTTACAACCGGTGCATATAGAGGCGAGGTAAAAAGGATACGTTTCATGCCTCGGTTCTAAACCGCGTCAAAAAAGGATCGATTTTCGCATCGGTTATCTTTTGAACCGAGTCAGTATCTTAGAAAATTCAATAAAAAAAATTTCAGAAAACTTCCGATCCATTTTTTGGTCTTTTCCTCAATCCTTTAACACAGCAGCCATGTCTCAACGTAGAATTCGAACTCAAGCATTTTCAGTTATAATTCCAAAGCACAAACCAACTCCAAAAATCAGAATAAGATACATCACAGAGCGCAGATAAAACCAAAAATCATCGTGAATAAATTGTTCATACTCTTCAAATCACTCATCCTCTGCAGAAACTCATTTACATCTTCAACTCTGTGTTAGAAAGAACCCCCTACTCTTCAAACTAGCAACTTTCATCCTCTGCAGAAACTCATTTTCATAGATGAGCCTAGTGCAACACAATCTGCTTCAGAACTGTCAAATTCATACAAGCCAGCTTCATGAAACCCTGCTGCCGATTGAGCCATAGCCGCCAACCCACCAGGCGGTGTGACATTGTTTCCCGTTGCCCTCACCTCCGCCGCCTGAATCGCGGAAGCGTCACTCTGATCCACCGCTTTGTGGCACCAGGCGGTCCACGAACAACACTAGATCTGAGATCGCGTCCGCTGGTGGAGTGAGATCGCGTCCGGTTGGGTGGCGATTGGTGGTGGGGTTGAGGTTGCAGGGTGGGAGGCGTGACGGGTTGGGGTTGCGGGTTGGGAGGCGTGACAGGTTGGGGTTGCGGGGTGGGAGGCATGACGGGTTGGGGTTGCGGGGTGGAAGGCGTGACGGGTTGGGGTTGCGGGGTGGGAGGTGTGACGGGTTGGGGTTGCGGGGTGGGATGCAGCCATGGCTTTCGGAGGCGTTGAAGGAGATGTGGCGACGGCGGAGCAACGGAGTGGTGGCGACGGAGAGGCAGAGCGGCGGAGTGGTGGCAAAGCAACGGAGAGAAGAAGAAGAGGAACTGTGAGAAGGAGATTTGAGCGAGAGAGAAGAAGAGGAAGAGTGAGAAGGGTACCGTGAAAGGAGATCTGAGCGGCGGAGCAGCAGAGTGGTGGCTTTGAGATTTGAGCGAGAGAGAAGAAGAGGAAGAGTGAAGGAGATCGCGTGAGCGAAAGAGAAGAGGAAGAGTGAAGGAAATCTGAGCGTGAGCGAGAGAAGAAGAGGAATATGTACGAGTATACTGCCTCGGTTAATATTTACCTGAGGCAAGAGAGGCATACTGACTCGGTTTCAAGATACTCGGTGCCTAAAGTTTCGAAAAATAATTAAAATTTAAAAACATATATGGGTTATATGCCTCGGTTGGCGCATAACAGATGTTGAAAATCTTTTTGGCTTCGGTTCTACTGATACTCGAGGCATATAAGTTGTCTAAAACTACAAAAATGTCACCGTGCTTTTATACGCTTCGGTTTCAGTAAAACCGAGGCATATAGAGCGCGTTAAAAAGCTTCTTTTTTACTAGTGTAGGCTACATTGGATACTTCTGTTGTACTTTCTTTTTGTCGCATTTCATTGATCATTTAAGGTAATGGCATTGCTCTTAAAACGTTATATATACTGATCATATCGACTTCCATAATATGTAAAATAATGTCACCACTAAAAAAATGCCTTTATTTATCGTTAAGTAAAACAAAGAAAAAAAATCAAGATAGTATTAAACGCAATATCTTCTTAACATTCCATATTAAGATTGAAAATAATTAAAAGTGAGAATTAGATGTCTTTTTGAATAGTAATTAATGCGCAAATCAGCAATTGATGTTTTACTTGAACTTCCAACGCTAATGTCCATTAGGCAAAGCACTCATATCTTTCGTCAATGATTCAATTATCCCTTCTTTAAATAACTTTTTTGTAGTAAAAAGTTTTTTGTTTTTATCATATGTTGTGTGCATGTGTAAGTCTAACCATTATTTGGAAAGTTCTCCTTAAATAGTCGTATGATTTAATGATAGAGATGTAACAATTAACCTAATGGATTGTCTCCTTAAATAGTCCTATGATTGGCCACTAAAAAGATGGGATGGGAACAATGATGTCGAACTTCTTCACCGTGTGGTATAAAATCCTAATCATTCTCTCACTCAATACCTTTTCACTGTTCTATAATAAAAATTATAAATGTAAAAGTAAATCTCAGTAGAAAATAATAAAAAAAAAACATGTATTTGTTGATTATGAATTTTTGAATTTGTTCGTTTCTAACACTTTTTTTCTCCATTATTTTTATCAAATTTTTTGTTGATTCCGGCTATAAACACCTAATGTTGTCCCATTGTTTTCTTTATCTAATATTACATTGTGTAGATAATAGTTTATTCGATGTATTTGATACTGAGAATTAGGTAAAACCAACCAAAAGTGTTACCAGAATAAGGAATTATTATATTAAATAATAATAGTAATAAATTAAAATAATGAGATTTTATATTTCAAATATAAAACATGATTGTGATAAAGTAATTAATATTGAAAATTAAATTCATAATAACAACAAATTTATAGAAAAAATTAACATCACAATTTAACGGATATTAAATTGTATTCATATTTATTAAAGTAGTCATATATATATATATATATATATATATATATATATATATATATATATATATATCAATCTTATAAAATTGAATAAGTTTACTTTCTATTTTATATATTATTTCATATTACAAGAAGATATATTAAATAAAAGGGATTGAATAGTAATTGACACATTAAGTTAAAATCTCGATTAGAATAAATTTCAAATAAGTCAATACCATTTAAAATAATAAAATTTATATTCAATTTAACTCTACAAAACTAATTCAACAGTAAAATATTTTTCTCATTTATATTTATATATAGTAAATTAATATTATTTTTAGTTAAACGTAAAATTTTAAGCCATAAAATCAAATTAACTTAAATCTATTATACTTTTAGTTTTTAATTTCACTTGACTTGTTGTTCTAACATTTATAATTATGAAAAGAAGAAAAGGAAGAAAAGAAGAGAAATGGAAAGGAGTACACAAACTAAATCTTAGTAACTATTAGTTTGTGTTTGTTTTAGGATGTGACAATGTTGGAAGGTAAGTGTGATAATGGATCTATAGTTGTAACTTATGTTTGTTTTCATACTTTTTGTACTATATAGACCGACCAATTTACGTCGCATAGAAAATTAATTCTAGAAATCTCATAATAAGACAAACGGAACGGTCATAAATCGATGATCATTCGATTCAAAGATTTCATCTTTTGATTAACAAGGTAAGAAATATACTTCGATGATATTGGGCCGCAATTGGATCCGTCTTAATCAAAAACCCACTTTGACATTTATAAATTCAGAAGTAAGGTAAAGAGATATGCGATTGCATTTATTGATCATTTAAGACTTAACTGTCCGATAATTGAAAACTAACTTGAGTATCAGAATGACTTTAGCAAGTATCCACCGCTTGGACTTAGACTTTACAAAAGGAAAAATAGATGAGATTGAGAAAGAAATGAAGTAAATATAGTGTAAGTGATTGGTTTAAAGTCTGAAGGTAAAGTTTTCAATCTCATATCCTAAAACACTTTTGAATGGATTTAAGAATACAAATTTCCGTGAGAGATAGATGAGAATATCTGCAAGTTAAAGGGAGATACAAGAATATTTACAGTTTATTTGATTATAAAGATGAAAATGACTTCACCTTTAATTTGAAATAAGGCTGTTGTGACGGTGTTGAAGGTAATATTCTATCAACCATAAAAGAAATACACGGAGAATGTTGGGTTTGTCATTTGAGAACGAATGTGTGGACAATTATAATCTATTATGAAGAAAGGAAATTGATTCTTGGCTATTTAAGAAGGAGAAGGAATGAATTTATGTGAAGTGGTAAGCATTGGCATCGATTTTAGTAATGACAGAATCGAATATGAAAATGGTGGAATCGGTTCTGTGTGTCTTCAAAATAGGTGGAATCAACTCCATTTGTATTGGAATTTCATTTGTATTGGAATTTCATTCGTATTGGAATATGTTTTTGTCACTTTCAAAATGTTTGCAACCTCTCTCACTGAGAAACACTCCATGCCTCTCTCATTCCGGAACAACAAGCCCCTTTGGATTAAAAATATCCTTCCGGATGTCCAGCACCCTTTTCACACACTCCATCGGTACATCATCTCAAACCTATTTGTGGCCAAAGCTTATATTTTCAACAAGGGGTTTTGCTTCTCCAAAATTAATATAATAAATAATATTTATAATAATTATAATAATGAATTAATATCATCATCAACTTTTTATTATTATTTAATATGAATGGTCAACAAAATATTTATAAGACATATTTTTTATAACAATAATTTAAATAATATATAAATTATTATTTAAGAAAATATATTTGAAATTTATTTCTATAAATCATTTTTGTAAATTTGAAATTTTTTTACTATAAATAAAAAATTAATTTCATTTTAATTTAATTTCCACTACTTATATTTTAATTTATATTATATTTTTACACAAGAATAAATTGATAATAATCTATCAAATTCATTACATTATTCATAAATTTCTATAATTTTTCCTTTCAAATCTCTTCATCTGTCTTTTAAGTCCCTTAACCCAAACAATCGCACGGTCCTCTTTTTATCATTTTAAATTCATCCTATTTGTTCTCCATCAGTCTAAATTCGATTACTACGTTAATCTTTTCATTAAGAGTAGTTGTGTAGAATCATATAACAAACACGTGAAATCCAGAAGTGACCTAGGTAACTTATTTTAAACGTGAAATATTAATGCATGTCTTCAAAGTATTTATATTCGTGTATATTATTTTAACAAAAATTATTCTTATGAAACAGAACATAAAATTCAGAACCGACACTAGCCTAGACTCTGTGGGGGCGGGCCCCACTGCATTTCATCGTCTTACGTCACTTCCCTTTCTCTGTTTGTACACTGAATCAATAACTCCCAACATATATATTACCTATTATTATGGCCAGGAAGTAATATACTAACAGTAATAATAAATTATATTGAATGACTCATTTGCCACGTCTACTACTAAAAGACACGTAAGCCTAGGGATCCGTTTCTCGAAACGGAAAAGACATGACACGTAAGCTTATGGGCCCCGTGTTCAATTATGAAGGGTAGCAGAAAGTCTATAAAATAGCATGGCCCACATTAGCGGGTGGGTGACAGGTTGGGGAGACCACTATTTTCGTCGGTAGAAAGCGAAATATTCCCAAAATACCCCTATTGTACCAACAATTTACTTGTATACTTTATAACTTTAAACTTTATTTATAAGAAAGAACTAAAATTATAAAAAAACTAAACTAAAAGTTATTTATGATTTCAGTTAGCACTTTATACCTTCAATTATTTCAAATAAAATAAACAAACGATGTAATCATATACTTCTCTATGTAGTCACATTTGCCATTATGAACTTGGATACATAAAATGGAGGAGGTGGTGGTGATGGAGACACGTGTGGAATTGTTGACACACGAGGAGCAGTTCCTGTTCGGGTCGTTTTCGGAACAGCCAAAAGTGCCACTTTCGTTTTATTTATCGTGTTGAAACTGCGTTTTAGGTTTATATCATCGTATTGTTGTGTGGTTTGCGTTGTCGGTAGGATTAAAACGCGTTGCTGTTTTGTATTTCTCGTGTGCAGCGCGAGTTTCTCGTTCGAGATGAAAACGCGCGCGATGATGTGGCGGGATGTTAAAATTACTCAAACACCGCTCGAATTTTAACTCCCGGGCTTCCAAGCTGCAGTGAAGTTTTTTTTATTACATTTTTTCCTATAAAATTTGTTAATTTATAATTTATAATTTATTTATGATTTTGTTTTGTGATAGTACTTTCCTTATGAATTGAGAAAGAGAGGTTTTGCAGAAGAATAAAAGTTTAAAATTTTACATATACGACAGAATGGTGTTTCTTTTGAAATTTTGTCAATATGCATAAATTCTAATTTTAATAAATGTTGATTTTGATACTTGAAAGAATGAATCACTGTCAATTTAATTTATAAAGGGATAGGATAAAAACATTTATTTTGTCCTTGCATTAAATTTTATTATTAAAATATAATATTTAAATGATAATTTGATACTAAAACATATATTTAAAGGACCAATTCCAATAATAAAATCTATTAAAGAAACTGGTTTTTTGTTGAGTGACAAACCAAACATATTATTGGAGAAAGTTTTAGAAAAGTTTTGAATATCTGGTATATTTTTCAAATTGATTTTTTCTCTTTTTTAAAAGATAATAATAAGAGTTACCTATATTTTTTATTCTCAAATTAATTTTAAAAAAATTATGTTTTGTTTCTGTACTTTATGAATGTTATATAATTTGTTTTTCAGTAAATGACATATAGAAATCATATTAGTTTATTCACCATGTTTTGTCACATGATAAACACTCCATGTATTATTTATTGACCTTGATGTTTCACAATTTTTTAAAAATAGTTTAAATAATTTAAGAATGAAAAATATATTTAATCTTAATAACAAATATTTTTGAACTAAATTCTCACATAATGAGTTGTTGGGTAAATTCAAAAGAATTAAAAAAAATACTAGGTACTTCTTTGTATAATTTACAAGGACTTGATGGAAGATAACCAATTCATATTTAAGATTACATCTAATAATTAAGATAAAGGTAGACAGATAAAATTTACATAAATTATTTATATATACAAAATTTAATTATAATAACAAATTTACTCATAAGGTTCAAATGATCAAAGTAGTGTCTAGAAAGGTAATTATTAAGTGAAGATGTTGAATACAAGCATAATAATAATAAAAAAAAATGAATGAATGGGGTTGGATCATATAATATATTTGAAATTTTACCTTTAATGAAACACGTATCTTACCTGAATCATATGGTTTTAAACAACTTCAACTCCAATCACTATGTATACTTTATTTAAATAACACACATTTTCTATATTCAAATTATGAGAAACAAAAATAAATGTAAAATAGTCATACACAAAAATTATTGATAACAAAGTTGAACCAATTATGCCTAAGTCGTTGGGTTGCTGCAAACCTTTTGTTTAAAAGAGAAAAATTATAAAATAAGTGTTTACATCAAGTTTTCAACAACTGAAGGATATGGAACCTTGGTCATGGCTTCTTTTTCTTCATTTACTTAATCCTTGGATAGACAAAAATGACTAACAAAAAAGTATGTTAATTGTCAAAATTGACTTGACATTTTCTTTGTTAAATCTTTGCAAAACATAATTGATTTAATATATTTGAGATAATTACAAAATTCATTTTTACTCATTTCTTGTAATTTGAATTTTAAGGATCTTCTTCGTTAGACCTTTCTTCATGTTCAAGTTTTTTAACAACTTTATCATTAAGTTTAATTTCGTCCATATTTGAACATGCTACTAATATATCATTAACATAAATTTTATATATATATATATATATATATATATATATATATATATATATATATATATAACTAGATTTATATCTCTTAAAGAAACAATAATGGTCAACAATGCATTTTGGAAACATTCCTTATGCATGAATCTTTCAAACTTATTACACGATTGTTGTGGAACTTGTTTTAAATCATACAAGCTCTTATTTAATTTGCACACCATATTTTTTTCTTATAAGAAACCTTCATGTTAATGCATATAAATCTTTTCATATATGTCTCCAAGAAGAAATGTAGTCCTTATATCTAATTTTTCAAGGTAGAGCCCTTCATAAGAAATAATACTTAAGACAAATATGATAATATTGAGTTTAATAACTAGAGAAAATATTTTTTGTGTACTCAATTCCTTTTCTTTTGTTGAAATCCTATGGCAACTAATTAAGTTTTGTATCTCTTGAAGTCATCATGATCATCTTTTACTTGATACACCCTTTTTTTGTGAAGTGACTTTTTCCTAATAGGAAAGCTACCACAAAAGGTTAGTCCTTTAACATATCCTTTGCTAAGTGGAGAAAGTCTCTAAGGCTACGACCTCCTACTATTCTCACTACATGACTCATCACTCTCTAATTGTGCATGAATGGTCATTAGAATATTAGGATAACCCATTAGAATTGAGTTTCTTACATTCATATCAACAACACATGAAATCACCAATGAGAATTTCCTCCTTGGAATCTCTTTTCAATCATACTTCAATTATATACATAACCTCAAGAATAAACCATCATGCATTCCAATTCAATTTTCCACATAATCATATACATATATTTCACATAAACATGGTAAGAAATCACATGAAACCATTCCTTATATATCAATATAGTAGAACCAACCCAAGAAGAACCACTAAACAACACAAAAACCCCTTTAAACTCATTCTTACAGAAGTAGCGCTCAGCCCTTGAAACTAGTGCTTAGCGCTACAGCCACAGGAAACTTGGCGCTCAACCCCAGAAACCTGGTGCTCTACTCCAATGACACTGGAAAGTGGCGCTCAAGCACCAGGACAGAGGCGCTCAAGCGCAAGGGCAAAGGCGCTTAACGCCAGATTAGAACTTGAAAATTTTCTTCTATGACCTTGGGCACTTTCCACATATCTTCAACTGATCCCTAAGACCTTCTAGACACTGTGAGGCATTGGAAAACACATTCCTAACTCAATTTAGTCATCTCAATCCAACTTAACTACTTAAAACCACCCAAACTCAATTGTATACCTTACACCACCCAATTTTTACAACAACTTGAACAAGTCTTAATGAACTTAACAATAGACCTCAAACCATCACATTTAGTCCATACCTTCTATTTTAGAATCCCACCCATCAAAACCCTTAAAACTAGTCCAAATTTAAGCCAAATTCAACATATAAACTACCAAAGAGTCTTGCATAAGTTTTCTACCATTCTTAAGGTTTAAATAAGTTTTAAATTACCGAAAGATAGACCTAAAAGTTCTGTTTCACATTAGACTTACTTCTTTTAAAGTTTCACATATTAAAACCTCTAAAATACCTTAGAAACAACTTTGCAATTACACTGTTATGACTAACATTCTATTTTAAACTACATAACAACTGATTCTCATCATAACCAAGTTACTAAGGACTTAAATGAACTTTCTTAACTCACAATTATTCTCTTTAGACTAAGATTTCATTAAGTCACCTTTCAACCCCCCATTTAAGCTTCAAAACCAAAAATTATCAACTCATTACTCTATAAATCATACAATCAATTCCAAACATCAATATAAATACAAAACTTACAATCCATGACAAATATAACATACAATCCACAATAGATACAACATCAAAATCACACTTCACCAGAGATTAGTAATCAATAAATCAAATATATTCATTTAAAGGAACTAATATTAACCAAAATATTCAGATTGTGATCAAATCAAATTACCATACATACAAGCACCAAATTTAAACAACAAACATAATAAAAATATACATTATCTTCCCTTACCTTACATTGAAGCAACGAAATTCTATAAACATCGAACCCTTTCTTAAAGTTCAAGAAACTCTAGAAACGCCTACAAAACACTAAAAGATAAGAGAGAGTTCTTAAGACCTTTAATCAACAGGAAACTAGGATAAGACATTACAACTCACATGCAGCAAGAGACCTAAACCCTAATAGTTTAGGTACCTCTTGATGGTCAAAGAGATGACTCATGAGTTAGAACTTTTGGAGAGAAGATAGATAATTTAAGAGAAAGTGTTTTGGATGTTTTGGATAATGAGACGAGTTTAAGAAATTCTATTTATATTATCAAATTATTTTAATTTTATAAAACTCATTCTCATTATTTTAAAAGACCTAATAACTATAATGTTTTATTTTCTAAATTCTTATTTCAAATTCTTTTCTTCAAAAGTTAAATATTCAATTATATTATTTATTGATCTTTTTATAATTATATGTATTTTATACACTAATTATTCTTATACAAAATATTTGGTAAATTTACATATAATTTAGTATAAAACAGAAATTACAGTATTGCTAGATTATTCAATTAAAATAATTAGTAAAAAAATCATTTGAAATGAATTAATGAACAAGACATCAAAAAAAAAAAAATACTAATAATCAACATGAAAAGACAACTTTTAATTAGCTACTTTATTTTAATTTAAATAAAAAAAGGCAAAGACTTTAATTTATTTCTACAAATGTGTTTACGAACTATAAAATTATGCGTAGTTGTTCTTTTGACCTCTTCTAATTGCTGGCCTCATCGCACTTGTGGACAATACCAGGACTAACCTTTTGTTAATTATTTAAAAAGGTTATTAATAAATTATGTAATTAAAGAAATAAAAATAATACTTTAAATGACAAGACAGTTATTATTTCAGATTATAAAATAAAATTAGTGACATTTCATTAATACAAACAAGTGATTTAGTCTTTCTTGGACGCATGTGCTTAACTTAACTATTAATATACTAAATGATTAAACTAACATGTAAGAAAGTGAGAGAATATTTTAGGTCACAAAAGTGAAATGCTCATTAATTAATTTAATGGACTTAATAGATGACATCCCACAACATTTATTTTTTATATTATCATCTTTTCGATAAGATATTTCTAAAATTATTTTTCAACTTTAAATATATATATATATATATATATATATATATATATATATATATATATATATATATATATATATATATATATATATATATATATATATATAATGTGGCCGTGAATGCTTTGAAAAAATTGTCCAGATCCTTGTAAAATTTAAACAAATTTCTTATATTTGGCAAATGTGTATTTCAACAAAATCTCTTTTGTAAAACTACAAATATTAAATTAAAAATAATAAAAAATTTAAAACTATGAATTACTAAAAAGATTAAAGAAACTGAATTATTAAGATCAAATATAAAAGTGTGGCTGCTGGGATTCGAGCCCAGGTCTCCACGGCCACAACGTGGAATTCTTACCACTAAACTACAGCCACTTCAATGATAGTTCATTTGATGCTTCTTTATTTCAATATACAATTTATAATTCCAATTCTTTCATGCTAATATCAGTTGGGGAATTATTATTTACAAATAAGATAAAAAATGAGTTTTTTTTGTCCATAATCTATTTTAAGTTGCAACTAAGATTGGTTATTTCTTCCTACACCTGAATTTTTTTCCTGCACCTTATACCCATATTAAAATGATAAAATTAACTTTAATTAAAAATTAATAAAAACTCTAAACCCTAAAATAATTAAAAAAAAAAATCTCCACGGCAGCGCTGCTGCACCCCATAAATATATTACTTATTGTAAAATTCATAATGTACAGATTTGTTTTTCATTACGGATTGTGGTGGGATTAAGAAAAACAAAACGTTACGGATTCCACAATCCCTAAAGCATTCAAAATTCTAAAACACTTGTATTAGATTTCTCTTCTCTCAAACAAACCACAACAAAATGCACACATACATTTCTCTTCACTTTGCTAACACTCCTCATAGGGATGTTCAACGCCTTCAACGATGAAGGAGGTGCGATGAAGTTTTTATGGAGGTGTAGTTCGGAGAAGAATCTTCCAACAACAATGGAGGTCAGCAATAGAGGTGAGATGTATGAAGGTGCTTATGTATGGAGGTGCAGCAGGACTGCTTTCATAAGAGGGAGAGGGTTTTTTATTATTTTAGGATTTTGATTAGGAATTTTATTATTTTTTCAATTAAGGATAATTTGGTCATTTTAATATGGAAAGGGGATGGATGAAGAAACTATGGAGTGTAAGAAGAAATGGCCTAAAGATTGAGGGTGTCATTTAGAAGAATAACTTTGGGCCCAATAGTATTTGCTAGCCCATAACATGGGGATACATATGGCATTTTAGAGTTTGTGTAAAAGCTTTTGCTTCCCGCACCTCTATTATTAATAATTGCATCACATTAACATAAAAAGAGTAAAATATCCTCCCATCGGTAGAGAAGAAGAAAAAGAAAAAAAGTTCCCTTTTTTGAACTTGTAGTGTACTCGGTAGCCACTGAAAGAAGTCTGGTCTGACAACGATCAGCTAAGACGAAGAAGTCAAGCACGAGAGAGTTGGTTGATTGTTGATAAGCATTAAAGGTCATGCTATCAGGAATGGAACATATGACTTTAATGACCAAATAGAAAGCAATAGGAAATAATATATATGACATTGATATGGTATTGATTAATAGTTAATGGTTATTATTAAGAATCACGTCTATAAATATGAGATTTAAGTCTAGGTAAAGACATCTTTTTCTGAATTATTATCACCTTGATCTCCGTGAAGCTAACCTGACTTAAGCGTCAAAGTGTTTCTTGCAGGTGACAATCGATCGGTATTGTGGAGAGGAACTTTGCGTCGTTGGAAATCGCAGCGACAGAGTAAGGAAGAAGGAGGAACAATAGTCTTGGACCTAGTTACCGAAACATTTTGGGACCCACCGTGGGGCCGAGAGTGCAGAAGAAACCCAAGTGAGACCACAATGGCGGAGGAGCTTCAGTTGCAAGTGTTACAGGAAATGTAGAGGCAGATGCAGGAATTGAGGGCGAAGATGGCGGCGATGAGAGCTGATCGGGGCAATGTGCTGAGGGGACAATTGGTGAAATCGGTGAATGTGGCTACCAATTTGAAGAACGAGGGGGAAAGTAGTCACCCAATGCATGAAAATGGAACGAGGGAAGTAACCAATGTCTCAAGACGTAATACCCAGAATGAGGGGCGAAATTCAAAAAATTAAGCTGGACAAAACGCAGAAAATCAAGCTGGGCAAAATGTAGAGAATCGGTGTTAGGACCCTTAAAAACCCAAGTGAGTGGAAGCCAGGTGTTAGTGAAAATCATAAAGTGGAAGACAGGTGTAGGCAGCGGAGTGGCCGATCGGTTTTGACGGTGGTGTAAAACTCAAACTTTCAAATTTCGTGCCACTTTCTTTGCATGCATCATTCTCTTCCAAAGATTCCGAGTTTTCATTTTCTCCTCCTTCTCTCTACAAATCTCGTACTTCTCTCTAAAAATTCTCATTCCTTTCTCCTTCTGATCAACAATCAAACCACATTTGAGATCTTCTAGTGGCAAGAGCTCTCTTTTGAACAGATCGAGTTGTAAGTTGAAATGGTAAGTTCATTCATTTCTCGGCACTGTTGTTTTCTGGAACATGCAAACCAATTTTTGGTTGCATGAGTTTATCTTCTTCTTCTATAAATTTTTGATAGAAATTATGGTATTGTGTTTGGTTTAGTTTCATAAAAATCTAAAAGTGTATAAGACTGGTAGTGGTGATCAACATTCTTCAACTGTGAGTGTTAGACTATATCTAGAGGTAAGGGAAGCTTATATAATTTGATTATGATTTGTTGTTCTGAATGGTTATATGTTTGTTTGATCCATGGGTGAATATGAAGTATTGCTTTTAGTGCATGTTTTGTACGTATAAGTGTTTGAGTTACAAATCATGTGAACTGACCGATATAGGGTTTGCTCTTAAGTTTGTAGTATTCTGTATAATCCTGTGGTTGTCACCGAAAGTCATTATTGACCGTTCGGTTTTCCTTTGAGTATTCGGTCTAGACTAAATTCTTCTTCTGTGAAGAATTTCAGTCAATCACCGATCGGTTTTTCTTTTAGTATATTTGTAAGTAAGCGTTCGACCTAACTATAGTTTCCTCTTTATGATTCCTAAACAGTTTAGTTAATGTATTCTATCATACTCAAAGTCGTAGATGTTATCTTTATCCTTCATTGAAAATAAGTGTTGTTACGTTTATATATATATATATATATATATATATATATATATATATATATATATATATATATATATTCTTTCTTTCTTTTTGATATAAGTTTAGTAGTGTTCGGGCTTGAACCCAACGCTCGGTTTCAGTAGTGCTCGGTCTTAAACCAAGTGCTCGGTATTGTTATCATACTTCATTGTATAATATATTTGAGCTCAGTAGTGTTCGCCCAAGCTCAATAGTGTTCGGCCAAGCTCTATAGTGTTCGGCAAACTCAATAATGTTCGGCCAAAACTTGTAATGTTCGACTGTTTCCTCCAAACTTACCTAGTGTGGACCATTCGGTCCTGTTCTGTGTATAAGTGAAAGACCGATCGGTCTTACACTAAATGTTCGATTAGATTAGTCTAAAAGGTATTCTCTCATTAGGTCTTGTCTTTAAGATGGGATATTTTATTATTTGTTCAATTTGAATGTATTGATGATGAAGTATGATGGTATTTAAATTGTGAGATGAATGAAATAGTATGGTTATGAAAGAGTATTCCAGGGAGGAATATCTCAGAATTTGGTTATTGAACGGTAAAGTATGAATGTGGTCATGCTAAGGTGACATTTATCCTGATATTCTCTAATTACTCATTCTCAAGTAGAGAGGAGTAAATCATGTGTCAGAATGGTAGGAGGTCCTAGTCCATAAGTTAAGATGGGCGAATTTTACCGGACTAACCTCGGGTGGCAGATGTTGAGTGCATCCCAGTTACTACATCACCCGGGTACAAATACGTCCTAGCTACACAAAATTCATACAGTCCGGACAGTCAGAGTATAATGGTCGGTTTTTGCTTATATTGATGTATGGTTATGATTGAAAATGTATAATTGGTTGTTGTATGATTGACCTATTGATTCATATCAGATTGATGTGAAATACATGTTTACTGAATTAATTAAATTTCATAAGCTTACCCTATTTTCGTGTCTTGTTTGTATTGTCGTTCGGTTGTCTTCTTCCTGTTGCAATGATCATCCTGTGGATGTGAGCAGAAGGAGAAGAGTTGCTGGAAGAAGCCTTAGAAGAAGTGGAGGTTAAGGCTGAACCTTGAGACTGTTCGACAGTGAAAGTTATTCTTGTTTTGTATAACCGTTCGGTTAAAAGATTAGTTTTGGAACCGTTCGACATAGTAGCTCGTTTTGTAAAAATTCAAAAACTTTGTAGTATTTTAGTAAGGTCGAGTTGAGTTTAGAGAGTTTTCTCCAACATCACCCGACCAAGTTTACTAGGAAGTGTCTTCCTGATGAAGCCGATCAGTGGCTACGTGATATGGAGAGGATCTACAATGCCAAGAGATGTCCATACGATAACATATTGGCGTTTACTGAATATCTTTTGACTGGAGAGGCCAATCATTGGTGGAACAACATGAGGTTGATATTAGAAGGGAATCATATCCCCATCTCTTGGGAAGTTTTCAAGAACAAGTTCTATGAAGAATACTTTCCAGATAGCGTACGATTTGCTAAAGAGGTGCAATTCCTTCAGCTGGTTCAATGAGGAATGTCTGTATCCGAGTATACAGATAAGTTCAAGCACCTAGTAAGATTTACTACTATGGCTACAAGTGGGAGTGGCATTGTCGGAAATTCGAGAATGGGTTGAGAAGTGATCTTAAACTTCTAATCTCAAGTTTGTGTATTAAGTCTTTTCCGGCAATGGTGGAGAAAGCCAAGGTGTTAGAGAAGAACACGTTAGAGGTGGAATAGCAGAAGAAGCAACAACAACAAACGGTTAGAGGACCTATTCCTTCCCGAAACAATTCAAGTATGAGGAGAACTCCGTATACTAGACCTCAAATCACTACAAGCTCTGGTGGAGCTCCTTCTCATCCCTCATGTGTTGTCAGTTAGTCTGGACAACAAGGATCAATGGTCTGTTTCATTTGTGGAGAACTCCGTTGCAAGTCTGCCTGTCCTTAACTGAGCAACTCCAAGTTTTGCGTTCGGTGTAACAAGAATGGGCACTGGGAGAAGGAATTAAACTTGGGACGAAGAGCAGTGATGAGGCCGTCGAATGCTGGGAGGTTTCAAACGAAGGGTGGTGGCTGGGCACAAGTGGTCAGTAGAGTTTATGCTATCACAGGAGCTGAAGCAGCAAGCTCAGGTAAACTTATCACCATCTATTGCCTGTTGTATGGATTGCCCTGTTGTGTGTTATTTGATTCGGGGGCAACACATTCTTTTATCTCAAAGGAATGTGTTGAGAAGTTGGGATGGTCGGTGAGTGTTATGTAGTTTGATCTGGTGATATCAACCCCAGCAATTGGTGAGGTTAGGATTTCTACTGTATGTATTAGATGTCCGATTGAGGTGGAAGGGTGTAGATTTAGAGTAAACCTTATATGCTTACCTCTACAAGGCCTAGAGGTAATTTTAGGAATGGATTGGTTGGCTGCAAATCACATTCTCATAGATTGTGGTGAGAAGAGGTTGGTATTTCTGAGTGAAGAAGAGGAATTGTCCTTGACAGTCGGCAAGTTAAGGATAGATATAATGGAGGGTGCCAGCTGCTTTCTGGTATTGTCGCACGTGGACGTGGCATTAGAAGAATTAGGCTATGACCGTTCGGTCAGTCGTGAGAAGAGTGGAGACCGATCGGTTGTGAGCGAATTTCTGAATGTTTTTCCAGAAGAAGTTCCTGGACTACCTCCTCATCGGGAGGTTGAGTTCTCCATTGATTTGGTGTCGGGAGTAGGGCCAGTTTCTAGAGCACTGTATATAATGACTCCAGCTGAACTAGCCGAGCTAAAAGAGAAAATAGAAGAACTATTGGAGAAGCAATTCATTCGGCCAAGTGCCATCACCTTGGGGAGCTCTAGTGCTGCTAGTGAAGAAGAAAGATGATAGGTCTCGGCTGTGTTTGGACTACAGACAGTTGAATAAGCTGACCATAAAAAATGAGTACCCCTTACCAAGGATTGACGATTTGATGAATCAAATGTATGGGGCTACTGTGTTCTCTAAGATCGATTTGAGATCTCGATATCATCGAATATTGGTTAAGGAAGGAGACGTTCAGAAGACTGCGTTCAGGTCTAGATATGGTCACTACGAGTATGTAGTAATGTCGTTCGGTGTTACCAATACTCCAGCCATATTCATGGACTATATGAATAACATTTTTAGACCCTTCCTGGATAAGTTTGTGGTGGTTTTCATTAATGATATTCTCATCTATTCCAAGAGCCGTGAGGAACATGAAGAACACTTGAGGATAGTGCTTGGTGTGTTAAGAGAGAAGAAGTTATATGCCAAGTTATCTAAGCGTGAATTTTGGATGAAGGAAGTATAATTTTTGGGACACGTAATCTCAGCGGAAGGAATCTCGGTTGATCCAGCAAAAGTGCAAGCTGTACTGGAATGGAAGAGTCCCCGTTCGGTTACTGAGGTCAGAAGTTTCGTAGGATTGGCGGGCTACTGTAGGCGGTTTATTGAAGGTTTCTCTAAGATAGTAGCGCCGTTGACTTAGTTGATCAGAAAAGATCACCCTTTCGCATGGAACGATCGGTGTGAAGAGAGGTTCTAAGAGCTCAAGCAGAAACTGATGAGTGCTCCAATTTTGATTATATCTTACACAGCCAAACCGTTCGAAGTTTACTGTGATGCCTCTCATAAGGGTTTGGGCTGTGCACTTATGCAAGAGAAGAGGGTAGTGGCTTATGCGTCAAGGCAATTAAAGGTACATGAGAAGAACTACCCTACGCATGACCTAGAATTGGCAGTTGTGGTTTTTGCGTTAAAGATTTGGAGGCACTACTTGTATGAAGCTCAGTTCCACGTGTTCAGTAACCATAAGAGTTTGAAGTATTTGTTTGAGCAGAAGGAACTGAACATGAGGCAAAGGAGATGGATGGAATTTTTGAAGGACTACGAGTTTGAGTTATTGTATCATCCAGGAAAAGCCAATATAGTGGCTAACGCATTGAGTAGAAAAACAGTTCATGTCTCGGCAATGATGATCAGAGAACTAAGCCTGATGGAGAACTTTAGAGATTTAAGACTGTAGTTTGAGTTAGAAACGAGCGGTATAGGTGCTACAGTTTTAGATTATCAAGTGAATTGTTTGACCGAATCAAAGAAAAATAGTCGGCTGATGTGGATCTGCAAAGGATCTTAGAGTTGATCGGTTTAGAACAAGGAAAAGACTTCAATACAAGGACGGATGGTCTCTTACGGTTCAGAGGTAGGACGTGTGTTCCTAATGATGGAGAGCTAAAAAGACTTATTCTTGAGGAAGGGCATCAAAGCCGTTTTAGCATGCATCCAGGCATGACTAAGATGTATCAAGACCTCAAAAAATCCTTCTGGTGGTTAGGAATGAAGAATGACGTGGCTCGGTTTATGTCTTCCTGTTTAACATGTCAAAGGGCAAAGGCAGAACATTAAAGACCGGGTGGTTTGCTGCAGTAGTTGGAAATTCTTGAGTGGAAGTGGGATAGTATTTCTATGGATTATGTGACCCACTTACCCCGAATGGTCAGGAACCACGACACTATTTGGGTTATAGTAGACCGGTTGACGAAGAGTGCTCACTTCCTTGCAATCAATCTGAAGATGTCAATGGTAAAGCTGGCTCAACTCTACATCAAGGAGATAGTTCGTTTGCATGGAGTGCTGTGTAGCATCATCTCTGACAGGGATACAAGGTTTACTTCTCGATTTTGGCAGTCCCTGCAGAGTGAATTGGGTAGCAAACTGCAAATGAGCTCAACATATCACCCCCAAACGGACGACCAGTCTAAAAGAACCATTCAGACGCTTGAAGACTTGTTGAGAACGTGCGTACTAGATCACTTGGGAGTATGGGATGAAGTACTACCTTTGGTTGAATTCACCTACAACAACAACTTTCAGTCCAACATTGGAATGACACCTTTCGAAGCTCTTTTTGGAAGAAACTGCAGAACTCCTCTTTGCTGGTTTCAAGATGGAGAAGCGATGTTGCCGGACTAGAAGTAATTAAGCAAACTACAGAAAAGGTGAAGTTAATCCAAGAAAGGTTGAAGACGTCCTTGAGTAGACAAAAGTCATATGCTGATAGAAGAAGAAGACCTCTGGAGTTTGCTGCTAGAGATCATGTCTTCCTTCGGCGCAACCCTGCTATTGGGGTAGGCAGAGCCGTTCGGCCTAAGAAGCTATCTCCTAAGTTCATTGGTCCATACCAAATCTTAAGACGTATAGGACCAGTTGCCTATGAGATGGCTTTACCACCTCAGTTATCCAATCTTCATCCAGTCTTCCGTGTTTCTCAACTTAGAAAGTATGTGGAAAATCCTTCACACGTGCTGGAGGTAGAAGATATTCAAATCATAGAAGACCGCTCGGTGGAGATGCAACTGATAACAGTTGAAAAACTATTATTTTCATGCTTAAAATTGATACTAAAAGCAACCTTTATACTTAGAAACTAGCTTGAAATCATGCTTTTCTTCATATTTTCAGAAATAAGAGAGCTGGACAGGTTTATGCTTGATTTCAGTGTTTTTTGTGCAGGTTTTAAGGTGAATTTGGTGAAAGAAGTGAAGAAGGAGAGATATGGAATCAGAAAAGACATCAAAAAGTGCAAAAGGAGAAGCCGAAGTCACCGCTCAGCGGCAGTTTACCGCTGAGCGGCACTCAGGAGCTCACGGGAGGACCGCTGAGGGGCAAAATGGCCGCTGAGGGGAAGAAACGTGACACGCACTTACCGCTGAGCGGCACTTTAATGGGCTTGGACCTAATTTTCTGTAATTTACGAATAATATATAAGCTTTAGGGTTTCCTAGGGTTTGTATCTTTGGCTGGAACGAAGAAAACACTCTCTCTTCCACCCCTTTGAAGGAGGATCTTGGATGCTGAGGCTTCCTCTTCACCTTTTTAGGGTTTTATCTTTCATTCTTTCATTGTTATTCATCTAGGTTCACCATGAATATGGTGAACTAAACTCTGTATGTTTGTTGGGGAATCAATGTAATCTTTTGAAGCTCTCATATATGGAATTTGTTTTTACATCTTTTATTTAAGATCTATGCTTTCTTTCATCATTAGTTAGGGTTTTTCCTCTTTGCTTAATGCTTGCATTGTTTAACTCATTCGATGCATGATTATTGGTTTTGTCGATACGGGCACGTACGGGGAAGTCTAGATCCGGGGAATTTCTCCCAATATTATATTGGTTGTCGTTAAGCTCCTGTACTTATGAACTAATTATTAGGAATGCTAGGAATTGTATGAACTCGTGATTAGGGAGAAGCCTTCTTGAAAGGTACTTTAGAGAGTGGCATTAACAATGATGATTTGAATGTTGAATTCCTAAAATATATGAGAGTGGATAAGATGAAATTGAACCCCAACAACATATTCATACATATATTTCATTGAAAGTGTTTATCTTTTGCTTTTTGCCATTGATCAAAACTTCATGCATACATATTTAATTTTCGTCTTTTGCATATAAAAATCCAAATATTTCGTTTTTAAGTCTTAGCTAATCAATAAACCACACAACTAAACTAGGCCGTGAGTCCTTTGGGAAGAACGATACTTGGTCTTACCAAGTTTATTACTTGAACGATTCGGTCATACTTGCCGATTGAAAAACAAGTTTGTGACATCATATTTTGGTTTCATAAATTTGTCCATCAGCAACCAGTCACGATTGCCGAGTGCCAAACTAAGAATCTTAGAGGAAAATCCATCAATTTAGTAAAAGTGGTTTGGGACAAGAGGACGGGAGACTCGACTTGGTAATTGGAAGACAAAAAATTTTCGAGGACAAAAAATTTTGTAGTAAGGGGGAATGTCAGAACCCTTAAAAACACAAGTGAGTGGAAGCCAGGTGTTAGTGAAAATCAGAAAGTGGAAGACAGGTGTGGGCAGCGGAGTGGCCAATCACTTTTGACGGTGGTGTAAAACTCAAACCTTCAAATTTCGTGCCACTTTCTTTGCATGCACCATTCTCTTCAAAACATTGTGAGTTTTCATTTTCTCCTCCTTCTCTCTACAATTCTCGTACTTCTCTCTAAAAAGTCTCATTCCTTTCTCCTTCTGATCAACAACCAGACCATGTTTGAGATCTTCTAGTGACAAGAGCTCTCTTTTGCACCGATCGAGTTGCGGATTGAACTGATAAGTTCATTCCTTTCTCGACACTGTTGTTTTCTAGCACATGCAAACCAATTTCTAGTTGAATGAGTTTATCTTCTTCTTCTATAAAATCCTGATAGCAATTATGGTATTGTGTTTGGTTTAGTTTCATAAAAATCTAAAAGTGTATAACACTGGTAGTGGTGATCAACATTCTTCAACTGTGAGCATTCGACTATATCTAGAGGTAAGAGAAACTTATATAATTTGATTATGATTTGTTGTTCTAAATGATTGTATGTTTGTTTGATCCATGGGTGAATATGAAGTATTGCTTTTAGTGCATGTTTTGTATGTATAAATGTTTGAGTTACAAATGATGTGGTTGTCACCGAAAGTCATTATTGACCATTCGGTTTTCCTTTGAGTATTCAGTCTAGGTTGAATTCTTCTTTTGTGGAGAATTTCAGTTAATGACCGATCAATTTTTCTCTTAGTATATTTGTAAGTAAGGGTTCGATCTAAGTATAATTTCCTCTTTATGATTCGTATACAGTTTAGTTAATGTATACTATCATAGTTAAAGTCGTAGATGTTATCTTTATCCTTCAGTGAAAATAAGTTTTTTTAAGTTATATATATATATATATATATATATATATATATTCTTTCTTTTTGATATATGTTTAGTAGTGCTCGGGTTTGAACCCAGCTCTCGGTTTCAATAGTGCTTGGTCTTAAACCAAGTGCTCGGTCTTAAACCAAGTGCTCGGTATTGTTATCATACTCCATTGTATAATATATTTGAGCTCAATAGTGTTCAGCCAAGCTCAGTAGTGTTCGACCAAGCTCAATAATGTTCGACTATTTCTTCAAAACTAACCTAGTGTGGACCATTCGGTCATGTTCTGTGTATAAGTGAAAGACCGCTCGGTCTTACACTAAATGTTCGGTTAGATTAGTCTCAAAGGTATTCTCACATTCGGTCTTGTCTTTAAGATGAGATCTTTTATTATTTGTTCAATTTGAATGTATGATGATGCAATATGATGGTATTTAAATTTTGAGATGAATGAAATAGTATGGTTATGAAAGAGTATTCCAGGGACGAATATATCAGAATTTGGTTATTGAACGGTAAAGTATGAATGTGGTCATGCTAAGGTGACGTTTATCCTGATATTCTCTAATTACTCATTCTCAAGTAGAGAGGAGTAAATCATGTGTCAGAATGGTAGGAGGTCCTAGTCCATAAGTTAAGATGGGCGAATTTTACTGGACTAACCTCGGGTGGCAGATGTTGAGTGCATCCCAGTTACTACATCACCCGGGTACAAATACGTCCTAACTACACAAAATTCATACAGTCCGGACAGTCAGAGTATAGTGGTCGGTTTTATCTTATATTGATGTATGGTTATGATTGAGAATGTATAATTGGTTGTTGTATGATTGACCTATTGAATCATATCAGGTTGATGTGAAATACATGTTTACTAAATTAATTAAATTACATAAGCATACCCTATTTTCCTGTCTTGTCTGTATTGCCGTTTGATTGTCATCTTCCTGTTGTAATGATCATCCTGTGGATGTGAGCAAGAGGAGAAGAGTTGCTGGAAGAAGCCTTAGAAGAAGTAGAGGTTAAGGATGAACCTTGAGACCGTTCGGTAGTGAGAGTTATTCTTGTTTTGTATAACCGTTCGATTAAAAGATTAGTTTTGGAACCGTTCGACAAAGTAGCTCGTTTTGTAAAAATTGAAAAACTCGGTACTATTTTAGTAAGGCCGTTCGGCGATAACTGTACTCCTTCCCCTCTTAACTGTATTGTAATATTATTAAGTGTGAGTATTCTATAATATGGTTTTACACTGTATTTTTGGGATGTTACATTCGAGCTGGTCACAATGTGGAGAATCAAGTCCTGGTTAATAATCCAGTTCGAGAGAACCATCTGGCGCTTATTGAACGCCCTGATCAAGCCGAGGGGCTTCACCCTTTTACTATAGCCGTGATGAGGGCACCCATGCCTGAAAATAAAGTGCTCCCACTAATGGAAAAGTATGGAGGATTGACAGATCCTGAGAAGCATCTTAGGTCCTTTGTGGATGCCATGGCGATTTATTCCTCGAATGACTTGGTTTGGTGTAGGGTCTTCTCGTTGTCCCTAAAAGACGAGGCTTTGGATTGGTTTCATTCACTACAACCTGGGACTGTGTTGACAAATTTATGATCACCGAAAAACGATGCCACAAACTTGTTTTACCCTCGGCAAGTGTGACCGAATCGTAGCAAGTAATAATCTTGGTAAGACCAAGTATCGTTTCCTAAGAGACTCAAGGCCTAGACACTTATGTGATTAATTAATTAATTAAAACTTGATAACAAAGTGTTTTAAGTTTCAAATGCAAAAGACTGAAAAGTAAATATGAATGCATATGATGATCAATTGCAAGGAGAAACAAAAAGCGTGAATTGAATTATATGGATGAATATGTTGTTGGGGTTTATCAAGTTAATCTTTTCCATTCTCTTGTATTTAGGAATTCATCAATCTTTTCATTAATGTTAATGCCACTTTCTAAATTATTTTAAACCCGATCTCTCGGCGAAGAAAGCCTAATCATAATCACTAGTTTACAATCTCTTGTCTCCCTAGCAATTAATCATGCATTATAGTGAACAGAAGCTTAAAGGCAACCAACTATCATACTCCTATCTCTAGGTTGGTAATATACTGTTGGGAGAGATTTTCCAGATCTATACTTCCCCGTACGCCTCCATATCGACAAAATCAATGATCATGACATCGAATGAGTTAAACTATGCATGCTTTGAGAAAAGAAGAAAAACCCTAACTATTAATGAAAGAAAGCATGTATCATATATATGATCTTGAAGAACAAATTCCATACAAGAGAGTTTCTAAAGATTTACATTGATTCCCCAACAACAATAAAAGCTTAGTTCACCATATTCATGGTGAAACTAGATGAAATACAATGGAAGAATGAAAGATAAAACCTGAGAAAGCTGAGAAAGGAGCCTAAGCATCCAAAATCCTTCTCCAAGAGGTGAAAAGAGAGTGATTGAGCTTTGTCCTAGCCAAAGATACAAACCCTAAAACGTCCTAGAGGTTATATACTATTCTAAAAAATACAAAAAATCAAGCCCAAGCCCAAAATAATACCGCTTAGGGGGAAAGCGCCCCTCAACGGTACTAGTGCACAACGGTTCTTTCCCTCAGCTGCATTGCTGCCCCTCAGCGGTTCTAACGTCTTTTGATAAGTGGCGCTCAGGGGAAAAATGCCCCTCAGCGGTGCTGCCACTCAGGGGGAAAATGCCCCTTAGCGGTACTTGCGGCTTCTTCCTTTTATGCACTGTTTGTGCCCTTTTCTGATTCCTTCTCTTTCCCTTTTCACTTCTTTCATCAATTTCATCTAAAAACCTGCTAAAACAAGAGAATCAAGCATAAAACCTGTCCAACTCTATTATTTCCAAGAATTCAACAAAATCATGAGTTCAAGCTAATTTCTAAGGCATAAAGGTTGTAATTGAAGTCAATTTTAGGTATTGATAACAGTTGAAAAACTGTTATTTTCATGCTTAAATTGATACTAAAAGCAACCTTTAACACTTAGAAACTAGCTTGAAATCATGCTTTTCTTCATATTTTCAGAAATAAGAGAGCTGGACAGGTTTATGCTTGATTTCAGTGTTTTTGTGCAGGTTTTAAGGTGAATTTAGTGAAGGAAGTGAAGAAGGAGAGAGATGGAATCAGAAAAGACATCAAAAAGTGCAAAAGGAGAAGCCGCAAGTACCGCTCAGCGGCAGTTTACCGCTGAGCGGCACTCAGGAGCTCACGGGAAGACCGTTGAGGGGCAAAATGGCCGCTGAGGGGAAGAAACGACTCACGCACTTACTGCTGAGCGGTAGTTTACCGCTGAGTGGCACACTTATGGGCTTGGACCTAGATTTTTTGTAATTTTAGAATAGTATATAAGCTTTAGGACGTCCTAGGGTTTGTATCTTTGGCAGAAACGAAGCAAACACTCTCTCTTCCACCCCTTTGAAGGAGGATCTTGGATGCTCAGGCTACCTCTTCACCTTTTTAGGGTTTTATCTTTCATTCTTTCATTATTGTTCATCTAGGTTCACCATGAATATGGTGAACTAAACCTTGTATGTTTGTTGGGGAATCAATGTAATCTTTTGAAACTCTCATATATGGAATTTGTGCTTGCATCTTAATCTAAGACTTATGCTTTCTTTCATCATTAGTTAGGGTTTTTCCTCTTTGCTCAAGGCTTGCTTTGTTTAACTCATTCAATGCATGATTATTGATTTTGTCGATATGGGAACGTACGGGGAAGTCTAAATCCGGGGAATTTCTCCCAATAGTATATTGGTTGCCTTAAGCTCCTGTGCTAAATAAACTAATTATTAGGAATGCTAGGAATCGTATGAACTCGTAATTAGGGAGAAGCCTTCTTGAAAGGTAATTTAGAGAGTGGCATTAACAATGATGACTTGAATGTTGAATTCCTAAAATATATGAGAGTGGATAAGATGAAATTGACCCCCAACAACATACTCATCAATATATTTCATTGAAAGTGCTTGTCTTTTGTTTTAGCCATTGATCAACCTCATGCATACATGTTTATTTTCGTCTTTTGCATAGTAAAATCCAATTATTTCGTTCTTAAGTCTTAGCTAATCAACAAATCACATAACTAAACTAGGCCGTGAGTCCTTTGGGAGAACGATACTTGGTCTTACCGAGTTTATTACTTGAAACGATTCGGTCATACTTGCCGATTGTTAAACAAGTTTGTGACATCATATTTTGGTGATCATAAATTTGTCCATCAAGTATAAAAATAATAGTTTTTCAAATGTTATCAGACTGTGGACGGGTTCACGACGTTAAGGTATTTGTTTAGTCAACAATATGCATCTAGCAGAATGTAGGGGTTAACATATCTAGCTCTAGTCCGGATGAGGCAGGGGAGAGAAGATACACTCAAGATGTTTATGGACCGCTTTAATCAAACCGCGCGTCAAGTAAGAAACGTAGACCAGAAGTTGGTAATAGGTGCCCTGACGACTGCTCTGAGACCAGGACCTTTTGTTGATTTCCTCTGTGCTGAAGAGCCCCAAACGTTGGCTGAGTTCCAAAATAGGGCAGCGAGGTTTATTCGAATTGAAGAAGGGCGCGCCTTCCAGCAAGGGCAGAGAGAAGAGGCACTTCCGCTAGCCATGCCAAACCGAGGGAGGAAGGATGAAAGAAGGATGTTTGGAAAAAAAGAGGGAGTGGGCGACCAAAGGCATAGAGACCTCCCTAGGTTGCCTCAATATGTTCATTATACACCCCTGAATGCACCTAGGGCAAGGGTGATGGAAGAAGCGTTGAGAGCTGACTTGCTAACCTTAACTCAGTCGCACACCCCTAAGGGAGTTGATGGATGAAACCATTGTCAATACCATAAGAATTTAGGGAATAACACGGAGGATTGTATAACTTTAAAGGATAAGTTGAAAAGTTTGATACAGGCAGGATATTTGCGTAGATATGTACAAGATAAGAGACGAAGTCCTCTAGGAGGTGTCAGACGTCCACCCAAGAGGACTAACCTCTCCAGGATGGACGATCGACCGAAGAAGGATCAGAGAAGTCGAAGCAAGAGTAGGGAACGACCCTTGCGAGGCGTCATCAACACTATTTTGGGAGGATTTGCTGGTGAAGGACCTTCGGCATCGGCGCGAAAGCGACACTTGAGAAGTCTGCATAATGTTAATCGTGTGAAGGTAACAAGAAGGTCGATGCCAAAAATTACATTTTTGGATGAAGATTTTCATTCTCCTAACCCTAATCAAGACGATCCTATGCTCATAACGGCAGTGATCGCTCGGTATAGTGTGGGAAAGGTTCTGGTCGACCAGGGAAGTTCAGCCAATATCTTATATTGGAAGACTTTTCAACAGATGGATGTATCAGAGGACATGATCATGTTGTTCCATGAGAAAATTGTAGGATTTGCAGGTGAGAGGATCGATACGAGGGGTTACGTCGACCTAAGAATGTGCCTGGGGACTGAGAAAAATGCCAAGGAACTGAAGGTCAAGTTTTTGCTGGTGGAAGCTAACACGTCATACAATGTCTTACTGGGTCGTCCATGTTTGAATGCCTTCGGGGCCATTGTATCCACGCCTCATTTGATGTTAAAATACTAATCCGACGACGGAAAAATTTGTGTTGTCTGAGTCGATCAGAAGGTGGCTCGAGAGTGCTATGTCGCAGGGTTAAAAGTAAAATCATGGGTGTCAAGTAAGCGGGTAGAGCGTTCGGAGGTGGCCATGGTGGAGCTAGATGCCAGGGTTAATATGGAGGACCGGATGGAGCCGTTGGGGGAAGTACAACCTTTCGTACTGGGAACGACGGAAGATCACTGTACTACTATTGGGCGAAGTCTTACTGAGGTTCAGACTCGAGCGGTTGGCTGGGTTTTAACTGCGAACAAAGATCTATTTGCGTGGATTGCAGTTGATATGCCGGGAATTCATCCTGATATAATTTCCCACAAGTTATCATTGTTCAAGAATGCACACCCGGTTGCGCAGAAGAAGAGGAGGTTGGGAACGGAAAAAAGAAAAGCGGTGGATGAAGAGGTCCGAAAGTTGATGGAGCAGGCTTTATTCACGAGGTGAAGTACACGATGTGGTTGGCTAACGTGGTAGTGGTGAAGAAATCCAACAGACAATGGAGGATGTGCACAGATTTTACTGATTTGAACAAAGCATGTCCGAAAGATGCATATCCTCTTCCTAGTATTGATGGACTGGTAGATGGAGCTTCAAGGTATCGGTGCTAAGCTTTTTGGATGCGTATTCTGGGTATAACCAAATTCCCATGTACCGCCCGGACCGTGAGAAAACGACCTTCATAGTTGAACGGTCTAATTATTGTTATGATGTAATGCCCTTCGGTTTGAAGAATGCAGGTGCCGCATATCAGCGACTCATGGACAAGGTGTTCTAGGAGCGGATTGAGAATTGCATGGAGGTGTATGTAGATGACATGGTTGTAAGAAGCCGGTCAGTGGAAGAACATGTGAAAGATTTGGTAGAAGTGTTTAAGCAAGTACGCAAGTTTGGGATGCGATTGAACCCGACGAAGTGTACATTTGGCGTCCTAGCGGGAAAGTTTTTTGGCCAATCCTGATAAATGTAGGGTGGTGCTGGAGATGAGAAACCCACGAAATATCAAAGAGGTTCAAAGGCTAGTGGGGCGTCTAACATCTTTATCTCGGTTTATTCCTAGACTAGTCGAGCGTATACGGCCTATACTAAGGGTAATGAAGAAGGATGTCCAGGGATGCTGGAGTAATTGATAAACAAATTTTTAATCTCCAAAGACGGAGTCAAAAACTTGTTAAGACATTGACAAGTGTACCGAATCGTATCAAGTAATAATAAATTGTAATACCAAGTATCATTTCCCAAGAGACTCACGACACTAAACAGTTATGTGATTACTCAACTAATTAAGACTCTAAAGAAAAAATTTTGGGGTTTTTGGATGCAAATGCAATAAAACAAACATGAATGCAATATGATCAATTGAGGCTAAACATAAGAATGAATTGATGAAGTTGATGATATTGTTATTGGGTTTAGATTTCAACTAATTTACTCTCATGCATATATGAATTCATCTTCTTCATTAATGTTAATGTCACTTTCTAATTTACCTTAAACCCGATGTCTCGGTGAAGAAAGCCTAATCCTAATTACTAGTTCACAATGTCTTGTCTCCCTAGCAATTAATCATGCATTACTGTCGCAATCGGCATCGCGACGGGAAGACGATCCAAAAAGGAAACGGGTTTTTGAAAAGAGATTTTGGAGTCGCCACCATAGTTTATTCTGGAAAACTACGGAAAAACCATAGAACAATAAGACACAGTCCATGAAAACCAGATTCTGGGTTCGGGAGTCGGATACGTGTAGGAAAGGTGTTAGCACCCTACAACGCCTGCCCTAAGGCAGTACCTTTAACTAAATGCACGAATATGATGTGGTTTTCAAAATGTTTCACTATCCCCTAAAATAAAATTCTAAATAAACAAAATATTATTTTTTAGTTTTTTTGGGCCCGACAAGGATTGACCTTGCTCCTACGTATTCTCATTCAAAATGAGAAATCAGGGTTACGTAGTTCTTTTTGAAACTGTTTGAGAAGTTTGTTTGGAAATTGTTTGAAAGTTTGTTTTGAAATGATTTTGGATTTTTGGAAAGTGAACCTGACAAGGGCTAACCTTGCTCCTACGTATCTCCATTTTTGATGGAGAATCAAGGATCACGTAGTTCTGGAAGAGAAATTGTTTGTTGTTTGAAAATGTGAATGTTTTATATTTTGGTATTTTTTATGTGAGAAGGAGAAAAGTTTTTAGCACAAGGACGATGCGAACGATCACACATGTGCCTAAACCTTACAAATATATTTTTGTATTTTTATTTATTTTTTTTTTATAAAAGAAAGAGAAAAGGTCTTTTAGCACAAGGACGATGCGAGCAATCACACATGTGCCTAAACCTTTTAAAATATTTTTGTTATTATTTGAGAAAAGATGAAGAAAAGGTTTTAGCACAAGGACGATGCGTGCGATCACACATGTGCCTAAACCTTTAGAATATTTTATTATTATATGAGAAAAGAAGAAGAAAAGGTTTTAGCACAAGGACGATGCGTGCGATCACACATGTGCCTAAACCTTTAATGTATTTTTGTTATTATTTGAGAAAAGAAGAAGAAAAGGTTTTAGTACAAGGACGATGCGTGCGATCACACATGTGCCTAAACCTTTAATGTATTTTTGTTATTATTTGAGAAAAGAAGAAGAAAAGGTTTTAGCACAAGGACGATGCGTGCGATCACACATGTGCCTAAACCTTTTAAAATATTTTTATATTTGTATTTTTTTTAGAAGAGAAGAAGAAAAGGTTTTAGCACAAGGACGATGCGTGTGATCACACATGTGCCTAAACCTTTAAATGCATTTCTGTAAATTCTTTTATTTAGGCTATAAATATTGTATTATTAAACATATATTTTAGGATAAGTAGATATCTAGAATAAATAGATAAAATAAAAATAAAATAAAATAAGACAATAAAAATAAAAAATACAATGAAAATAAAATAAATAAATTAAAAATAAAATAAAATAAAAAACAAATGAAATAAGATAAACAAAATAAATGAAATAAAAATAAAAAAACAAATAAGTAAATAAAGCAAATAATGAGGGGCCCGAGAAAAGGGGTGCCGAACGGTCCGTCGCAGGCTACCGTGCAGTTCGTGGAAGTGGCCGAACGGACGTTGGGAAAGGATTCAGAATAACGAGCGCTCGTTGGGGAGATGACGAGCGGACGTTGGGAAATGAGGCTGAATGACGAGTGTTCGTTGGGGGAGGTGATGAACGTACGATGAGAATGAGGCGGAATAACGAGCGTTCATTGGGGGGAATAACGAACGTTCAAAAATGTGGCTGAAAGACGAGTGCTCGTTGGGGAGATTATGAACGAACGTTCAAAAATGTGGCTGAATGACGAGCGCTCGTTGGGTGAGATGATGAACGGACGTTGAGAAATGGAGGCTGAATGACGAGCGCTCGTTGGGGAGATGACGAGCGGACACTGGGAAAGAAGGCTGAATGACGAGCGTTCGTTGTTGGAGATGACGAACGGACGTTGGGAAAGGAGGCTGAATGACGAGCGTTCGTTGGGGAGTTTATGAACGGACGTTCAAAAATGTGGCTGAATGACGAGTGCTCGTTGGGTGAGATGACGTACGGACGTTGAGAAATGGAGGCTGAATGACGAGCGCTCGTTGGGAAGATGACGAGCGGACACTGGGAAAGAATGCTGAATGACGAGCGTTCGTTGTTGGAGATGACGAACAGACGCTGGGAAAGGAGGCTGAATGACGAGCGTTCGTTGGGGACGAGCGTTCGTTGGGAAAGGAGGCTGAATGACGAGCGTTCGTTGGGGACGAGCGTTCGTTGGGGGAGATTATGAACGCACGTTGAGAATGAGGCGGAATAAGGAGCGTTCGTTGGGGGAGATGGTCACCAAACGGTCCGTCCAAGAAGTGGCCGGACGGACGTTTGGAGAGGAGGCCGGTGACGAACGTTCGAAAAAGGCTTAATAACGTGCGTTTGTTTCTGGGCTTGGCCCACCCGGGTGGTTTCTAACCTAGAATCCCCTAGGGGTTTGGCATCTTCCCTTCCATTCCTCACCCACTCAGATCCAACACTCTCCCGTAAGCTCGCTCCCTCAGCTCACACACTCTCTAGAGACCCAAGGTCTCTTACTCTCTCCGCAGGCTCACCGCCGCCTATGCCAGCGCCGGCCACCGTCGCCTCAACCAGAACGCGCCTTGGCCTCGCCGGCGACAACTCGCGCCACCAGACCCACTGCCGACCGCGGCGCCACTACCTTCTCTCCCTCGCTTCTCTCGCACTAGCCTAGGGTTGAGGCTTTTCCACCTTGGGCACCGCCTGCCGCTGCCTCTGCCAGAGCCGGCCACCGTCGCCTCTAGCTGGAGCGCGCTTCCTCACCGGCGCCACCAGCGTCACTCTCCTCCCTCCCCCTTCGAAGATTTTCTCAACTGCTAATCGTCCCCGCAACACCACCTTTCCCTCTCTTCTTCCCCTAATTTTTATCGTTTTTTTTATTGATTTACTGATTAATTTGGCATTGATTGATTTGACGTTTTACCAGGATTGAAAATTACGAGTGTGTGTTGTGTACATCTGAATGTGAGGGGTGAATGCTGGATTTGTTCGGCCTTGTGTGTTGATTGGGTTATGCTTGTTGGAGGTGGTTACGGGTGTGAACACGATGACCAGAGGAGTAGAGGATCAAAGGGGTTGATGGAGGCTTGCGAGGGAGGGAGACAAAGGTTGGAGTCGGGAAATGGGTGAAGATGGTTAAGGGTAGGATGAGGCTAGAATGGAATCTGTTTTAGTGCTCTCTGTTCGTGACCTTGGGTGCTTCAGGGGCTGAAATATGATAATGACGATGGTGGTTGTTTGCTAGCGATGCAGATGCGAAGTGGAAGCTGGAGCAAGAGCCCTACGTGAATGACAGCCTATTCGGTCTAGCAACCGAAGGAAGACAGTATAATGGGGGACCACAACTCGCATTAAGGTGATGCGAGCATGAATACTGGATGTAAATGAATGGAATAGTGGATGAAACAGCAGGATAATCGAAAATTCATACCAGTATGATTATGAACAAATGCGGATAACATAAATTAGGGATACTTACCTTCAATGAAACGATTAGCCCTCTCCTTCCTCTATTGTGGACTCGCTTTCGGCTTTTTCCTCTGCTCTTCCCACCCCTTGCACACTCCTCTCTTTGCTCTCCAATCTCCAGCAATGGATTTATTTTTTTCTTCTCTCAAGGCCCCAGTAGCTCTCCCCCATATCCCCCTTTCTCTATGCTTTTCTCTGCTTTTTCTGCCACTCTGCAATTCCGTATACCAAATCGCGTATGTGCCAATTCTGTAGACTCCAAAACGTCTCTACCACACCCGCGCACTCTGCAGAAACGGTTTCCTGCCCCCCTTCCCGTACACACACTGTTTCCCTTTCTTTTTGTTTTTTTTTTTACGCTTTTCACTAAAGACAAAAATGCCCCCTTTTCTTAATTCTTTTCTTTTCCTTTTTTAATAAACTAAAAAGGTAAAAACTAAAAAAAACAAAAACTAAAGACACAAATAAACTAATAAGAAAATAAATAAATAAATAAATAGAAATAAAAAAATGAAAATAATAAAATAAAAATAAAAATAAAAATAAAACAGGGTAAATAATAAAACAAAGGAGAACAGTCTACGGTAAAGCCAAAAAGCCAATCCGGACGAAATTCGATATTGACAATTACATTCGCACAGAAGCTTAAAGGCAACCGATCCTCCTATTACTATGTCTAGGTAATATTGCTTTCGAGAGAATTTCCCCAGATCTAGATTTCCCTGTATGTGTCCATATCGACAAAATCATTAATCATGCAATTGAATGAGTTAAACAAAACATGCATAGAGCATAGAGGAAAAACCCTAACAATTAATGAAATAAAGCATATATAATCAAGAATCAATTCAACACATGAGAGTTTAAGAGGTTACATCTTTCCCAACAACAAATAAGGTTTAGTTGTCCATCGTCATGGAAGAACTAGATGAACAATGGAATGAAAGAATAGAAGAGATAGAAAAACCCGAGAAAGAGAAGAGGAGAGCCGTCACCATCCCCAAATCTGCCCCAAGGGGTGAAAAGTTTGTTTCTGTGCTTAACCCATGAAAGATACAATCCCTAGGAGGTGAAAGTCCTTAAATAGAACATAAAAATAACAGAAAACAGGTCCAAGCCCATAAAAATAACAAAAAACAGGTCCAAGCTCACTTAAATGGCGCTCAACGACACTTTTGCCGCTCAGCGGTAAGTGCGGCTCTTCAAAAAGACTATCAACGACAATTTTGGGAAGCATGAGACAACAAAAATTGGTGCTCAGCGCCCCCCTGCCGCTCAGCGCAACTTTTTCTGCAGTCTAGTTGAGTTTTCTGCATTCTGGTTGACTTTTCTGCATTCCAACCATTCGGTGCTTTAACTCTTCTTTCAAATCATTCCAATAGCCTACAAAATCAAGGGAATCTATCACAAAACCATTAAATTCATCTTCAACTCTCTTATTCACAAAACTAAAGCAAAAACATGAGTTCAAGCAAGCTTCTAAGTTAGAAAGGGTGTTTTTAATATCAAAATTAAGTATAAAAACCCCAAACTTGAAACTTTGTTTTCCTCAAGCAAAATGTAACTTGGCTGAAACAAAATACTCATACTACAATGGTCTAACACACCAAAAAGTATTTTTCTCTTAGGACAAGTAAATCACTCATGAATGCTCATATTAGAAAGATTAGTCAAGATATAATGATGCTTTAGCCAATCAAGCTTCAATTATGGTGCTCACATAATCAAGACATACACAATAGATGAAAACCTCATGAAAAACTCAAAGGTGTATAGCGAGATGACACTCTTACAGTCTACCATCACAATGTCACATGAATCAACTTTGCCTTTCATTTAACCACATATCAAACACACTCACAAGCAAGTTATCATCACAAGGACTTTTCAAGGCTTGTATTGAGGCCGGGCTAGGAAGAAAATTGGTTTTTCTAGACAACAAAATTCCTTGAGTTAAGAGAGTTCACAATTCATTTATTCACATTAATAATCTCTCTTTCTCCTTTTATGTGAGAAACCAAATCTTCAACTCATTCCCAACTTTCCTTTCATTGAGTTCAACCTTTTCTTTTCTTTCTTTTCTTCTCTTTTCTTTTCTTCTATTTTCTTTTCGCTTTTGCTTTTACTTTTGCCCAATGCTCTTTAATGAATTTCACAAAGTTCTTTTCGGTTTCTGACCACCCCAAACTTGAACCATTCTCCATTACCACAAAACATACTCTACTTAACTCAAGGTAAGGATTTCAAAAAAGGTTTTTCCACTTTTCCAATTTAGGCTCAAGGTGCAAAAGTTAGAGAAAACATTGATCCTTATTGGGTTCACCTATAAACATTGGCTCTAAGGGAGAAGAAAAACATGGCCTTGATCATTTGTAATAAGCAAGCAAGTGGTTCAATCATAGAAAATTAGGCAAAATCAATCATGCTTCCAAAGCAATAACACTCAATCAATCAAAAACTTTGGAACCTAATCTCTCATAGGTTAACTCAAGTTCCAACATTTAGATAAACATCCTACTCAGTATCATAATCACAATCACAAGTCATCATGCATCTGTTTCATAATATTATGAGCAACCACCTGTGTTATTAGCATCATGCATCATCTCAACATCTATCAATATAATTAGCATCATAAAGCAACACTCATTACAAACATAACATCATCATCAAACCATTGCATCACAGATTAAATTTTAAGCCAAGTACATCATAACCTATTCTAGAAATAGAAGCAAATTAAAGTTCACAAAAATAAAAAGACAAGTTTAGAAAACTAGGATGCCTCCTAGGTAGCGCTAGTTTAACGTTACGAGCCTGATCCAAAATCCTTTAGCATCCTTCAGTAGACACATATCTTTATCATCAACACCTATCAATAGGTGTATACAAACATAACATCCTTCAGTAGAAACTCTTTCAATAAAATCCATCAGTAGATGCAAATCCTTTTCATCAACACTCATCAATAAGTATCTAATAACATAGTATCCTTCGGTAGATACTCAATCACCTAGCATCCATCAATAGATGCAAATTCTTTTCATCAACACTCATCAGTAAGTGTCTGATAGCATAGTATTGATAAGTGTGAAAAAGAGTTGTTTTTACACTAATAAATGATCTCAATCTTATAATTATTCATGTTATTACTCAGTGAAAAGTTGTAATAGGAAGTAGATTGTTATGTAAATTATTGTACAGGAAAGGGTGTATAATTTGGAGTCTGTTCGCCAAAATTCGCACAGCTAGAAAAATTCAATTCGCATAGCGCACCAGTAGCTGTGCGCTGAGCGAATACAACAGTTAAAGGAAATTCGCACAGCGCACACACACCTGTGCGTTGAGCGAATTAATTAAGTTAAGTGGCTTAAAAAGACGTGACAAAAAGGCAGAAACTATCTTCTGACACACGAAAATAGCCAGAAAAATACTGGAGAACTCAGGAGACGATTAGGAGCCCTTTCGAGACATCAAGACTTCACTTTCTGCAAGGAATTGGTGTAAAGAGTACGTTTGAGATGTCTAAGATAGGCTAAATTTTCTGTTCATTGGAATTGGTTGTATGACGAAACACATTAATGTAAATTTCCTGTGCAATATATGTTTATGTTCTTGTTCTTTTCTTGACTTGCTTTTGATTATACGAAAGTATTATTCTCTTTAAAAGTTCTTTTGTACTGGGGAGTATTTTTAGAACCAGAAACGTAAGAAAAGAAACTAAAAGTAACTACGCTAGGAATAACTTTTGTGCTTTTGCTCATTCTCAACATCATTAAGGAATTAATAATTCAATAGATAATTTTAGACCTTGATTTAAGGAATTAAACCAAAATACTCTTATGTGAATGCTTGAACAAAGAATATATGTTGTCTAGGATTTTACTGTAATGTTAGTCAAAGACCAATTCTAGTGATCTTTTATCGCAGTTTTCAATCTTAATTTTTTTACGTTGTTAATTTCATGCTAAATTCCAAATTGAAATCACAAATGTTATCATCAATAATTGATCTTGATAAATAATTTTAATTGAATAACGTGACTCAAATTCCCTTGGGAGAACGATACTCTTGACTTAATTCACTGTATTACTTGAACGATTTGGTATACTTGCAAAAAAGTTATCAAGTTTTTGGCTTGTTATTGTTATTTCAGTCATTCATTGTTTATAAATTTCATTTATGTTTTGTTATCTATAAATCCATTGTTTTTAATTTTTGTATATCTATTTATATACGTTGTGTTTTGTTTATGTTTTTATTTCTTTGGGTTGATATCTTGAGATTGTTGTTCTACATGAGAAGGAGAACGAAATTTGAAAATTTATTGTTTGATTCTGAGATTGAGAGAACAGCCCGTAGGAATAACAGTAGACGTAGGAGAGAAAATAGAAAAATTGAAGCTAGAGAAGCTAGCTTGTCTACTACTTTCAACACTTTTCTTCATCTGATAAAAAGGATATGGAGGGAAATAATGATGAGGAACAGCCAAGAGTTAGGCGTACGTTGGAAGATTATGCTTCTGTGTCTATACCTTCATCTTTCAACAGTATAGGCCGACCTGTGGTGAATGTTGCTCATATGGAAATGAAGCCAGCACTGATTCACCTTGTTCAAAGTAACTAGTTTACAGAACTTTCACACGAAAATCCCTACGATCATCTGACAACTTTTAATGAGATTTGTAATACTGTAAAAATTTTACATGTGCCAGATGAAGCAATTAGACTGAGTCTTTTTCCCTTTTCATTGGCTGGAAATGCCAAGCTTTGGCTAAATTCTTTTCCTGAGGGAAGTCTGATTGTTTGGGAGGACGTTGTGGCAAAGTTTTTGAATAAATATGTCCCCCAATCCAAGATAAATAAAGGCAAACAGGAAATATCCTCCTTTCAACAAGAGCCTGAAGAGTCGTTGAGTCAAACATGGGATAGGTTCAAGGGGTTGCTGAGAAAAACTCCAATTCATGGGTTTGACGTTCCCACTCAATTAAACCTTTTCTTAGGAGGTTTAAAATCTCACACAAAGCTTATGCTAGATGCCTCAATTGGAGGTAACATTAGGTGGAAGACACCTGATGAGGCACATGAAATAATTGAAAATATGGCATCTAGTGATAACGATGTCCAAAGTGAGAGAGTGCAAACGCAAAAGAAAGGCATGTTTGAATTGCAATCCCAAGATGCCTTGTTAGCCCAAAATAAAATCACGACTCAACAGCTTGAGTCTTTGATGAAAAAGTTGTCACAACTACCCAAGGAACTCCAAACTGTATCATAGGCACAACATCATCAAATTGTGCAAGGTTGTGAACTGTGTGGTGGAGAGCACCAAAATGAACAGTGTGCTATTCAATCCAGTGCAAAGGAAGAGGTTAAGTACATGGGAAATCAAGGCCGTCCGGGCAATTATGGAAATTATAATCAAGGATGGAGACCTCATTCTAGCATGGGTCAGGCTAGTTCTAGTAGACCACCACAACAACAGTTTCAACAACAACCTACTCTTTCTGATAGGACATCCAAATTGGAAGAAACTTTGCAACAATTCATGCAAATGTCCATATCAAATCAAAAGAGCACTGACGCTTCTATAAGGAATTTAGAAGTTCAATTGGGTCAATTGACAAAGAAATTAGAAGATAAGCATGTAAATACATTTGGGGCTAACATTGAACTAAATCCAAAAGAGTATTGCAAAGCTATAACTATAAGGAGTGGTAAAGTGTTAGAAAGTGTAGTTGTAAAGAAGGAGGATGAAAAGAAAAAATTAAGTGAAGAGTAGGAAGAAAAAGAAGAGAAAGTTGAGGAAGAAGAAGATAAAAAGAAGGAAGTGGAAGAGAGTCATAAAGGAAAGCAAGTTTTGAATCCTTTACCGTATCCAAAGACTTATTCTAGAAAGTAAAAGGAAAGTCAATTTTCTAGATTCATGGCTCTCTTCAAAAAGCTAGAAATCACAATTCCCTTTTCAGAAGCACTTCAACAAATGCCCTCTTATGCTAGATTTATGAAAGATTTGTTGACAAAGAAGAGAAAGTATATTGAGGAAGAAACAATTGAGGTGCAAGGGACTTGTAGTGCCATCATGCAAAAACTTCTACCACCAAAATTTAAAGATCCTGGTAGTTTTACTATTCCATGCACAATTGGAAAACTCCCCATTGGAAAAGCATTGATAGACTTAGGTGCAAGCATCAATTTAATGCCTTTGTCTATGTTAAAGAAAATTAGGGACATGGAAGTAAAACCAACAAGGATGATACTCCAACTAGCAGACAGGTCTGTCAAGTATCCATATGGAGTTATTGAAGATGTTTTAGTGAAAGTTGACAAATTCACTTTTCTAGTGGATTTTGTTATTCTAGATATGGAGGAGGATACTGAAGTCCCCCTTATACTTGGAAGACCTCTTATAAAAACTGCTAGGGTGATAATTGATGTTGATGATGGTCATCTGAAGGTAAGGTTACATGATGAAACAATTACCTTTAATGTAGTGGAAGCTATGCAACACCCTAAAGATAGAGGAAACTGTTTCAGAGTTGAAGTTTTGGATGATGTGGTTGAGAAAGTGAGAAGTCAGATGTATGTGAAATCTCCCTTAGAGTGTGTCTTGATAAATTCATGTGAGGAACTTACTTTAGAAGAAGAATATGAAGTAGAGGAGATTTCACAACATCTGGAAAAATTGAAAGAAGAGAAATCCACTAATGTGAAAGTGGAAAAATTAGAAAAGGCTAACTTAGATGATCAGGAAAAGATGGAATTAAAAATGCTTCTTGATCATCTTAAGTATGTGTTTTTAGAGGAAAATTCTAAGAAGCCTGTGATCATTAACAATTCTCTATCAAAGAATGATGAAGCAAAATTGGTGGAAATTTTAAAAGAGAACAAAAAGGCAATAAGTTGGCACATCTCTGATCTGAAAGGTATAAGTCCAACGTATTGCATGCATAAGATTATGATGGAAGAGGACTATAAACCCATAGCACAACCATAGAGGAGATTGAATCCAACTTTGAAAGAGGTGGTGAGAAAGGAAGTACTTAAATTGCTTGAAGCAGGAATGATATATCCTATATCTGATAGTGCTTGGGTGAGTCCTGTGCACGTTGTTCCTAAGAAAGGGGGTATGACTGTTGTTAAAAATGATAAGAATGAATTAATTCCTACAAGAACAGTCACAGGGTGGAGAATGTGTATTGATTATAGAAAATTAAATCAAATGTTGGAAAGGCTGGCAGGCCAAGCCTACTATTGTTTCCTGGATGGCTATTCCGAGTACAATCAAATAGTAGTAAATCCTGAAGACCAAGAAAAAACTTCTTTCACTTGTCCCTTTGGTGTATTTGCATACCGAAGGATGCCATTTGGTCTATGTAATGCTCCTGCCACATTCTAGCGTTGCATGCTAGCCATTTTGCTGATCTTGTTGAGAATTGCATAGAAGTTTTTATGGACGATTTCTCAGTCTTTGGTAAATCATATGATTTATGCTTGCATAACCTGGATGTAGTCTTGAAAAGATGCATTGCCACGAACCTTGTGTTAAATTGGGAAAAATGCCATTTTATGGTTCGTGAGGGGATTGTCTTAGGACATAAGATCTCATCCAGGGGGTTAGGTGTAGATCAAGCTAAGGTTGATGTGATTGAAAAGCTACCACCTCCTACAAATGTGAAAGGGGTAAGAAGTTTTCTTGGACATGTTGGATTTTACCGGAGATTTATAAAAGACTTTTCCAAGATTGCTAAACCCCTTTGCAGTTTGCTTGTGAAAGACACTCAGTTTGAGTTTGATGAGGAGTGTCTGAAAGCTTTTGAGATTTTGAAAGAGAAGCTAGTCACAACCCCTGTTGTAGTCGCACCAAACTCATAGTGACTATGCCGTTGGGGCTGTGTTGCGACAAAGACGTGGCAAAGTTTTTCATGTTATTCATTATGCTAGTAAAGTTCTGAATGGTGCACAATTGAATTATGCTACAACTGAAAAAGAATTTTTGGCAATTGTGTATGGTCTTGAAAAGTTTACACCTTATCTGATAGGGTCTAAATTATCATTTACACTGACCATTCAACCATAAAATACTTACTAGCAAAGTCTGATTCAAAGCCACGTCTCATAAGATGGGTTTTAATGTTACATGAGTTTGATATGGAAATTAAAGACAAAAAGGGGAGCAAGAATGTCATTACTGATCATTTGTCTCGCCTCCTTAACATTGGGGTTACTGATAAAGAAGGAGAAATTAAGGGATAACTTATTGATAAGCGTTTGATGCTTATTCAACAGAGGCCATGGTTTGCAGATATGAAAAATTTTAAAGCTACAGGAATTTTCCCTGATGACTTGACTTGGCAGCAAAAGAAGAAGTTTCTACATGATTCCAAAGAATATCTTTGGGATGATCCTTATCTCTTCAAGTTGGGTGTTGACCACTTACTGAGGCGGTGTGTCACAGCAGAGGAAGTTGTTGGTATCCTATGGCATTGTCATAATTCGCCATATGGAGGACACTATAATGGAGAAAGGACAGCCGCCAAAGTGCTTCAATCTGGTTTCTTTTGGCCAACGTTATTTAAAGATGCACATGTGATGGACAAATTTGTAAGCACCAAAATATGATGTCACAAACTTGTTTCACAATCGGCAAGTATGACCGAATCGTTTCAAGTAATAAACTTGGTAAGACCAAGTATCGTTCTCCCAAAGGACTCACGGCCTAGTTTAGTTATGTGATTTGTTGATTAGCTAAGACTTAAGAACACAATAATTGAAGTTTAATATGCAAAGACGAAAATTAAATATGTATGCATGAATTGATCAATGACAAAGACAAAAGATAAACACTTTCAAGGAAATATATGAATGAATATGTTGTTGGGGGTCAATTTCATCTCATCCACTCTCATATATTTTAGGAATTCAACATTCAAATCATCATTGTTAATGCCACTCTCTAATGTACCATTCTAGATGGCTTCTCCCTAATCAAATAGTTCATACAATTCCTAGCATTCCTAATGATTAGTTCATGAGTGCAGGAGCTTAAAGGCAACCAATATAATATTGTCAGTATAATATTGGGAGAAATTCCCCGGATCTAGATTTCCCCGTACGTGTCCGTATCAACAAAACCAATAATCATGCATTAGAATGAGTTAAACAATGCAAGCATTGAGCAAAGAGGAAAAACCCTAACTAATGATGAAAGAAAGCATATGTCTTAATTCAAAGATGTACTCAACAAATCCATATATGAGAGCTTCAAGAGATTACATTGATTCCCCAACAAACATACAAGGTTTAGTTCACCATATTCATGGTGAACCTAGATGAATAACAATGAAAGTATGAAAGAATAAACCCAATAAAGGTGAAGAGGTAGCCTGAGCATCCAAGATCCTCCTTCAAAGGGGTGAAAGAGAGAGTGTTTGCCTCGTTTCTGCCAAAGATACTAACTATAGGACGTGCAAGCCCTTATATACTAATCTAGAGTTACAAAAGATTACAAAAGTCCAAGCCCAAAAAGTGCCGCTCAGCGGTATTTACCGCTCAGCGGTGATTGCGCGTCTTCTTTCTTCCCCTCAGCGGCCATTTTGCCCCTCAGCGGTTCCAACGTCACCTCTTGAGTGCCGCTCAGCGGTAGTTTGCCGCTGAGCGGTGCCTTCGACTTCTCCTTTTTGCACTCTTTCTTGTCTTTTCTAATGTCCTCTCTCTTATTCTTCACTTCTTTCACCAAATTCACCTCAAAACCTGCACAAAAACACTTAAATCAAGCATAAACCTGTCCAGCTCTCTTATTTCTGAAAATATAAACAAAAGGCATGATTTCAAGCTAGTTTCTAAGTCTAAAGGTTGCTTTTAGTATCAACTTTAAGCATGAAAATAACAGTTTTTCAACTGTTATCAACATGCTCATGCAAAAAGGACTGGAAGCATTTCAAAAACACATGTGATGCCTGATGACAAATTTATGAACACCGAAAAACGGCGCCACAAACTTGTTTAACAATCGGCAAGTGTGACCGAATCGTATCAAGTAATAAAACAAGGTAAGACCAAGTATCGTTTTTCCAAAGGACTCACGGCCTAGTTTAGCTATGTGATTTGTTGATTATTTAAGACTTAAGAACAATTGATTATAGGGTTTAAATGCAAAAGACAATAATTAAACATGTATGCATGAATTTGATCAATGGAAAAGAGGAAAACAAACACTTTAATGAATTATATGGATGAGTATGTTGTTGGGGTTATCAATTTCATCTTGTTCACTCTCATATACTTTAGGAATTCATCATTCTTTTCATCAATTGCTAATGCCACTCTCTAAATCACCTTGCAAGAAGGCCTATCCTTAATTACGAGTTCATACAATTCTTAGCATTCCTAGTAATTAGTTCTGAAGTGCAGGAGCTTAAAGGCAACCAATATGCTATTGGGAGAAATTCCCCAGATCTAGATTTCCCCGTACGTTCCCATATCGACAAAATCAATAATCATGGCAATGAATGAGTTAAACAAAGCAAGCATTAAGCAAAGAGGAAAATCCCTAACTAAAGATGAAAGAAAGAATGTATCTTAATATAAGATGTTAAAGCACAAATTCCATATATGAGAGTTTTCACAAGACTACATTGATTCCCCAACAACAATACAAGGTTTAGTTCACCATATTCATGGTGAAACTAGATGAACAATAATGAAAGAATGAAAGAGATAGAAAAGCCCTAGAAAGAGAAGAGGAGAACCGTCACCATCTCCCAATCTACCCCCAAGGGGTGAAAAGTGTGTTTCTGCTTCCTCGCAGCCAAAGATACAAACCCTAGGACGTGCAAGTCCTTAAATAGGGCATAAAAATAACATAAAACAAGTCCAAGCCCATAAAAACAAAAGAAAACCGGTCCAAGCCCACTTAGAATGGCGTTCAGCGGTATTTTACCGTGAGCGGTAATACCGCATGATCTATTTTGCCCCGAGCTGCTGTTTTTGCCCCTCAGCGGTGATTTTTGCGCCTGAAAAGTGCCGCTCAGCGGTATTTTACCGCTCAGCGCCACTCGGTCACACTTTTTCTGCGTTCTGGTTGGTTTTTCAGCATTCTGGTTGACTGGTTGACTTTTTTGGTTGATTGGTTGACTTTTCTGGTTGACTGGTTGACTTTTCTGGTTTCTGGTTTTCTTTTCAGCACTCCAATCATTCGGTACTTCAATTCTTCTTTCAAATCATTCAATTAGCCTACAAAATCAAGGGAATCTTGCACAAAACCATTAAATTCACTTTCAACTCTCTTATTCACAAAACTAAAGGAAAAATATGAGTTCAAGCTAGTTTCTAAGTCTTAAAGGTTGCTTTTGGTATCAATTTTAAGCATAAAAATAACGGTTTTTCAACCGTTATCACAACCCCAAACTTAAAACTTTGCTTGTCCTCAAGCAAACAAAATGTAACTCAATCTTCCATCAATCCATATAATGGTTCACCACATTCAAAAATCCTTCTTTCAAGACAAGTAGATACTCAATTTAGCTCATCATCAAGATTTCAATCAAGATGTACACATGCTTTTAGTGATCACTCAAACACATACTATCCAACAAATGCTATTTTCATGAATGATCAATTAACTAAGCAAAGATGTTCTTATGTGTTCATGGAATCTATCCTCACTAGATAAAGTGTTTCACTCAAACACACAAGTGTATAGGAGATATTCACTCATTCACTCTACTATTACAATGTCACATGAATCAACTTTGCCTTTCGTTTAACGACAATCAAAAACACTTACCAGCAAGCATCATCACAAGGACTTTTCTATGGCTTATAACGTGGCTGGGTGATGGACAAATTTGTAAGCACCAAAATATGATGTCACAAACTTGTTTCACAATCGGCAAGTATGACCGAATCGTTTCAAGTAATAAACTTGGTAAGACCAAGTATCGTTCTCCCAAAGGACTCACGGCCTAGTTTAGTTATGTGATTTGTTGATTAGCTAAGACTTAAGAACACAATAATTGAAGTTTAATATGCAAAGACGAAAATTAAATATGTATGCATGAATTGATCAATGACAAAGACAAAAGATAAACACTTTCAAGGAAATATATGAATGAATATGTTGTTGGGGGTCAATTTCATCTCATCCACTCTCATATATTTTAGGAATTCAACATTCAAATCATCATTGTTAATGCCACTCTCTAATGTATCATTCTAGATGGCTTCTCCCTAATCAAATAGTTCATACAATTCCTAGCATTCCTAATGATTAGTTCATGAGTGCAGGAGCTTAAAGGCAACCAATATAATATTGTCAGTATAATATTGGGAGAAATTCCCCGGATCTAGATTTCCCCGTACGTGTCCGTATCAACAAAACCAATAATCATGCATTAGAATGAGTTAAACAATGCAAGCATTGAGCAAAGAGGAAAAACCCTAACTAATGATGAAAGAAAGCATATGTCTTAATTCAAAGATGTACTCAACAAATCCATATATGAGAGCTTCAAGAGATTACTTTGACTCCCCAACAAACATACAAGGTTTAGTTCACCATATTCATGGTGAACCTAGATGAATTACAATGAAAGTATGAAAGAATAAACCCAATAAAGGTGAAGAGGTAGCCTGAGCATCCAAGATCCTCCTTCAAAGGGGTGAAAGAGAGAGTGTTTGCCTCGTTTCTGCCAAAGATGCCTAACTATAGGACGTGCAAGCCCTTATATACTAATCTAGAGTTACAAAAGATTACAAAAGTCCAAGCCCAAAAAGTGCCGCTCAGCGGTATTTACCGCTCAGCGGTGATTGCGCGTCTTCTTTCTTCCCCTCAGCGGCCATTTTGCCCCTCAGCGGTTCCAACGTCACCTCTTGAGTGCCGCTCAGCGGTAGTTTGCCGCTGAGCGGTGCCTTCGACTTCTCCTTTTTGCACTCTTTCTTGTCTTTTCTAATGTCCTCTCTCTTATTCTTCACTTCTTTCACCAAATTCACCTCAAAACCTGCACAAGAACACTTAAATCAAGCATAAACCTGTCCAGCTCTCTTATTTCTGAAAATATAAACAAAAGGCATGATTTCAAGCTAGTTTCTAAGTCTAAAGGTTGCTTTTAGTATCAACTTTAAGCATGAAAATAACAGTTTTTCAACTGTTATCACAACCCCAAACTTAGAACTTTGCTTGTCCTCAAGCAAATAAAATGTAACTCCATCTCCAACCAATTCATATGATGGTTCACTCATTCAAAATCCTCTTTTCAAGATAAGTAATAACTTCACTCAAACTTAAGACCAAGAGTTCAATCAAGATGTGCACATGCTTTAGTGTTCACAAAGTCATTTAAATTCCAACAAATGCTATTTTTCATGAATGATCAATCAATTAAGCATGGATGTTCATGTGCTTATGGAATATTTCCTCACTAGGTAAAGTGTTTCACTCAACACACAAGTGTATAAGAGGTAAAGTGTTTCACTCATTCACTCCACTATCACAATGTCACATGAATCAACTTTGCCTTTCATTTAACCACAATCAAATACATTCACAAGCATGCATCATCACAAGGACTTTTCAATGGCTTATAATGTGGCTGGGCTAACAAGAAAATTGGTTTTTCTGGATCACAAAATCCTTGAGTTAAGAGAATCATAACAACACAATCTTCTTATTCATTCCCAACTTTCTTTTGCCTTTGCTTTTGCATTTGCATTGAGCTTTGCTTCTTTTTCTTTTCTTTGCTTTGCATATTCTTACTTTTTAGCTGTTAGCTCAATGCTTTTTCCTTTTTCATGTTTCCCCAATAACCCCAAACTTGAACATTTAACAATACCACACAAGATCTTCTACTTAACTCAAGGTAAAGATTTTCAATCAAGGGTGTTCAGTGTATATTTAAGGCTAAGGGTTCAAAGGATAGAACACAACGTGTTCTCTTTTAGAAGGCTAACTTTATGAATTTGGCCAATAAAAAGGGTTTCAAAAACACGGCCTTTGATCATATGATGCAAAACAAGCAATTGATTCAATCATAGAAAACCTGGGCAAAGTCATTCATGCTTTCAAAGTAATAGCATTCAACAATAACAACTCTGGAGCTCAAAACCTCACATATAAGCTCATTCACATTTGACATACACATCCTGCTTAATTTCACAATCACAATCATGATACCCTGCATTTGTTCACAAAGCTTGTGAATCACCTGTATAAGCATTTTAATGTGCACATCATCTCAACATTAATCAATCAATAAGCATCATTCAATCATTACTTATCGCACAATCACAGTTAATAGCAAACCATCATAAGGAACCAGGTGTTCAATAGAGTACATCAAACCCTAATCTAAAAACAAAAACAAATAAGTTCAGAAAACTTAAACCACAAAAGCATAATCATATGATAGCATTCATCAGTAAATGCTATCTCAGCTCCTCATCAGTCCGAGCTCTCTGTATCTTCCTCTTCCTCTTCATCATCATCTTCATCAAATGCATCCTCCTCCTCAGCTTCATCTTCATCCATGTCTCGGGCTGAAGCTTCAGCTGCTTCAGCTCCTCCATGCCATGGTTCTTCTGGCCAAGCTACCACATTATGGAATTCATCCATAGTCCACCTGTGTGCTGGAGGGGTATCATACATCCCCACTATCATCTCAGCCGTGGCCACCTGCCCTCTGTGGATGGACTGCAACTGAGCACCTATAAGAGACATATACATGTCCCTCATCTGGAATGGTTCTGCCTCATGAGTATCAGCAGAAGTCCTGCTCTGTGCTGGCCTTCTCTCTCTACGAGCCTGGCGTGGTGGCACTGGCTGGGCTGCCTCCTCACCTCCACAGTACTGTCTGTAATAGGCCTCATCTATAGCTTTTCTTGGCCTCTCAAATGGTGGAACAGAAGTGTCCACCCCAGCTAGCTTGCAAAGGTGAGTGATCAAAGAAGGATGTCCCAGTGGTGCTTTGTTGTTTGAGGTGTTAGCACACACACTAATCTCATCAGCTATCACCTGCCCAATATTAACATTCAAGTTTCTGATAGCACAGTAGATGAAGAGTGCCCTGCTGAGAGTAATATCTGACACATGTGAACATGGCTGAATGTTGGCATGAGAAAATGCCATCCAATACTTTGCAAGAGGAGTCAAATCTGTCCTCCTAATATTAACCACTGAGCCAGATCTATTCCTTTGGAAGTGTCCTCCAGGTATGCACAATACTCTCTCACCATCCTCAAAGTCAGCACCTTCCTCCATGCTAAGAGCAAACTGACATTGCTCACCAGCCCACACAGTATCCAGAAAGTTATTGATGGAGTTAGGATCATACCTGATAGCATGGCCTCTAACATAGCCCAAATAATTCTCAGCTGGATAATCACCAATCTTCTTTGCATTGGTGTAGAATTCTTTCACCACAGCTATGTTGGCAGGTGATGGATAAGTGGCTAGCTTCCCCCAATCATTCCCTAACACTTGCTCTCCAAATTGAGGAGCAAAGTTAGGTATCATTCCAACCTTTCTCTCCATTAGAAGTCTCCTGTCCTGAACCACCCTAAAGTGCTTCTCATGTTTCCTAGAGAGGAACCTGCCATTATGGGGCTGCTCTGGTTCCTTTTCCTTTCTCTTGGTTGCCATGGTTTTCAATCTCTTTCCTGAAGAGGATGCCATTCCTGCATTCAAACATAAATCCAAAACCACAGAACATGATGTTAATCATTAGTAAACACAAAACAAAACTCCTTTTGAAGCTAAACCACCGCTGAGGGCCAGAATTTCCCCTCAGCGCCACCAGTGCCACATTCAAACACGCAACAAACCAGAAAAAGCAAATCTGGCAGAGTGCCGCTCAGCGGTACCGCTCAGCGGTGATCTGCAGATTTTTGCAAATCTCGTTTTTAAACTGTCCTAACTCCACCCAAATGCAATTTTCAGTTTTCCAGTTCATAATCAAGCAGTTTAATCGGTTCAAACATCAAATATATCATCAAATCATGCATAGAAATCAAAACCCCTAAATATTCATGCTTTGACAATCACAGTCAATTTCAAGAACCCTAGAATGAACAAAATGCATTTTACTTACTTGGGTGGAGATGCTAGATGATATGAGAATGCTTCCAAACTAGAATGCTCTCTTCCAACCCCAAACTTTGATAGCACACTAGTGTAAAAGTGAGTGGAAGAGAAATTTTCTAAAGAGGGAAGAGTAAAAAGATGTGGGAAACCTAAGAGGAGATATGTGGGAGTCTTAATGCAGAGAAGAGCTTGAAAGAATATAAAAACGCGCAACTTAGGGTTTAAAAATACCCCAATGGGATCGGGTTTCACTAAGGGGAACTTAAGCCCATCTGCGATAGTACCGCTCAGCGGTAATTGCCGCTCAGCGGCACTTTCGTGATGTGCCCTTCTCCTTCTTTTCTTGACCTACGTGCCTTCCTAGCATACCCCTCATAGGTTCCCTGCAATTCAATGTTAAAAATGCTTATGCAAATCCTAAAAATAAACAAACAGAAAACAATCAATCAACTGGGTTGCCTCCCAGGTAGCGCTTGTTTAACGTCACGAGCCTGACCCAAAATCCACCAACACCCATCAGTAGGTGTTTCAAACTTACCAGCACCCATCAGTAGGTGCAAAATCTTCTCACCAACACCCATCAGTAGGTGTTACAAACTTAGTATCCTTCAGTAGATACTTAACCACCTAGCATCCTTCAGTAGATGCTAAATCCAACAAAATAATGTCCAGAATAATGTTCACAAATTACAAATTATAAAACCAAATCAAAAGTTTGTAAATCTACTGGGTTGCCTCCCAGCAAGCGCTTCTTTAACGTCACTAGCTTGACCCTGTTAAAGCTCACGTTCCATCTTCTTTATAATTGATGTAGTCCTTCCACCAACCTTTCAACTGCTTCCTTTGGACTGTTTTGGACTCTCTAGAATATGGAGACTCTATCTCTATCATCTCCTTCTCTTTAAAGCTTTTTATAACCCACAACTTGTTCTTGAGTCTTACAGGTATGCCAAGTTGGAGTTTTAATTTTTTCCAGTCTCTAGGAACTTCTTCTCCTTTTCCAATCTCTTCTACCTTGGGTGCCTGAAAATACAAACAATGGTTATCAGAAACCTCAAGATTTTTATTTTTACCTTTAGTTATGGGTGCATCTCGAAATGCAGCTTTATAACTGGCTTCTTCCTCCTTTGCTTGTGTTTCATCTTTGAAGACATCCACCACCACTCTCTCCTCTCCGTCTTGGAGAACCACTATACCTTCATTCACATCTATGATAGCCCTGGCCGTTTTCATAAACGGTCTTCCAAGTATAAAAGGTATCTTCTCGGTTTCCATCTTCATCACCACAAAGTCTGCCAAGAACTGAAGTTTGCCAACACAAACTACAATGTCTTCTGCAATCCCACATGGCTCCTTTGAAGATCCATCAGCCATTACAAGATTAACCTTTACAGGTTTTATTTCAACATGGCCAATTTGCTCCAATAGAGAATAAGGCATCAAGTTAACACTTGAGCCTAAATCAAGGAGAGCTTTCTTTACCTTTTTCTTCCCTATAATGCAAGGGATAGAAAAACTGCCTGGATCTGCTGCTTTTGGTGGGAATGATTCTTTCTTAACAGTTATACACTTTTCTTCCTCATCCTCTCTACGTCTTCTTTTTGTAGAGGTTCCTTCATCTGATTTGGTGTAAACTGCTATTTTCTGTAGAATTTGTTCCCAAGGAGCTTCATTATCAACCATTTTGAATAAATCTGTGAAATCCATTGGTTTCTCCTGATTTGTTAGAAAAGGAAAAGTGTCCTTTCTTTCTTCTTCTCTTCTCTCTTCTGTTTCATCTTCTTCCAACTCAATGATCTCTTCATTTACACTCTTGACCACTTTGCACTCTTCTCTGGGGTTAACCTCAGTATTAGCCCCAAAGTTTCTGTTGGGTCTTTCTTCCAATTGCTTGGTGATCTGACCCATCTGAATCTCCAAATTCTTTATAGCAGCTTCAGTGCTCTTTTGAGAAGATTCAGTTTTCTGGATGAATTGCTGAAGAGTTTCTTCCAACCTTGTTGATCTGTCATTAAGCATAGATAATTGTTGCCACAAGGTTGGTTGCTGCTGCTGCTTATTATACTGATTAGCCTGCCCAGTTTGTCCTTGGCCAATGCTTGGATGTGGTTTCCAACCCTGATTATAATTCCCTTGACGGTATGGAAACTGATTAGCCATGAAGTTAACATCCTCCACGGCCTCCACTGGAAAAGCACACTGGCCATTTATGTGATCACCTCCACATAGTTCGCACAACTGGGTTTGTATCTGGGCAGCAGACTTCAACTCTTTAGGTAATTGAGCCAAAGTTTTTGTCAGAGTCTCTAGCTGTTGAGTTAGAATTTTATTCTGTGCTAGCAGAGCATCATGCGTTTGTAATTGTAGAACCCCTTTCTGTGGCATAGGAGCTCCTCTTTCATTGTGCAGCTCATTATCACTTGTAGCCATATTTTCAATGATTTCAGTTGCTTCCTCTGGAGTCTTCCATTTGATATTGCCTCCAGCTGAGGCATCTAGCATCATCTTGGTTTGTGAACCAAGCCCTCCAAGGAAAGTTAGGACTACTTCTTGATCTTCAAAGCCATGTGTGGGAGTTTTACGTAACAAGCTTTTATACCTATCCCATGCATGTCCAAGTGATTCTTCCATGCCCTGCTTGAATGAAGATATCTCTTGCTTTCCCTTAGTCACTTTAGATTGTGGGAAGTATTTATTCAAAAACTTTGCAACCACTGCTTCCCACTCCGTGAAACTTTCTTCTGGAAAAGAGTTCAACCAAAGCTTAGCATTGCCTCCCAATGAGAAAGGAAACAAGCTAAGTTTGATAGCTTCGTCTGGCACCCCATTAATCTTGACCGTGTTACAGATCTCATTAAATGTTGTAAGGTGCTCATATGGGCTTTCATGTGATAACCCATTAAATTGATTACTCTTTACCAGTTGAATTAATGCTGGTTTGACCTCCATGTTGGCTGCATTGACTCTAGGTCGAGCTATGCTATTGAAGTGCTGAGGTCCAGCAAGATTAGTGTAATCTGCAAGAGTTCTTCTAGCATTATTATTGTTCTCCATACTCCCTGTGCTATGAACAGAACCTTGTGGTGATGATTGTAGGAGAGTTTCAGGAGAAGGGAAAAGTTCTCTGGACGTTCTGATTCTTCTCCTCCTTCTACTCTCGTCTAGCCCTTCAAGTAGTGGTTCTGTTGTTTTCTTACTTCTAGTTCGAATTGCCTCCTGCATGCACAAGAAAACAAAACCCTAGAAAAGATTTGTTAGCACAAAAAGATATAGAAGAAAATAAAGATTGAAAAGATATAAGAAGATAAAAGATTTAGAAGATAGAATCAAATAAAATGTAATAAAACCTAATCTAAAAAATAAAATCTAATCTAAAAGATAAAATAAAATAAAATCTAACCTAACCTAAAAGATAGAATAAGAATAAAATAAAATCTAACCTAAAAAGATAAAAAGATAAAATCTAATAAAATAAAATAAAATCTAACCTAAAAAGATAAAAAGATAAAATACAATAAAAACAGAAAAATAAAAACAAAAATTCAAATTAAAGTCAAAGATAATCAATAATCACACAAATTAACCAGTTAAACCATGAATCCCCGGCAACGGCGCCAAAAACTTGATGGACAAATTTGTAAGCACCAAAATATGATGTCACAAACTTGTTTCACAATCGGCAAGTATGACCGAATCGTTTCAAGTAATAAACTTGGTAAGACCAAGTATCGTTCTCCCAAAGGACTCACGGCCTAGTTTAGTTATGTGATTTGTTGATTAGCTAAGACTTAAGAACACAATAATTGAAGTTTAATATGCAAAGACGAAAATTAAATATGTATGCATGAATTGATCAATGACAAAGACAAAAGATAAACACTTTCAAGGAAATATATGAATGAATATGTTGTTGGGGGTCAATTTCATCTCATCCACTCTCATATATTTTAGGAATTCAACATTCAAATCATCATTGTTAATGCCACTCTCTAATGTACCATTCTAGATGGCTTCTCCCTAATCAAATAGTTCATACAATTCCTAGCATTCCTAATGATTAGTTCATGAGTGCAGGAGCTTAAAGGCAACCAATATAATATTGTCAGTATAATATTGGGAGAAATTCCCCGGATCTAGATTTCCCCGTACGTGTCCGTATCAACAAAACCAATAATCATGCATTAGAATGAGTTAAACAATGCAAGCATTGAGCAAAGAGGAAAAACCCTAACTAATGATGAAAGAAAGCATATGTCTTAATTCAAAGATGTACTCAACAAATCCATATATGAGAGCTTCAAGAGATTACTTTGACTCCCCAACAAACATACAAGGTTTAGTTCACCATATTCATGGTGAACCTAGATGAATTACAATGAAAGTATGAAAGAATAAACCCAATAAAGGTGAAGAGGTAGCCTGAGCATCCAAGATCCTCCTTCAAAGGGGTGAAAGAGAGAGTGTTTGCCTCGTTTCTGCCAAAGATGCCTAACTATAGGACGTGCAAGCCCTTATATACTAATCTAGAGTTACAAAAGATTACAAAAGTCCAAGCCCAAAAAGTGCCGCTCAGCGGTATTTACCGCTCAGCGGTGATTGCGCGTCTTCTTTCTTCCCCTCAGCGGCCATTTTGCCCCTCAGCGGTTCCAACGTCACCTCTTGAGTGCCGCTCAGCAGTAGTTTGCCGCTGAGCGGTGCCTTCGACTTCTCCTTTTTGCACTCTTTCTTGTCTTTTCTAATGTCCTCTATCTTATTCTTCACTTCTTTCACCAAATTCACCTCAAAACCTGCACAAGAACACTTAAATCAAGCATAAACCTGTCCAGCTCTCTTATTTCTGAAAATATAAACAAAAGGCATGATTTCAAGCTAGTTTCTAAGTCTAAAGGTTGCTTTTAGTATCAACTTTAAGCATGAAAATAACAGTTTTTCAACTGTTATCACTGGGCTAACAAGAAAATTGGTTTTTCTAGATCACAAAACCCTTGAGTTAAGAGAAACATATAAACACAATCATTCTTATTTATTCCCAACTTTCTTTTGCATTGAGCTTTGGTTTTTCTTTTCTTTTCTTTCTCTTTTTCTTTTTCTTTTCACATACTTAATTCTTAGCTCTTAGCTCGATGCTTTCAATTTCCCTTTCTATTTTCCAACAACCCCAAACTTGAACATTTGTCAATACCACAAAATATTTTCTACTTAACTCAAGGTAAAACTGATGGACGAACCCTGAGGAGTTCGGACCGACGGAGGCAGCAGAAGGCGATCCGGATCTTCGAAGCTTCTCCGACGAATGAAGACGCAGCGGAATGGAAAAAGAAACTCGAGATTGAAGAGAAAAACGGAGACCGGACACTGGAAAACCTAAGATCTAAGGTTTAATCGGGAGATAACCCTAGAAACACGAAGGAAACCCTAGAAAAGGGGGAAAGCTCAAAATGAACCGATGAATTGGTTCAAACTCAAGATTAAACGGTAGGAAAGCTAGATTACTCAGAGGAAAGTGGATTAAACGGTAGAAAAATGGAGAACGATCGGTGGAAATAAAAGAAAGTGAGTGAAAATCCTAGAAGAAGATGAGGAAGTGTGGTGAACGAAGAGAAGATACCTTCGGAGACGCGTATGAAGTGTGGATCTGTGGTTAGGGACGAGGAATTCTCGAGAGCGAGAATGAGATGTTCTGAGATGTGGCTGGAGGCGTTATGTTTGAAGAATGTGGTTTCTGATGCGCGAGATGGAGAAACCAAATGATATGGGAAGGAAGGTGACGCGTGGCTGTTGAAGATGTAGGCCGCTTGGAGCGACGTGAGGTGGCAGCAAAGAATGGTAGCGAGGAGGTGAGAGAAAGCACCGTGAAAATGGAAAATGGAAGAATGAGAGTGTGCTTGGAAGGTGGCTAGAGGGAGTCTTTGGACTCTCTAGCCTATGACTTTCAAGAGAGAATTATTCTGATTTCAGAAATATAATTCTCATTCAGCTCAAAAGTGACAATACAATAGAGGAGCTGGGTATTTATAGTAACCCATGCTCCTTAAGAGCTAAACTATAAAAAGTAAAAATACAAAAAGAGGACTACGAAGTACGATTCCATCATACCCTCCCTCTTAAAAAAAGATTTGTCCTCAAATCTGACAATCGCCTTATGAAGAAGCTCCACACAATCTTTGGGAGCATGGCCATCTTGGAGTGGCCTTATTCTTTTAGATCTAGTTTTCTTCCTCCTGGATCAAACACGAATCTGCAATACACATCAAATATATCTTTGGTTAATATCAATCCAAAGAAGAATTTTTCTTTAAAAACAAGAGAATAAGAACTTCTAATACTTTGATTAGTAATCTTTGAAAATTTTAGAAGTCCAAATTCAATTTTATCTTGAGTTAATTGTTTTCTTAAAGATAAGAATAACTCAAGATTTGAATTGTCATATTTTGAAAATGTTTTCATGACAATTGGTTTGAAAGAAAAGTCAAAAATTGAAAAGCAATCAATTATTGGAAAAGAAGTAAAGATTAGGAAACATTCCCTTTTAAGTTCTATGGTCTTTGGAAGAATAGGTTTTGCCATAAGGAACAATTTCTCCTTTTCCTTTTTCTCTCTTTCTTGCCTTTCTCTCTTTTCTTCTTCTCTTCTTAATTCCTCTCTTCTTCTCTCTTCTCTTTCCTCTATTTCTTCTCTCTCTTTCTTCTCTTCTTCTTTCTTTTCTTCCTTTTCTTTTCTCTCAATCTCTCTTTCTCTTTTCTTATCCTTGATCTCTTTAAGTCTTGCCCTAAATTCTAATTCTCTACGAAGAAACCCATGATCATTTAAACTCTCAATAAATGATTTTCCATTTTCAATGCAATCCCTAATTAGTTCTAGGTTTCTTTTAATGCTTGAAGGCACAAACTTTCTTCTCATGCAAGCTTTTAAATCATGCCAATCACGTATGGAGGACTTTCTACCTTTCCTAACATGATATTGTCTTTCATTCCACCACTCTCTTGCATGCACTTCTAACTTAGAGAGATATATAGTAAGAACATAATATTCACTCTCTTCATAAAACCAAGGATTTATTTTATCAATTTCTTTCTCCCAAGCTAGGTATGTTAATGCACCTATGTCTTTACCAAATGATGGAAGATTCCTAGCTTGTTTAAACATTTCATCAACTTTATCTAACCTAGAAGACCTATATGAACCATAAGAAGACATCTTTGTTTTTAAAAGTTTTCTTAATCTAAAGGGTTCAAAACTTTCACTTAGACAAGTCCCAGGTAAGAGAGGTGAGCTAAAGAGCTGCTTAAGTACCAAGTCTTGCCTTGCCAGAAATGTCTTAGGCTACTAACTAATTACCCCTTAAACTAAAATCACCTTTAGAAACAAAGTACAAAACTCAAACAATTAAGCACAAATAAAAGACTAGACTCTCAGACTCTAATGTGAAAAGGCTTAGAGTTTAATCCCTTTTAGCCTAAATCACCCCTAAACGTAGAACACAAAATCAAAGAAACAAAACACTAAGGAAACCAGCGGACTCTAATGACCCCTATGAGAAACACAATTCAAATCAATATTAAAGTCTACTCCTATGGTGAAGCTTGTAGCTTTGGCTAACAAGACACATTCACCTGTCTAGCTATGCTAAAAATAAAAGCAAATAAAGTTGCCAAGAGTTTGAAAGAGCACCAAGGACTCTTCCTAAACACTTGGACTTTATAAAAAGGCCCTTTTACAAAAAAAATAAACTAAAGCTAACAGTGGCTAACACAAGCCTATTACAAACAAAATTGAAACTAAAATAAAGCTATAGCCTATCAGCCTATTACACATCAAATGGAACAAAAAAAATACAAACATGCACTCTGCTACGGTCCTGTTCATTTCATTCAGCTTTGTTGTTCCACTTTGTGCTTCTGGAATCTTCTCTCTTGAATCTGATTCACCACTCCTGCAAAACAGTTTGCTTCTTGACAACGTTGGAGTCTCCTAGCTCTTGGGTTCAACTCTACAATCACAAATGTACAAAGCTGGATCAGAGACAGTTAACGAACATATTGGAAGAGGGGAGTTACACTTAAATGAGCCTTCCCTTTCTTGGGCTTGTACACTTGATGCAGAGAAAGGTTCCTATTGCCACTTCTTCATCTTGCACGAAATCTTCCAGAGGCCAAATATTCCTTTCAATTCTCGGCCTAAATCAAGAAACTAGCTTGTCTACTCCTGTAATCACACATGCACAAGACTGATATGAGTATTCAATGGGTTAAAACAGATTGCAAAAGAGTATATAGGGTAGTAATAACTTCCCTTTCTCTTGGCTGCACAAGCTTTCTAAACTTTCAATTAAAATTTTGCGGCTGCTCAATTAAACTTGTACATAAATTGAATTCCAATGAAAGCAACTCTGCACAGATAATTCATACCAATTCAGCAGATCATGCAATCCAACAATGAACAATTTAATTCCAAAACAGTTTAAACAGTCAGAAGCAATTAAACTAAATAATTCCCTTTAGTTCAAAGCTTCCACATTAAGTTCTTAGGTTGCTATTTTCTCAATAAATTTCTGCTCAAGCTAAACTCTCAAGTATCAGCTCTGCACACATCAAAATCAAACCAGATTCCAATTCAGCAAATCACAACATCCAACAAATTGGAAGCTATAACACAAACAGTTAAACAAATAGAAGCAATATAGCTAAGCAACTTCCCTGATTGATGCTATTTCTAGTTGTTGGTTTTAGTGGACTTTGTTGTAGGTTCTTCCTTGTGCTCAACTAATCAGCAGATTCATTCTTCACTTTCTCCCTGCACTGATTCGGTTCAGATCTGCTCACAGAAATTACACCAACTCCAGCAAAATACACAAGGACATGGATATTAAACCAAATGTAATTCAATTCTAATTCAAAGCTGACTAAACTGATTTAAACAACCATTCAATTCTAATTTAAATTCTGATCAATCCAATGGGTAAAAAGAATTATGTGCTTAATTCAACCACAACGTCAGAATTGGAAATTAAGTGCTTTAGTCACTTCTTAAAATGAAATGATGCTTTGGCAGTTAAAACAAGTTCATGCACAAGCCTAATTACTCCAAGCAAATCAATTCATGCATAAATCAGTCCATGAACAACTAACTAGGTGGCATGCAAGGGTATGCAATCAATCAATCTGAACAAAACTGAAATCTGCATGTGATTAATACCAGGAAACTATTTTCTATATGCATTTGGAAAAATGATTTCAACAAAGAAAGAATGATGGTGCTAATCAGGACTCAACAGATTTCAACAATTGTAATCAAACCATGAAATCAGTAATCACATTCAGAACATTTAATATCTCAATGATTTCAGCAAGCAGTTTATAATCCAAAATGAATGCAATGTCAGTTTAAGCAAATCACAACTGCTCCAATCTACTTGATCCAATTTCTTTTCCTGCACAATGAACAATCACAAAACAGTTAGATTAACAATGAATTCTCTATTTCAAAGTGCCAAGGAATTAGGCCAAGTCAGCCTTACAAAACTCACAACACTCAGGCTTCTTTTTAAAAGCTTAAAGCACTCAAAATGGAAAGGTTTGGAAGGGAGATTCCCCCTTGGCAGTACACAGCTGGAGAGTCTTTTAGACCACCACCACCTAAGATGCTACCAAGCACACAAACCTCTTTCAAACTCTAGAAACCAAAGTGTAAAAACTTCTCAATTTTAGACAAGGCTATGCTAAGGCAAAGTAATGGACAAAACAGGACAGCCACCAACAATGTAAGCACCAGATAATGAAACTAACAGCACAACAGAGAACTGACTCAAGATCAGATTATGAAAGCAACAAAAACTCAATTATGAAAAGCAGATCAGAATTTACACTTGCATTGAGACAAAACCAGAACATTCAACAATGACAATCAAGAAACAAAGCTTTTGATCAAAGTAAGCACTCAAACAGGATCCTAAGATCAGTTCTAGAGTAGATTTCAAAAGCAATAAAAAGATCAAGAACAAATTGCAGAATTTTTGTAAACAAATGTTCAAACTGATTCACTTTATTTCAGAATTTTAGTGCAGCATCTAACATTGTTAATTTCAGCCTTATGCACTGTTTCACAATGAAATCAGTAGAATCAACTCCAATTACAAGTGTTACTGCTATGTTCAAATTCAAATCACAGATTTAGTGGTTGTTTTGTACAAGATTACAAGTACTGCTGATGTGATGCAGATTTTTGTGGACTTAATCATCAACCACTTACAAATTTTAAGCCAGAACAACTTTGACACAAATGTGCAGTAACACAAGTCAAATCAAATTTAATTCTGCAGAAAAGAAATTAAAGCACTCAAACACAATGACTCTAGGATGTACTGATGTTAGAACTTAGTAATGATCTAATACTAAGTATAGAATACAACCACACACACAAGACACTAAGACAGATTCAATCTCGGTGTAATTGAAACAAGAGAATGCTGTGTTTTCACAAAGTACCACCAAGCTATGCCATGTATTTCATTGCTTATGAGATGTGTACTTGTTACTGGCAAGCAGTTCAACTTATAGAACCAAACTTAGTTCACAGATAACAATGAATTCAAAGGAAACTTGCAAATCAAAAGTCAATTTTAGCTACTGCCAAGTACAAACACCCGAGCTCTTAGTTAAACTTTTCATAGCTCATATGGTGTGCATTTGTGAGTAACAGCCAAACTCAAATCAGATATGACAATGCAATCATTCAAAATTGCCAATGGAAATCTGTCAGCCAGCTTATTCATTCGAATGAGTCATAGCTTTTGAGGCTTGACAGAAATTACACCAAGGTTAACTTCAGGTACTCACGAAATTGAATACTAAACCAATTAAACACAGATTTAAAATGACAAAATAAGCAAAGCACAAGACTAAAACACGACAGAAATGGATTTAGAAAATAAAAGACTCAAACAAATTGGATTCACCGAATAAAATGATAAAAACATTGACTCAAGGCACAGGAAATGCAACTTGGAAACCGAAACAGATATGAAGAGATTCAAAACACGAAACACAAACAAGACAAGACAATAGAGAGATGTAATGAACAACGCATAAGTGAAGGAAACTCATAATAGCGAAACAACACAAGACATTAAAGGAATCATAAAACAACGCAGAGAATGAACAAAATTAAACACGACTCAGAATCAAATGAAGGAAACATGACTCGGACAAGACCGAATCAAGAAAACAACTAAACTTGGAATCAAGAGAAAACAACGGGAAAACAGAGAACGCGAGACAACTTACCTCTGAAGCGTGCTCGAACCTGGGCTCTGATACCACTTGATGGACGAACCCTGAGGAGTTCGGACCGACGGAGGCAGCAGAAGGCGATCCGGATCTTCGAAGCTTCTCCGACGAATGAAGACGCAGCAGAATGGAAAAAGAAACTCGAGATTGAAGAGAAAAATGGAGACCGGACACTGGAAAACCTAAGATCTAAGGTTTAATCGGGAGATAACCCTAGAAACACGAAGGAAACCCTAGAAAAGGGGGAAAGCTCAAAATGAACCGATGAATTGGTTCAAACTCAAGATTAAACGGTAGGAAAGCTAGATTACTCAGAGGAAAGTGGATTAAACGGTAGAAAAATGGAGAACGATCGGTGGAAATCAAAGAAAGTGAGTGAAAACCCTAGAAGAAGATGAGGAAGTGTGGTGAACGAAGAGAAGATACCTTCGGAGACGCGTATGAAGTGTGGATCTGTGGTTAGGGACGAGGAATTCTCGAGAGCGAGAATGAGATGTTCTGAGATGTGGCTGGAGGCGTTATGTTTGAAGAATGTGGTTTCTGATGCGCGAGATGGAGAAACCAAATGATATGGGAAGGAAGGTGACGCGTGGCTGTTGAAGATGTAGGCCGCTTGGAGCGACGTGAGGTGGCAGCAAAGAATGGTAGCGAGGAGGTGAGAGAAAGCACCGTGAAAATGGAAAATGGAAGAATGAGAGTGTGCTTGGAAGGTGGCTAGAGGGAGTCTTTGGACTCTCTAGCCTATGACTTTCAAGAGAGAATTATTCTGATTTCAGAAATATAATTCTCATTCAGCTCAAAAGTGACAATACAATAGAGGAGCTGGGTATTTATAGTAACCCATGCTCCTTAAGAGCTAAACTATAAAAAGTAAAAATACAAAAAGAGGACTACGAAGTACGATTCCATCAAAAACTTTTCAACAAGGGTTTTCAAATCATGTTCAAGGCTAGAGGTTCAAAGGATAGAATACATAGTGTTCTCTTTTAGTGGGCTAAATTTATGAATTTGGCTAATAAAAGGGTTATCAACAAATGGCCTTGATCATATGATTTTCTAAAGAGGAATGAAAGGAAAAATGTAGAGAACCTTTGTAAAAGTGTTTAGGAGTGTGTGTGCAGAGAAGAATATGGAAATAGAGGCCAAAACGTGACTTAGGGTATAAAAATACTCTAATGGGCTCGGGTTCCGCTAAGGGGCAACCTAAGCCCATTCTGCGACACTACCGCTTAGCGGTAGTTTGTCGCTTAGCGGCACTTTCGTGAAGTGCTCTTCTTCTTCCTAGCTTAACCTAGGTGCCTCCTACTCATGCCCCTCACTTGCTCCCTGTAATTAAGTTCTCAGATCACTCAAACATTCAATCCCTATCATGCAACTAAAGCAGAATCAAAACAAACAATACAGATAAAATCAATCAACTGGGTTGCCTCCCAGGTAGCGCTTGTTTAACGTCACGAGCCTGACCCAAAATCCTCCAGCACCCTTCAGTAGATGCAAATGTTTCTTACCAACACCCATCAGTAGGTGTATACAAAGATAGTATCCTTCAGTAGATACTCTTCCGTCTAACATCCATCAGTAGATGTAAACCCTGTAACAAACTTATAACAAAAACAAAAATAACCAAAAGTTCAAAATTACATCACCAAACCAAAAATTAAAAGTTCTTAAATCACTGGATTGCCTCCCAGCAAGCGCTCTTTTAACGTCACTAGCTTGACCCAATAAAGCTCATATTCCATCTTCCTTTTCTTCTTTCTACTGAACTTCTTCAGAAATTTGATCAAACCAGGAACCTGTTGCAGTGTCTGAATCATAGGAACTTTAATCCCCAATTTCTTGAAGATTTCCATGAAGCACTTAAATTTCTTTTCCTTCCTATGATACTTCTTTGGATGAGGAAGAGGTTTTTCATATGATTCTTTCTTTTTTTCTCTCGTCCTCTTTTTCTTTTCTCTCACTTTCTTTTTTTCTTTTCTTTTTCTACTCACTTTCTCAATCATCACACAAATTTTCTCTTCTTCTTTCTCTTCTCTCTCTTTTCTCTCTTCTTTTTCCAACTCAACTTTTTCAACATTTACTCTCACTAGCACTTCACAATCTTCCCTGGGGTTAACCTCAGTATTAGCCCCACAAGTCTTGTCAAGCCTTTCTTCCAATTGCTTAGTAATTTGACCCATTTGAATCTCCAAATTCTTAATAGCAGCTTCAGTGCTCTTTTGAGTAGATTCAGTTTTCTGTATGAACTAATGAAGAGTTTCTTCCATCCTTATTGATCTTTCATTAAGTATAGAAATTTGTTGCCATAAGGTTGGTTGTTGTTGTTGCTTGTGAAATTGCCCTGATTGTCCAGCTTGCCCACTTTGTCCTTGACCAATACTTGGGTGTGGTTTCCACCCTTAATTGAAGTTCCCCTGACAGTATGGAAATTGATTGGCCATGAAGTTAACATCCTCTAAAGCTTCCACTGGAAAGGCGCATTGACCATTGATATGGTCACCGCCACATAGTTCACACATCTGTTGTTGAACCTGTGCAACAATCTTTAACTCTTTTGGAAGTTGTGCAAGTATCTTTGTGAGATTCTCCAATTGTTGAGTTAGTATCTTGTTTTGTGCTAGCAAGGCATCATTGGTTTGTAACTGTAGAACTCCTTTTTTTTGAACAGGAGCTCCTCTTTCATTGTTTAGTTCATTATCACTTGTAGCCATATTTTCAATGATTTCTATAGCTTCCTCTGGAGTTTTCCATTTGATATTTCCTCCAGCTGAGGCGTCAAGCATCATCTTGGTTTGTGAACCAAGACCTCCAAGGAAGATTAGGACTGCTTCCACTTCGTCAAATCCATGCGTGAGAGTCTTTCTTAATAGGCTTTTATATCTGTCCCATGCATGACCTAGTGATTCCTCCATGCCTTGCCTGAAAGATGAGATCTCTTGCTTTCCTTTGTTGACCTTGGAAGAATTGAGTGCCCATATAGTTAAATTCTTGACCGAATTGCATCATGCAGGCATTAGGCACAAAACCCTAAAAATAATTGTTAGCACAAAAGGATAGAGAAGATATAAAATCAGAGATAAAAATAAAAACAGAAAAAAAAATAATAAAAAATAAAAAATAAAAAATAAAAAAAGAAAATAAAATAAAATAAAATAAAATAAAATAAAATAAAATAAAATAAAATAAAATAAAATAAAATAAAATAAAATAAAATAAAATAAAAACAGAAAAAATAAAAACAGAAATTCAAAATTCAAAATTCAAAAACAAGTCAAAGATAATCAATAATCACACAAATGAACTAGTTAAACCACGAGTCCCCGGCAACGGCGCCAAAAACTTGATGACAAATTTATGAACACCGAAAAATGGTGCCACAAACTTGTTTAACAATCGGCAAGTGTGACCGAATCGTATCAAGTAATAAAACAAGGTAAGACCAAGTATTGTTTTCCCAAAGGACTCACGACCTAGTTTAGCTATGTGATTTGTTGATTATTTAAGACTTAAGAACAATTGATTATAGGGTTTAAATGCAAAAGACAATAATTAAACATGTATGCATGAATTTGATCAATGGAAAAGAGGAAAACAAACACTTTAATGAATTAAATGGATGAGTATGTTGTTGGGGTTATCAATTTCATCTTGTTCACTCTCATATACTTTAGGAATTCATCATTCTTTTCATCAATTGCTAATGCCACTCTCTAAATCACCTTGCAAGAAGGCCTATCCTTAATTACGAGTTCATACAATTCTTAGCATTCCTAGTAATTAGTTCTGAAGTGTAGGAGCTTAAAGGCAACCAATATGCTATTGGGAGAAATTCCCCAGATCTAGATTTCCCTGTACGTTCCCATATCGACAAAATCAATAATCATGGCAATGAATGAGTTAAACAAAGCAAGCATTAAGCAAAGAGGAAAATCCCTAACTAAAGATGAAAGAAAGAATGTATCTTAATATAAGATGTTAAAGCACAAATTCCATATATGAGAGTTTTCACAAGACTACATTGATTCCCCAACAACAATACAAGGTTTAGTTCACCATATTCATGGTGAAACTAGATGAACAATAATGAAAGAATGAAAGAGATAGAAAAACCCTAGAAAGAGAAGAGGAGAACCGTCACCATCTCCTAATCTACCCCCAAGGGGTGAAAAGTGTGTTTCTGCTTCCTCCCAGCCAAAGATACAAACCCTAGGACGTGCAAGTCCTTAAATAGGGCATAAAAATAACATAAAACAAGTCCAAGCCCATAAAAACAAAAGAAAACCGGTCCAAGCCCACTTAGAATGGCGCTCAGCGATATTTTACCGCTGAGCGGTAATACCGCATGATCCATTTTGCCCCCAGCTGCTGTTTTTGCCCCTCAGCGTGATTTTGGCACCTGAAAAGTGCCGCTCAGCGGTATTTTACCGCTCAACGCCACTCAGTCACATTTTTTCTGCGTTCTGGTTGGTTTTTCAACATTCTGGTTGACTGGTTGACTTTTCTGGTTGACTGGTTGACTTTTCTGGTTTCTGGTTGACTTTTCAGCACTCTAATCATTCGGTACTTCAATTCTTCTTTCAAATAATTCAATTAGCCTACAAAATCAAGGGAATCTTGCACAAAACCATTAAATTCAGTTTCAACTCTCTTATTCACAAAACTAAAGCAAAAATATGAGTTCAAGCTAGTTTCTAAGTCTTAAAGGTTGCTTTTGGTATCAATTTGAGGCATAAAAATTACGGTTTTTCAACCGTTATCAATGCCATTGCAAGCTATTTTAGAGGTTGAAGTGTTTGATTGGTTGGGAATGGATTTTATGGGACCATTACCTTCTTCCTACAACAATGAATACATTTTAGTAGCAGTGGATGATGTTAGTAAGTGGGTGGAAGCTGCAGCATGCCAGAATAATGATGCCAAGACAGTGGTAAAATTTCTCAAAAGACAAATCTTCTCAAGATTTGGTGTGCCTAGGATCCTCATAAGTGATGGAGGATCACATTTCTGTAACGCTCAATTGGCTAAGGTCTTATCACATTATGATGTGAGGCACAAGATTGCCTCACCTTATCATCCTCAAACCAATGGCCAAGCAGAAGTTTCCAACAGGGAAATCAAAAGAATCCTTGAAAAGTCTGTTTCATCATCAAAAAAGGATTGGGCTGCAAAATTAGATGATGTCCTTTAGGCATATAGGACTGCCTTAAAGACTCCTGTGGGACTAACACCCTTCCAGTTAGTCTATAGCAACTCATGTCATCTCCCAGTTGAGATGGAACATAAAGCATATTGGGCACTGAAATTCCTTAACTTTGATTCTTCTCTTTGTGCAGGTAAAAGAAAGCTTCAGTTGTAAGAGTTGGAGGAAATGAGGATGACTGCTTATGATTCTTCAAGAAAATATAAAGAAACGGTCAAGATGTACCATGATAAGAAGCTGATAAAAAGAGATTTTCAACCTAGACAACAGGTATTGTTGTTCAATTCCAAATTCAAACTGTTTCCAGGTAAGTTGAAACCTATATGGTCCGGTCCTTTTGTGATTAAGGCAGTCAAGCCTTATGGTGCTATTGAATTGATGAATCCAAATTCTGAGGATTCAAATAGAAGCTAGATTGTAAAAGGTCAAAGACTGAAACATTATTTGGGTGGAGAGGTTGAACGCCTCACCACAATTATTCAATTATCTGAACCATGATATGTTTGGGTCAAGCTAGTGACGTTAAAGAAGCGCTTGCTAGGAGACACCCTAGCACATGTTTGTATATATGTGTGTTTTTTTATTGTGTTTCTGTAAATTGTTGAGTTTGAGTGTGGAAAGGAAGTGTAGATGAAGCTTGATGATTGATTTCTGACACTCTAGTCGCACAACGCACAGTTGAGGTGTGCTAAGCGAATAGATAATATTATGAAGCAGTGATTTAATCGCATAACGAATTTCATGCGCTATGCGTGAGAGAAAAATAAATTGCTCACTGTACTGATGTTCGCACAGCGCACCACATGCGCTTTGCGACTTATTGAATTTTCTCTCTATAAAGCGATCCGCATAGCGCATTGGAAACGCATAACGAGCAAAATCACTGGAGCAAAGTACGAGAAATTGAGCCATTAATTCGCATAGCGCTCATCTTGCGCTAAGCTAGCAGAAAAAGAGGGAGCACTGTTGACAAATTTATGAACACCGAAAAACGGCGCCACAAACTTGTTTTACCCTCGACAAGTGTGACCGAATCGTAGCAAGTAATAATCTTGGTAAGACCAAGTATCGTTTCCCAAGAGACTCAAGGCCTAGACACTTATGTGATTAATTAATTAATTAAGACTTGATAACAAAGTATTTTAGGTTTAGAGTGTAAAAGACTGAAAATTAAATAAGAATGCATATGATAATGATCAATGGCAAAGAGAAACAAAAACGTGAATTGAATTGTACGAATGAATATGTTGTTGGGGTTTATCAAGTAAATCTTTTCCACTCTCTTGTATTTAGGAATTCATCAATCTTTTAATTAATGTTAATGCCACTTTCTAATTTACTTTAAACCCGATCTCTCGGCCAAGAAAGCCTAAACATAATCACTAGTTTACAATCTCTTCTCTCCCTAGCAATCAATCATGCATTATAGAGAACAGAAGCTTAAAGGCAACCAACTATCGTACTCCTATCTCTAGGTTGGTAATATACTTTTGGGAGAGATTCCCCAGATCTAGACTTCCCCATACGTCTCCGTATCGATAAAATCAATAATCATGACATCAAATGAGTTAAACTATGCATGCTATGATCAAAGAGGAAAAACCCTAACAATTAATGAAAAGAAAGCATGTATCATATATATGATCTTGAAGAACAAAATTCCATACAAGAGAGTTTCTAAAGATTTACATTGATTCCCCAACAACAATAAAAGCTTAGTTCACCATATTCATGGTGAAACTAGATGAAAAACAATGGAAGAATGAAAGATAAAACCCGAGAAAGTTGAGAAAGGAGCCTGAGCATCCAAAATCCTCCTCCAAGGGGTGAAGAGAGAGTAATTGAGCTTCGTGATTGCCAAAGATACCAACCCTAAAACGTCCTAGAGCTTATATACTATTCTAAAAAGATATAAATATCAAGCCCAAGCCCAAAATAATACCGCTGAGGGGGAAAACGCCCTTCAGCGGTAATAGTGCACAACGGTTCTTCCCCTCAGCTGCAAAGTTGCCCCTCAGCGGTTCTAACGTATTCTGTAAAGTGGAGCTGAGGGGGAAAACGCCCCTCAGCGGTGTTTCCCGCTCAGGGGGAAAATGCCCCTGAGCGGTACTTGTGGCATCTCTCTTTCATGCACTGCTTGTGCCTTTTCTGATTCCTTCTCTTTCCCTTTTTAGTTCTTTCATCAATTTCATCTAAAAACTTGCAAAAATAAAGAGAATCAAGCATAAAACTTGTCCAACTCCATTATATCCAAGAATTCAACAAAATCTTGAGTTCAAGCTAATTTCTAAGGTATAAAGGTTGTAATTTAAGTCAATTTTAGTTATAGTTGGGGTATCCGATATAACTTTGAAACTACAACCTCCTCTCAACAAGAGATTTTTTTAGTGGAATTGCACCAACAAAGGGAAGTTGTCTGCTATGAATGCCCCTCCTCCGGTTCCTGCTCCACGCAGAAATGTTAGAGCTGCTAGACAACACTCAGTTCCTTTAGTTCCTTCACCAGATCTGTTCACTCGCTATATGCAGTAGAGTTTGGCTCGATAGGATGACATTCGTGACTGGTGCACCAGTATGAGGCAGGGTCAGGAGTCCTTACACAAGCGCATGTATCATCTGTCCTTGAGCATCCCTGATTTTTCTCCAGATTCACTGATGACTGAAGCCCAATTCGTGACACAGATTCCATGGCCTGAGGGCAGGCCTGAGTCCAGGTGGAGGAGTGCTTACCCAACAGCGCCAGAGCTAGAGCTAGATGAGCAGGAGGACATGATGACAGGTGACATTGATGAGGAGCAGGAGGAGCCAGATCCTAGATGGACACAATAGAGTTACCGTACACAGGAGAGCTAGTGGAGATCAAGACATGATGGGTCTTGGTAGAGCAGATGGACAGAGACTCCTGTTGGTTTTTTTTGTTTAGTGTCATGTTGTTAATTGAGTTCAGTTGTTATTATGTGGAACTTTGTTGAGTTGATTTATGTTTGTGGTTGTAAAGACTATTGTGTTTTGATTTAATGATTATACAATATCTGATTAAGTTATGTGATTTTTGAGGATGATGACATGTATGTTTGTGGTTGCTGTGCTTCATAATTTTTATCTGTGTGTATGAATATGACCAGATCTGTGAGTGTTGAGAGCATATATTGATTGAGAGATATTGAGTTGTCTAGATATGGAAATGACTTTTGCATGATTTTAATTCTACATACATACACACACTTTTTGGTCAAGGATGAAAAATGCCCTGTTTATTATTGATTATACAGCCACTTGGCCAAATAGCCAACCTTTAGACACTGTGCTTCATTTGTAAACCCTCTTTGAGCCTTGATTTATTTCTTTCACCCTGAGCCTTGTGATAACGGTTGAAAAACCGTTATTTTTATGCTTAAATTTGATACCAAAAGCAACCTTTAAGACTTAGAAACTAGCTTGAACTCATATTTTTGCTTTAGTTTTGAGAATAAGAGAGTTGAAAGTGAATTTAATGGTTTTGTGCAAGATTTCCTTCATTTTGTAGGCTAATTGAATGATTTGAAAGAAGAATTGAAATACCGAATGATTGGAGTGCTGAAAAGTCAACCAGAAACCAGAAAAGTCAACCAGTCAACCAGAAAAGTCAACCAGTCAACCAGAAAAGTCAACCAGTCAACCAGAATGCTGAAAAACCAACCAGAACGCAGAAAAAGTCTGACCGAGTGGCGCTGAGCGGAAATTTGGCGCTGAGCGGCAGTTTTCAGGTGCCGAAATCACCGCTGAGGGGCAAAACAACAGTTGAGGGGCAAAACAGCAGTTGGGGGGCAAAATGGATCAACCGCTAGTACCGCTCAACGGTAAAATACCGCTAAGCGCCATTCTAAATGGGCTTGGACTGGTTTTTTGGCACTTTTATGGGCTTGGGCCTAATTTTTCTGTATTTTTGGAATAGTATATAAGCTTTAGGACGTCCTAGGGTTTGTATCTTTGGCAGAGACGAAGCAAACACTCTCTTTTTCACCCCTTGGGGGTAGATTGGGAGATGGTGACAGCTCTCCTCTTCTCTTTCTCGGGTTTTTCTATCTCTTTCATTCTTTCATTATTGTTCATCTAGGTTCACCATGAATATGGTGAACTAAACTCTGTACGTTTGTTGGGGAATCAATGTAATCTTTTGAAGCTCTCATATATGGAATTTGTTTTTACATCTTTTATTTAAGATCTATGCTTTCTTTCATCATTAGTTAGGGTTTTTCCTCTTTGCTTAATGCTTGCATTGTTTAACTTATTGGATGCATGATTATTGGTTTTGTCGATACGGGCGCGTACGGGGAAGTCTAGATCCGGGGAATTTCTCCCAATATTATATTGGTTGTCGTTAAGCTCCTGTACTTATGAACTAATCATTAGGAATGCTAGGAATTGTATGAACTCGTGATTAGGGAGAAGCCTTCTTGAAAGGTACTTTAGAGAGTGGCATTAACAATGATGATTTGAATGTTGAATTCCTAAAATATATGAGAGTGGATAAGATGAAATTGACCCCCAACAACATATTCATACATATATTTCATTGAAAGTGTTTATCTTTTGCTTTTTGCCATTGATCAAAACTTCATGCATACATATTTAATTTTCGTCTTTTGCATATAAAATCCAAATATTTCGTCTTTAAGTCTTAGCTAATCAATAAACCACACAACTAAACTAGGCCGTGAGTCCTTTGGGAAGAACGATACTTGGTCTTACCAAGTTTATTACTTGAATGATTCGGTCATACTTGCCGATTGAAAAACAAGTTTGTGACATCATATTTTGGTGTTCATAAATTTGTCCATCACCTAGTGTGTGATCCTACCTTACACCTTAGAAGAGAACATGTACAATGCTTTAAAAGAGATTAAGGTTGAATTCAAGTTTGGGGGAAGAAAAGATCAATAATAAAAAAAAATGATAAAAATGATGCTCAAAATGAAAAAGAAGGTTGAGCTGTGAAAGAAAATGGTGTGTGATGAATGATATAGTGTGGGATTTGAGTACTGGATTGGGGATTGAAGTTGTTCTCTTCTTAATAGGTGTCTTTGAATCCAAGAAAATTCATGATTCTTTTTTTAGCCAAGCCAAGCCAAGCCTTAACCTGAAAAGACCTTTGGACATAACCAATAGTGTGTGAAGTTTGTGAATCAAATGAAATGCAAAAGCTGATGAAGTTGTATGACAATTCTACTGTCATGTGAGGACAAACACTTGAGTGTGAGTAATGATAAATGTTGATCTGGTTGTTCATATTTTATGCACATGTGATTTTGGGAGTGATGCACCATGTCATACTTGTTGAAATCTTTGGGAATGCATGTGATTTTTTCTGATGTGCAAAGTCATTCTATCAAAATATCAAATGTATGTTGTGTTGTTCATTTTCTTTCTGTGATTTCCTGAGGGCATGAAATAGTTCAAGTTTGGGGGAGTTGATATGTGTGAAAAAGAATTTTTTTTACACTTATAAATGATCTCAATCTTATAATTATTCGTGTTATTACTTAGTGAAAAGTTGTAATAGGAAGTAGATTGTTATGTAAATTATTGTACAACAAAGTGGTGTATAATTTGGAGTCTGCCCGCCAATTCTCGCATAGTGCAAGCCAAAATTCGCACAGCTAGAAAAATTCAATTCGCATAGTGCACTAGTAGCTGTGCCCTGAGCGAATACAACAGTTGAAGTGCAACAGTTAAAGGAAATTCGCACAGCGCACATACACCTGTGCGCTGAGCGAATTAATTAAGTTAAGTGACTTAAAAAGACGTGACAGAAAGGCAGAAACTATCTTCTGACACACGAAAATAGCCAGAAAAATACTGGAGAACTCCGGAGACGATTAGTTGACATTTCAAGACATCAAGACTTCACTTTCTGTAAGGAATTGCTGTAAAGAGTACGTTTAAGATGTCTAGGATAGGCTAAATTTTTTGTTCATTGGAATTGGTTGTATGACGAAACACATTAATGTAAATTTCCCTTGCAATATATGTTTATGTTCTTGTTCTTTTCTTTACTTGCTTTTGATTATACAGAAGTATTATTCTCTTTAAAAGTTCTTTTGTACTGGGAAGTATTTTTAGAACCAGAAACGTAAGAAAAGAAACTAAAATAACTACGCTAGGAATAACTTTTGTGCTTTTGGTCATTCTCAACATCTGAATTTAATGAAAATTTATCTGATGAATTAATTAAGGAATTAATAATTCAATAGATAATTTTAGGCCTTAATTTGAGGAATTAAACCAAGATACTCTTATGTGAATGCTTGAACAAAGAATATATGTTGTTCTTTTATCGCATTTTTCAATCTTAATTTTTTTACGTTGTTAATTTCATGCTAAATTCCAAATTGAAATCACAAATGTTATCATCAGTAATTGATCTTGATAAATAATTTTAATTGAATAACGTGACTCAAATTCCCTTGGGAGAACGATACTCTTGACTTAATTCACTGTATTACTTGATCGATTTGGTATTCTTGCCAAAAAGTTATCAAGTATCCTTCAGTAGATACTCAATCACCTAGCATCCATCAGTAGATGTTGTGCTTCTTTTCTTGATGATCTTGTGCTCCTAGTACAAATTTTCGACTTTTATCTTGCAAATACTAAAGAACATTGCATTAGAGCACCCAATCAATTAGCATAAACAAATAAAAAATTAAAAAGAAAAAAATGAAGAGATTGAAAGATAAAAAGATAGAAAGATAGAAAGAAAAAAATAAAATGGTCAAAAGATAAAAAGATTAAAAAAAAAAGATAACCATATAAAAAGATAAAAAAATAAAAAGATAAAAAAAACTAAAAAGATAAAAAGATAAAAGAGAAAAAGATAAAAAGATAAAACGAGAAAAAAATAAAAGAGAAAAAGATAAACAAATAAGAAGATAAAAAGAAAATAAAAAAATAAAAAGACAAAAAGACAAAAAGATAAAAGGATGAAAAAATAAAAAGAGACAAAGATAAAAAGATAAAAAGAGAAAAAGATAAAAAAAAAATAAAAGGATAAAAAGATAGAAAGATAAAAAGAAATAAAAAGATAAAAATTAAAGTTAAAGTGTAATCGGTTAGGAATCACACAAATAGAATAGTTATACCACGAGTCACCGATAACGGCGCCAAAAACTTGATAAACAAATTCTTAATCCCCGAAGACGGAGTCAAAAACTTGTTAAGACACTAGTGTAGAAAGGGCTTTAGACGTTTGTTATTTTGGCCTTTTAACGTCTGATATGTATCTGACGTCTTTGTGAGTGATGTTAATCAGACATCGGTCATCGTATACGTGACGTCTATTTAGATGTCAGATGTGGGATATAACAGACGTGTATATAGACGTCGGATGTAGCCATCTCCGACGTCTATAGGCCCTGAAACATTTTGTTTTTTCTGTAACTCATTGGACGTCGGTTTGTGCATTGACAAACGTCTATAGACGTCGGGCAGTGCATTAACCGACGTCTACTAGGTGTTTTTTTTAAAAAAATTATTTGTTTTTGCAATAAAACCACACCTGAAAAACAGAAAATTGTCCCAAAACAATATACTAATAATATATATATATATATATATATATATATATATATATATATATATATATGCATTTCATATAAAGAAAGTTCTACTTAATGTAAAAAACAATCCAATACCAAAACTATCAAAATATAAACTTAAACTAAACCAAAGTAATGTTCAACAAGAAATATTTGTGATCCTAGCTCCATCTTTGCAGAAGATAAGCTGTCCACTCCTGCCTTATTTGCCTAATTGTGTCCTCTAGTATATGAGATGTACTCTTGAAGCGCTGCAAAATGAAGAAAGATTCATTATGGTTTCATATATGTTTAAAGATGAATTTGATTTGTAGTGTATTCAAGGTATGCATCATTACCTCATTCCAGTCATATGTAATGACAGCTTGAATGATGGTCTTAATCCAACACATGACATAGAAGCCACATTCCCATGAATCTAGCTGCTGGTTACACTAAAATGACAAACTAAATAGTCAAGAATTTAGATCATTCAATAACATTGAAAATGAATTAGAAGTATAAATGACTTACAAACTTTGGATACAAAATTTGAACTAGTTGACCTCGAGATTTACCAATAACTCTATTTAGATTGAAAACACAAAGTAAAATTAATATAACTATATTTATCATAAAAGTTTAAGGTGAACATCAAATTCAAAGTCAATTTTGGAGAGACACTTACCCTTGAAGCATGGTTCTCAAGTCAGTTTTCATCTTCTTGTGCAACGAACAAAACCATATAATTTTACATTGTTTGGGAATGATGACCATCAGCTGCTAGTGCGACCTATCATAAATCACAAATATATATTTAACTAATTAAGTAATTCATCTTGTTCAAGTATACCAATGTGAAACCAAAGTCATCTGTCATGACACCAGAATTCATATAAACCCATTTACACTTCAAAACTAGGACTCTAAAACTGACATAATCAACTTTCCATATTTCTTGTATTATTCCAAAATAACTCATGGATGCTGTGATTGAATTTTTGTCTTTAGAACTAGCAAAGTGCACAACTTCAGCTTGTAGTGTAACGCCACTATTTTGAACTCTACTTTTATCATCTTCTACCTTTGTCTGAAAAGAAAATATTGTTTATATAGTACCCACTATGAGAGAATCATATAAATTAGCTCTTCCAAAATTATCTTCACCGACATCACGTATTATGTCCTCTAAATGATCACTCATCCATTCTTCCACATAATTCGTTGCTCATGACGTGGTAGGCTAGTGCAGTACTTCTCCATGCCAAGTCCAAACAGTATAAGTTCTCATTATGCCGAACATGAATAGATGGCCACACACATTTCCTAATTCTTGCCGTATTTGATTAATACAACAAACACAAGGACAAAAATATGTCCCGTTCACAGACTTAGCATTTTGTTCAACATATTGCAAGAACTTCGAAACACCCTTCTCATATTCTTCACTAATGCGACGTTCATTCATCCAACTTCGATCCATACTATGGTCGTAAAATCATTCATCTGTTTCAATTTTTTAACTCTCACAAGGTTAGGCCCTACCCATTCAGAAAAATTATTTTTCATAAATTGCTAAGACACATGCAAAGAAGTCTACATCATAAGTTTGATAAGATTTCGGCAGCATTTCGAACTGGTCTCCGAAATACACGAAATGAGAGTAGTCAAGGATGACCACAATCAAATATGCATACGGAGAACAACACAAATACTGAACCGAAATTTTATCAATTTTATCCATAAACTCCAACGTACATGTTATAGCAAATTATGAAAAATATTTTCCCAAACTGTCCAATCGGACAATTCAAAATTTAATACAAACGATTAAAAGATTAATCGTTTGTGTTAAATTTCAAACGGGAACTAAGTTTCACTCAATGATTTGATACTTATAATTTAACATGCGAATTATAATAACACAACTATCACATGCATATTCAAAAGTCAATAACACATGCATACCTAAAAGTAAAAAACAAGCATACGCAAAATCCAATAACATGTATACACAAAAGCCAATAACATCAATACAAAAAAGTTATCAACAAAGAAGCTAACATTTTTAGCAGATTAAAAACGCAATGTAGGGAAATTGAGTAATGCAGGCCCAAAACAGTAGGCCAAAAAGAGTCAAAAGCGTCGCCTAAGCACAAGCTAGAAACTGCACCACAACGTAACGAAAACTAATTTGAACCGGTTCAAATGGAAGATATTTCAATAAAGAGTTACTTAATAGGAGTAAAAGTAAATTTAAACGGTCAAAAAGGGAGGAAACGCACCTGGAAATGCAATGTCTAAGAGAGAAAACGTGGGGAAGACGATGAACAGTGGGCGTAACTCCTCGCGGGTTCGCATTTTCAGTATAAATAGCTGTAGACGTCGGGTGCTACGGGGAGCGGACATCTATAATAGTATAGACGTCGGAGCCCTAACTAATATGATGCCTTTCTTATTTAAATATTCATATTCGCCAGACTTATAAGAGTCGGTTTAGAGGGGCCCCGACGTCTAAGTGAGCGTTTCACCTACCCTGTCAGCCACCTACACGTCCGCTAGAAGGGGTCGAGACGTCTATACTATTATAGACATCGGTGACCCCCTAATGGACGTCTAGATGGCTGAAAAAATAACTGCTCACCAACCCTCCCAACCATCTAGGCGTCCGTTAGGAGGGGACCCCGACGTCTATAATAGTATAGACGTCGGGGCCCCTCCTAACGGACGTCTAGGTGGCTGAAAAAATAACTCTTCACCTACCCTGTCAGCCATATAGACGTTCGTTAGGAGGGGCGCCGACGTCTATACTATTATAGACGTCGGGGCTCCCTCCTAACGGACGTCTCTATGCCCACTTATTTACGAAAATGCCATCGGTCACTAATTTACGTTGGTTGTTTGGTGGACCGAGTGACGTTAAAGGCCAATTCTGTACTAATGAGACCTTGGCAAGTGTACAGGATCGTATCAAATAATAATAAATGGTAAAACCAAGTATCGTTTCCCAAGAGACTCACGACACTAAACAGTTATGTGATTACTCAACTAATTAAGACTTAAAAAACAAATTTTGGGGTTTTTGGATGCAAATGCAATAAAATAAACATGAATGCAATATGAACAATTGAGGCTAAAGATAAGAATGAATTGATTAAGTTGATGATATTGTTGTTGGGTTTAGATTTCACCTAATTTACTCTCATGCATATATGAATGCATATTCTTCATTAATGTTAATGTCACTTTCTAATTTACCTTAAACCCGATGTCTCGGTGAAGAAAGCCTAATCCTAATTACTAGTTCACAATGTCTTGTCTCCCTAGCAATTAATCATGCATTACATTCGCAGAGACGCTTAAAGGCAAACGATCCTCTTATTCCTATCTCTAGGTAATATTGCAACTTTTCCTAGCAACAACCCATGAGACAATTAGTGCTGCATTGGTGTAAGAAACCTTAGAGTTCAAACTGATATATTTTGTAAGTAGGAGTCTCAAGGATGCTGAAACTCGTTACCAGCAGATGGAGAAGGTGGCTCTGTCCTTGCTCAATGTTGCTCGGTTCCTTAGACCCCATTTTCAGGGACACCAAGTGGTAGTTAGAGCTGATCACTCGGTAGCTAAAATCTTGCAAAAACCAGACTTGGCAGGTAGAATGGTAGGATGGTCGGTAGAGCTTTCAGAGTTTGGTTTGCGTTAAGAGCCACGTGCGTCGGTACGAGGTCAACATTTGGCTTACTTCGCGGCTGAGTTGCTTGTAGATGAGGGTGTTGTAAGACGTTGGAAGCTCTTTGTTGATGGATCCTCCAATAAACATGATGGAGGGGCAGGAATTGTCCTCGAAGGACCGGACAGCTTGTTGGTCGAGCAGTCATTACTTTTTCGGTTTAAAGTCAGCAATAATCAGGTAGAATATGAGGCCGTGTTAGTTGGCATGGAGTTAGCACATGACCTAGGGGCCGAATTTGTAGAATGCCGGACGAACTCTCAGTTGGTTGAGGGGCATATGAGTGGCAATTTTCAGGTCAAGGACGTTCAATTATTGCAATACTTTCACAGAGCCCAAGTAGTTAGAAGCTCGGTTTAAATCGATAAAGTTGAAGCATATTCCTCGGGAGGAAAATGTTCGGGCAGATAGGTAGTCCAAGCTGGCCAGCGGGAAAGAGAAGGGGCAATTGTCCTCGGTTATTAGACAAGTTCTAATGAGACCAACAATTGAATGTCTCCACGTGTGTAGCATGGTTGGAAAAACTAATTGGATGAAGGAGGTTATCCAGCTGATTAAGGAGGAAGAGGAGGGGAAATCCCTCCAAGTTAAAGACACAAAGAGGATTGCTAGATATCTCATTGTGGGAGAAGATTTGTACAGAAGGGGTTACACCACGCCAATGATGAAGTGTTTGTTCGTGGAGGAGGTCTACTATAGACACATGAAACGCGAGCCTCTCCTGTTCACGAGACCAAGCAAGGGAACTTGAACTATAGCTTCTGAGAAACAGTATTCTGCAAGAGCTTCTGGTCAACAACCTTCTCTTTCTGAACTACACAGAAACCCAATATATAGCCAACTTCTCTGAATATCTAAGGTCAAGTCCCAACTGCGACGAATAATCGATTGTTGTAAGTGATAATCGATTATTCAAGTTCGTTACAGGTTTTTCAAAAATATGATAATCGATTATATGAGGTGATAATCGATTATTCCTGGATGACTTTGGGATACTCGATTACTGTAGTTAAAAATGCAAGTTTTACAAAGTTTACAAGACTTTCCTACTATATTTAATTTCTACAAATTGATTTTAAATAATTCTAATATCTTCTTCAACTAAAACTTCTTGCATCATCATCAAAACAATTTTCTTCAAGATATACCAATACTCCTTATTGGTAACAATCTCCCCCTTTTTGATGATGATCAAAAATTCAATTTTAAAAGCAATTTTGGCTTACCTGCAAAACATACAAGCTAACAGACAACAACAGAGTTAGCAATACCTGTATTAATGTAATTAATTTATACTTCTCCCCTTATATTATTCTTCTCCCCCTTTTTGATCATAGGCAAAAAGATTTGATGTAAAAAGCTCCCCCTTAATATGATCTCCCCCTCAATTAAACAAAGTATGCATATAATCAAGAGATCATTTTATTTATGAAAAGAATGATTACATTATAAGAAGAAACATAAAAGACAAAATTATAACATAGATGAAATAGCAAGCAAACAACAAAACATGCTAACATAGAACCTATATCTAAAACTCAGGACTAGGAGATCTTTCTGGAGGTTGAAGGTTGAGATGATTCTCGATGTTAGATAGGCGAACATCAAGATCAAGAAATTGATCAACCATGTACTCATCAATAGATTGTTGCCACTCATAAATCTCCTCAAAGTGTGTTCTTTGTGCTAGACTCATATCCTCTAATTGCTTAGATAATCTAGCAAAATGTTCTTCCATGGAGAGTGAGGAGGATGAGGGCATGGTAGATGGACCAGCATCAGAAGGAGCAACAACACTAACTGGTTCTGCCATATGAGTATCGATGTCATTATCTTCATCTTCATCAGGATGGTCATCATCTTTGTGAATGAGAACTCTTCCTCTAGTAATGAATCTCATCTGACGAAAGGTAGTATCTCCAATTTCCGAGCCAACGGCTTGAATGGCTTGAACAAGTTCTCCTTCAACATTTACACCTTTGTACTCCAAAATCCTAGAAATAAGAAGAGCATAGGGAAATTGATAAGAATGGGATTTCTTAGCTTTTACCATTGTGTCAGCAATGAGAGTAGGCCAATCGATGTGTATGTGATTTAGGATCCCCTATAGAAGAAGTAGATCCTGCTCAGAACATTGAGCATGATTGGTTGCTCTAGGACATAGTATCCAAACAATCAAGTAGTGAATCATCCTTTCTTCAACCTTGAAACCTCCAATAAGCAATTGCCTTCGATTAGTCTGCTGTTCAGGGTGACGCAAGAAGGATTGGAAAGTCATCAACCTATTGAAATCTTGAAGTCCTAGATGAACCTTTACAACATCATCCCAGATGGTAAGTTGGGCAACGTTGGTCCACACATCATCATCTAAAATTATGCGGACATCCTTTACTTTAGTGGATATAATCCCATCTCGATATCTCAAGTTGAAGTAGAAAACTCTTATGAGATTGTGATAAATGTAACCTTTTTCCTACACCAGATTCATGAGTCCTTGAACAACAAAAAGATCTGGAAATTGAAATCCATAGAAACAGAAAAAATCAAGGCGAATATACTTTACCACCATGATTCTTCTTTCTTGCCAAGAATTAATATGTCCGCGTGTTTTCCTTGATCTGAAATCCACCCATCAATGGTTGCAGGACATGGTTGAGAGGAAGAGGATGCTTCAGCAGCTCTGCGGCGATGTCTTCTTGAATCCGCCATGGAGAAAGTTTGAGGTAGTGAGATTTTGAGAAAGGGAATAAAAATGGAGAGGTTTTGAGCTCAAGATTTGATTTCAGTAGTTTCTGGGTGCAAAGAAGTGTCTAATAATCGATTATAGGAGGCTATTTATAAGAAGAATGGAAAAACTAGCCGTTTATGGCCGTTTATAGCTGTTATGGGATGCTCCAACGGCTCTATTTTTGAAACTGTCAGCGTGATAATCGATTATTGCTCAAGAATCACTGCCCAGAAATTGCATGATAATCGATTATGCCTGATGATAATCGATTATTCAGCGTGAATTTTACGAAAATGTGAAAATTTTCATAAGCATTGATCCTAAGACATGTCTAATACTCCTAACTCTCTTCTAAGCTCAAAAAATCTATCCTTAGGTAGCGCCTTGGTGAAAATATCAACTAATTGATGTAAGGTATCAACATATTCAATTTGACAATCCCCCTTTTGAATATGGTCTCTCAAGAAATGATGTTTAATCTCAATGTGCTTAGTCCTTGAGTGCATTATGGGATTCTTAGTTAAATTTATAGCACTAGTATTATCACATTTTAAAGGAATATTATCAAGGAAGATATCAAAGTCTTTCAGTTGCTGTTTCATCCACAAAATTTGGGCACAACAATTTCCAGCAGCAATATATTCAGCTTCAGTGGTAGACAAGGTTACACACGCTTATTTCTTTGATTGCCAGGATACGAAAGAACAGCCCAAAAAATGACAAGTACCACTAGTACTTTTCCTATCAATTTTACAACCACCATAATCTACATTAGAATAACCTACTAACTAAGTGAAGCATCAGATGGATACCAAAGTCCAAAAGAAGTGGTTCCCTTAAGGTATTTTAAGATTCTCTTGACAGCAGTCAAATGAGATTCTTTAGGATTTGCTTGGTACCTAGCACACACACATACACTTTGCATAATATCTGGTCTACTAGTAGTTAAGTACAGTAAAGATCCTATCATGCCTCTAAACACAGTTTCATTTACTCCTTTTCCAGATTCATCCTTATCTAAATAACATGAAGTACCCATAGGTGTACTAGCTTCTTTGCACGTATCCATACCAAATTTCTTAAGAATTTCTCCACAATATTTTGTTTGGGAGATAAAAGTACCTCCATTCATCTGTTTTATCTGTAGTCCTAAAAAGAAATTCAGCTCACCCATCATAGACATCTCAAACTCACCTTGCATTAGTTTTGCAAATTCTTAACATAAGGAGTCATCAGTTGACCCAAAGATAATATCATCTACATAAACTTGCATAATCAAGATGTGTTTTCCTACTTTCTTTATAAATAAGGTTGAATCAAACTTACCTCTAGAAAAATCATCATCAAGTAAGAAGGTACCAAGTCTTTCATACCAAGACCTAAGTGCCACTGAGTGGACCTTGTCCTTATTTATAGTCTACAAAAGCGGTTTCAAGGACAGATCATCACCCTTCGTGGTTGGTAAATCCAACGATGGAGAATATCTGACCCTTCGCGTTCAACGGTAGTGTTCTTACAGGAAAATCCTAACCCTTCATTTCGAATGAATCGAGTGGCAGAGAGACGCGACCTTCCAGCTCCAACCGATATGTCATGTGGTGTCAGCCCATCAACGATCACTCTGATTTGACTTTGATACCAGAATAGTGAAACCCCTTCACCTTAGCTGCCGCTCGGGGCTTAGGGGGTTTATGTAGTGTACTTGGTAGCCACTGAAAGAAGCTTGGCCTGACGAGGAGTCGGACCGATCGGCTAAGATGGAGAAGTCAAGCACGAGACAATTGGTTGATTGCTGATAAGCATTAAAGGTCAATTAATGCTATCAGGAATGAAACATATGCCTTTAATGACCAAATAGCAAGCAATAGGAAATAAAATATATGGCATTGATATGGTATTTATTAGTAGTTAATGGTTATTATTAAGAATCAATTCTATAAATATGAGATTTAAGTCCAGGTAAAGATATCTTTTTCTGAATTATTATCACCTTGATCTCCGTGAAACTAATCTGACTTGAGCGTCAGAGTGTTTCTTGCAGGTGACAACTGATCGGTAGTGTGGAGAGGAACTTTGCATCGTTGGAAATCGCATCGGTATAGTAAGGAAGAAGGAGAAACAACAGTCTTGGACCCAGTTACCAAAACAAAATCCATTTTATGTATTATGGAAAGTTTGTTCCACAAACAAAAAGCTTATTGTAAAAACTTGTTTGGGAAGGTACTGTAGACATTCTAAAAAGTTTGTTCAAGAAATGATATTTCAAAAAGTTTAAATGCATTTGATGTGTTCGAAATTCCTACTATTTAAATTCCATTCTAAAAGTCATGTTTCGAAAATGGTGTTCTAAAAATTTCAAAAGCTTCCAAATTTTCTTAAAATATTGTTTTGCAAAGACAAAAGATGATTATTTTAAAAATTGTGGAGAATGAGCCAAGAAATTTAAATATTATATATATATATATATATATATATATATATATATATATATATATATATAATTGATGAGAATATGGTATAAGAGATTGATACCATCTCTAAAGAAAAACTTAAAGTATTGATTTTATGGATATTCTTTTTATAAAATGATTAATTTTTTCATTACTATTCAATATAGAATTAGATGCATACTTATTTTCTACATATAAGTTAAAGCCTTTAAATATGAATAAACTGATTTTCAAAATGACAAAAAATATTATTAAATATAGTGAAATATTGTTTTTTTATTTGTTAATATATTTTCCCAGCTTTTTGAGCTTTTCACAATTATCATTCTTAGAGTAGATCTATCTTTACGAGTAAAGAACAATATACAATTTATGAATGTATATGTAGTGGAGTCGATAAGAATGATTCTTTTCATTATGCGTGGTAAAATGCAACATGGTTGTCTTATGTCTTGTGCATTCTGCTTCACCATATATTAGACAAAGTATCTTATGGATGAAGAATGTTGAAGAGGTATGGAGTAACTTGAAAACATGTTTTTTCCAAGATGACTTGCTTCGTATATTATATCTTCAAATGAATGTGGCTTAAGTAAGGCAAGAAGATAACAATGTCAGAGTGGTGCAGCGGAATGGTTAACTTGTACAACAAACTAAGAGGGGGTGAATTGGTTTCTTATCGCAAATAATACCTTTAATAGTCTTCTCATATAAATTCAATTCCTTAATAGCAAATTAAACAAATTAAAGAGTAAGAAAGAGAGAAAATTGTACAAGTGATTTTTATACGGGTTCGGGTCACACAAATCCTACGTTCAGTTGTTAATTTCAACCGAGAATTAACGCTTCACTATCACAAACTAATAAACAATTACAATCATAGAGGAAATAAATCAGTTTGAGGTTAGAACACCTCTCTTGTTACCCTAAGAGATGAAACTAACATCCCTTGAAAGCTACTAGGGATGAACACATCCTCCGAAGGCTTCATGAAGGATGAACACCTCCTTTGAATCTTCACAAAGAATGACAAGCTTTCAACTCATCAACAAGAACAACACTCAATCGCAACTCCAGTGAAAGTTCTCGCTCTATGCCAACACCAAGTTCTCAACGCCAACACACAAGGTTTACACAAACCCTAGAACACTTATCACAACATATAACAAATAAAAATTTCGAAATAAACGTATTTCATAGTTTATAATGAGAGTCCTAATCTAATTTATAGAAATTCACTCAAGGATACCTCTGAAACCCTGTTGTCAGTTATTTGACGGGTAATAATCGATTATGCACTTATGGTAATCGATTATGCATTTAATGATTGCACAACGATCCAAAACTTGCTTAAAAATTTCATAATTGCTTGTGATAATCAATAATGCAAGTCATAATCGATTATCATTAGTTAGTAATCGATTATCCTAAGTATAAAATGAAGTTTTCTTATTCACATCGAATTTTAACGCAACCTAAGGCAAACATTACAAAGAATCAACGATTATGCACTTATGGTAATCGATTATGCACTTATGGTAATCGATTATGCATTTAATGATTGCACAACGATCCAAAACTTGCTTAAAAATTTCATAATTGCTTGTGATAATCAATAATGCAAGTCATAATCGATTATCATTAGTTAGTAATCGATTATCCTAAGTATAAAATGAAGTTTTCTTATTCACAACGAATTTTAACGCAACCTAAGGCAAACATTACAAAGAATCAACGATAAATCACACCCTATACATAAATCTACTAAATTACAAAAGCTTTAATATAAAACAAGTCTTCATGAAGATTATCTTGCAACAAAAGCACTTGAAATTTGATTTTGAGACATCATCAAAACTTCTGGTCTTTAGCTTTATGCTAACAATTGTCAAAGCTCTGATACCAATTTTCAAAGCAATGCAACGAAATGGTTAGCGTGTACAACAAACCAAGAGGAGGGTTAATTTGTTTCTTATCGAAAATAATACCTTTAATAATTTTCTCATATAAATTCAATTCCTTAATAGCAAATTAAACAAATTAAAGAGTAAGGAAGAGAGAAAATTGCATAGGTAATTTTTATACTAGTTCAGATCACACAGATCCTACGTCCAATTGTTAATATCAACCGAGAATTAACGCTTCACTATCACAAACCAACAAACAGTTACAATCACAGAAAATAAAACAATTTAAGGCTAGAACACCTCTTTAGTTACCCAAAGAGATGAAACTCACTTCCCATGACTCACAAGGGATGAACATCTCCTCCGAATGCTTCACAAAAGATGAACACCTCCTTTGAATCTTCACAAAGGATGAACACCTCTTTTGAATATTCACAAACGATGACATGCTTTCAACTCAATAACAACAACAACACTCAATCATAACTCTAGTGAAAGTTCTCGCTCTATGCCAACACTAAATTCTCAAAGCCAACGCACAAGGGTTACACAAACCCTTTAACACTTATCACAACACACAACAGATAAGAATTTCCAAATAAATGTATTTCGTATTTTAGAATAAGAGTCCAAATCTAATTTATAGAGATCTCACTAAAGGATTCCTCCAAAAATTCGTTGTCAGCTATTTAACGTGTGATAATCGATTATCTACTTATGAGAATCGATTATGTATTTAATGAATGCACAATGGTAAAAAAACTTGCTTAAAAATCTCATAATTTCTCTTAATAATTGATTATGGCAAGTCATAATCGATTACTAATTGATTATCATTAGTTGGTATCGATTATCCTGAGTATAAAATGAATTTTTTTGATTCACAATACATTTTAACACAACCTACGGCAAACAATACAAAGAATCAACGATAAATCACACCTATACATAAATCTACTAAATTACAAAAGCTTTAATATAAAACAAGTCTTCATGAAGATCTTCTTGTAACAAGAGCACTTGAGACTTGACTTTGAGGCATCATCAAAACTTCTGCTCTTCAGCTTTATGCTAACAATCTCCCTCTTTTTGATTAAGATAAAAAACCCTTTAATTTAAAGCCTTTTGTAGCCTATACTAAATGGTAACTCATACATAACTTAAAAAAAGGATTAATAGACAAGAGATAAATATAATTACCTTTTAAGCATATGTCTACTACTTCTCTCTTTTTCTTTTTTATCATTATAAAAAAGCTTTATGTACATAAAAAAAATTCTTCCCTTAAATTAGAGAATTCTCCCTTAATATAAGCCATAAATAAAATACGACAAGATACATAATAAGGCAAATTATGTTATTAAAAAAATAAAACATAACATAATATATCAGAAAAGTGATACAAAATGTGAATGAAATGCATAAAGGACGACTAAGATTCATCATTATCACTAACATGTAGAGGTTGAACTAAATCCTCTATAACATGGACCTTATCATCTAATCCCTTAAGAAGAGAATAAAATTCCTCATGCCTAGAGGCTTAAAGAAGAGACATATCAAACAACTTTTGCTTTTCAACTTTATGCTAACAAATAGTGCAAGTGAATAATACTTAACCAAGTTAAGGATCATTTAGGATGAAGTGGAAAATTTTTTACCAAACCCTGTTTGTAGTTGCAAGGGTTCTTGCAAAGTATCTAAATTAATTGTTCAAAGGATTGTGCAATGTAATTTTTAGGAGGGTTGAATGAGAAATATGGAAACATCAAGTCACATTTGTTGTTAATGGATCTAATTCCTTCTATTTCAAAGATTTTTTTCATACGTTATGCAGTAAGAAAGGATGCTAACACATGAGTAAAGAAGACCTAAGGTGTGCTAGTGGAAGCAAGTGTGGAGGAGGAATGACATGTGACTAATGAAGCCTTATTTCGGTAAGGGATGACAATGGATGCTGGAGGATGCAGTGACTAGCGTAAAGATAGATGAAAAGAACTTAGGGTTGTGATGCTAAGTGATGATGGTAGATGAATGGTGTTTTATTGAATACCAATGCGATTGATGGAGAAATTTATGAACACCAAAATATGATGTCACAAACTTGTTTTACAATCGGCAAGTATGACCGAATCGTTCAAGTAATAAACTTGGTAAGACCAAGTATCGTTCTTCCCAAAGGACTCACGGCCTAGTTTAGTTGTGTGGTTTGTTGATTAGCTAAGACTTAAGGACGAAATATTTGGATTAAACTATGCCAAAGACGAAAATAAATATGTATGCATGAGGTTTTGATCAATGGCAAAAGCAAAAGATAAACACTTTCAATGAAATATATATATATGAATATGTTGTTGGGGTTCAATTTCATCTTATCCACTCTCATATATTTTAGGAATTCAACATTCAAATCATCATTGTTAATGCCACTCTCTAAAGTACCTTTCAAGAAGGCTTCTCCCTAATTACGAGTTCATACAATTCCTAGCATTCCTAATAATTAGTTCATCAAGTGCAGGAGCTTAACGACAACCAATATAATATTGGGAGAGATTCCCCGGATCTAGACTTCCCCGTACGTTCCCGTATCGACAAAATCAATAATCATGCATCGAATGAGTTAAACAAACACAAGCATTAAGCAAAGAGGAAAAACCCTAACTAATGATGAAAGAAAGAGTAGGTCTTAAATATAAGATGTAAAAACAAATTCCATATATGAGAGCTTCAAAAGATTACATTGATTCCCCAACAAACATATAAGGTTTAGTTCACCATATTCATGGTGAACCTAAATGAACAATAATGAAAGAATGAAAGATAAAACCCTAAAAAGGTGAAGAGGTAGCCTGAGCATCCAAGATCCTCCTTCAAAGGGGTGGAAGAGAGAGTGTTTGCCTCCTTTCTGCCAAGGATACAAACCCTAGGACGTCCTAAAGCTTATATACTATTCTAAAATTACAAAAAATCTAGGTCCAAGCCCATAAGTGTGCCGCTCAGCGGTAAACTACCGCTCAGCGGTAAGTGCGTGAGTAGTTTCTTCCCCTCAGCGGCCATTTTGCCACTCAGCGGCCCTCCCGTGAGCTCCTGAGTGCCGCTCAGCGGTAAACTGCCGCTGAGCGGTACTTTCGGCTTCTCCTTTTGCACTTTTTAATGTCTTTTCTGATTCCATCTCTCTCCTTCTTCACTTCTTTCACTAAATTCACCTTAAAACCTACACAAAAGCACTGAAATCAAGCATAAACCTGTCCAGCTCTCTTATTTGTGAAAATATAGATAAAAGCGTGATTTCAAGCTAGTTTCTAAGTGTAAAGGTTGCTTTTAGTGTCAATTTTAAGCATGAAAATAACAGTTTTTCAACTGTTATCAGCGAGAAAAAGAAACAACACGAGCATAAGGCTATGGGTGAAGAAGGTAGTTTGGGGTTGCTAGGAGTCTGGGAGGAAGTGGAGAATGAATATTTTCTTTTCTTCAAAAATAAAAAGAAAAGAAACTACTTTCTATACTGGTTATAATTAGAACTAGTATAGAAAGTTTTCTTATTTATTAAAAATATCTACTGTGTCCACTTTTTATATCAGTTATAATTAACATCGGTACAAAAATTTTTCTTATTTATTACAAAAATATCACCATATTCACTTTCTATATTAATTATAACTAGAACTAGTATAATTTTTTTTTCTTTATTACAAAATTGTCACTATGTTCACATTTTATAAATATTATAACTACAACCCGTATAAAAAGTGTTATCATATTTATAAGGGTTAAATATGTTTTTGGTCTATTAACTTTCAGCGAAAATTGAAATTAGTCCCTCTTCAAAACTTTGGCCTAATTTAGTCCTCAAACTTTAGAAATGTGTGAATTTAGTCCTTTTAACTAAATTTTGTTAGGGTTATTTGATGTTTCAAGTGCGTTTCATGATAACATTTGAGTTGTTTACACTGTTTGACACATTTTTGCTTCAATGTTCACTAAGAAATGCATTTGAAACATCAAATAAATTTAACCATGGTGCTACTTTTTACATATTTAACCCTATTTATAATTATACCATGGTGCTACTTTTTACACCTAATGAATTATAACAAAAGCATATTTAACCCTATTTATAATTATACCATGGTGCTACTTTTTACACCTAATGAATTATAACAAAAGCATATTTAACCCTATTTATAATTATACCATGGTGCTACTTTTTACACCATAACCAGTATAAAATATAAATCTACCAAATAAAACCATTAATATCTCAATTACAGGATCAATTACCATTACTTTTCTATCCTAGGGACCACCACCACTCATCACTACTCATCTTAATCCATTGTACACTATATAAGTAGTTTATTTCTTTTTCTGCAAAATTTTGTATATACCAATATGTATATGAAGGTATAAACATCTAAATATGAATATTTATGAACAATTTGTTTTTAATGAGATGTAAAGATGTAAAATATATATGGATTTTCAATAATCATTTGTAAGTATAATTGAGACATACATAGCATTGATATAAATGCTTAAGAAATACATCCGACGAAATTATGCGAGATTAGCCTGAATTGCTTAACCAACAAAATTTACTTATTGTCTAAATAAAAGTTCATTCGACGAATGGGTCAATTGAAGGTGTTTGTGTTTAACTCATCAAATAGAACTGTAATAACATACTTCATTTAGTTATCCTAATTTATGTTATAATACACTTATATTTAATAGGAAAAAAAAATCTTAAGACTTGAGATAGGGATAAAATGTCATGATTTAATAAAATTATACACATTCCCAGTGATCGTATTTTACAAACTAAATATAAATTTAAGAAATACTATGATTAGAAAATCGGAGTGAGAGATCCACCTTTTGTTACTATATATTTTTCTTCTGAATATTTTTCTCTTCATCCTTTGTGGTCATTTTCAGGTTCATAAAGGAAAGAAAAAAACGTACGGTTTTCCCTAATTTATTCCTCGTGGCCACAAAGTGAACACCGACTTTGCTTGATCTCACGCATGGACCAAGGCCATTTAATACCTTTACCAACTCTTCTCGTCTACACCAAATTTCATACAATCCCACACATGTGATTTTACTAGAACGAAGTCAACATAACTTAGAATTTGATATATATTTTTTTCATTGTAGATAATTTTTTTTATTATACTTACGTTGGATATGCATGATGTAATAATAATTCAAATGAAATAAGTATTGATCTGCAACCTGCCATATATTTGAGATGCCATCTTATTTTTCTCTACCTCCCAAATTTGCAAGCATTTCAAGCATTAATTGTTTCTGTAGAAGACATATAATACTGATATACTTCTATTTTGTTTCATTTTGTATTCAATAATGAGAAAAGAAGAAACTTTTACTTTGTAATAGATAAAAAATAATCTAGTTTGAAATTGAACCAAGAAGAAAACTTCAAGACTAGTTTTGAGGATAACTTGGGAATGGTGGCTTTATTGGACCAGCAATTTATTTCTGTCAGTGATCAAGTGGTGAAAAAGAAACACAGCACACTTCATAGCTCCCCACCAGCATGTGGCTTTATTGAACCATACATTGGTCAACTAGGCTAAGCTGGATGGACACACTATGAATTAATAGGTGTTGTTGGGGACCCAAATGTACTATGAACACAGAAAGTGACACACTCACATGTGGTGAGGGGATTAATTTGAGGCATATATGTCAAAGCAAATATGGTAATCAATTGTGCTCCAGAATCCAAGAACAAGAAAAGTGGCAAAAACCAATTGAAAGATAATGTAAGAGCATCTTAATACATGGTGTAATAATTTCTTAGAGCTACTTTAGACTCAATCAGAGTCCCTGGTGAAACCCTATTCACACTCTCTATCTCACTCATTTTAAAGCAGCAGTGAAGTAATTGTGTGCACAGCTACTACAAGTCCAAATGATCCAATCATCACCTGCAACCACCAATAATAGAACAGACCCAAATCAGTGTAACCTACCAAATGTGATGAATAAGTGAATGCCACCGCTATAATACTTTATAACTCTGATGATAATTAACACATCATCATGTGTTTCCTTGATCATGAAGTAGCAAGAAAGTACACTAACATAAAAAGAAAACCAACATTTGTATTCTATAATATAGCCCAGCTTCTATTGTCATGTTAGATTGACAAATCTATTACAATCAGAGTGAGAAAATAAGTGCTTTTATATATGTATATGTGTATATATATATATATATATATATATATATATATATATATATATATATATATATATATATATATATATATATATATATATATATATATATATACATTTCTTTTTGTTTTTTTTGTCTTGCCACAAATTTTCCCAAGCCCACAAGCCTATTTTGTTCTTATTTGAAAACGAAATTTCAAGTTGTAACATATAGTAGTTGCTTTTTATCATGATTTTCAATGTCTGACAAATTTAAGAACAAATCTTACTGGGAGAGCTGAAAGGGCGATCTTAAATACTCGAAAAATCTGTTTACTCGAAACGTAACAATTTGTTCTTCTTCTTCTTAATTGTGGCCATAATATAGTTCCAGATTATCATTTCTGAACCTGGTTTGATGGAATCTATGTAGCTTCTACTAACAAACATAATTCTATATCATGAACGTGATAAAAAATGTGTTAGAAAATGTGAAAGAGAATCACCTGTTGTCGATGGCTACTAGAGGTGGGAAGAGGGTGTAGAGTAGCAGAGTCAACTTCATCAGTGGGAAGAGGCACTGCAGGGTTGCTGCTGATGAAGGGTACGCTGCCACTTTGATACGGTTCCAACGGAGCTGTTGCCACACTTGATGAAGGTGAAGGACCAGGTGAACCCTCTTGTAGAGTATTAAAATGCCATGGAAAAAAAGGAGATGGTGACACTTCACCAGAAAATGGAGGCAATGCTGAAGCTTGAGGTGTGGCTGCTACAACTGCTGAGGTCACCTCAATGGCTAGCTTCTGAGAGGCTTGGCATGCTATGAGAGACCCACCATTGAAGCTAAAGTAGAAGAAACCAGGTCGTGATGGATGCCACTGACAACATTAACATATATAATGGTAAAAATAATAACAACCAACACAAAAATGCTCAGTTTTCCATGAATAAGTTTAAATCCTCTTTGAGTATTTTCTTATTTCTCTTGCTAGAAGTTGAGTGAAAAAATACATATTAAGCATTTTGTACTTTTATGATTTCTTTATAAAGCATATTAGAACATATACTAGGTCAACTTGCATGTAGTTGCTTAGCTTTTTTTGATGGAAGTCTCTAATTTTGTATGTTGACAGATTAAGGTACTGTTAAAATGAAAACTTCAATTTTGATTAGAGAATAGTATAAAAGATATTTAAGTAACTAGATACATGTGAGTTTAATTAACAAAAATATGGTGTAGATATGACATTATTCATAGTTTTTAACCTTTTCTATTTCTGCAAAATCAATGGTTTTGGAAAGATTTACAAAGCACCCAGATGAAAAGTTTTGAAGGGAGGGTTTTACCGTGTAGGAGGCAGTGTTGGGATTGGTGAGAAGAGTGGCTTGTGCGAAATTGCAGAGATCAAAGGCATTCTGATTCTTGAAAATGTAGATGTTGTAGTGTTGCTTGTGATTGAAAACTGAGACATAGAGCAATGTTAGCTGCTAGTGTTAAAAAGTGCTTATAACAAAGATTCCATTGTTTTCTGGGGTATTCAATTAGTGGTAGTACTCACTGATGGAATCTCCAACGTGAACAGTGGGGTTCTTCCACTCTGAAGATCCATCAACTGTGATGGTGGTGCAATGAGAAGAGGGGAATAGTAAAGGTAGAAGTGTGAAGAAGAAAATGGAAACCGACATTTTCATTAATTTGCTTTGCTTTTCAAGGAAAATTTCAGAGAGGTTATAGAGACTTTCTCGCTTTTATGTTATATCTCTCTCTCATGGCCTGTTTGAAAATACAGGAACAAGAAAAGAAATGATATATGAAAATTGTTTGGGTGGTGAAACAGCGAAAGCGAGTGCTACAAATTAGGAATTAATTACCGATGGCTACGATCTGCCGGTATGCATAAGAGTCCGTCGATAATTGGAGTTTATTGACGGCTGCCAGACGGACTCAAAGCTCACGATAAGCACCTCGTCAGAAATTCATGCTGACGGATTGCGATCGTCAGAAATATTACCGACAACTTTTTTTGACGGTTTCTGTGTGTCGATAATTACCGACGGTGCTTATCGAAGGGTCCAACCGTCGGTTATTACCGTAGGATTTTCGACTACTTTGGGGCGTCGATAATTATCGACGGTTCTATCGAAGGTTCTGAGCCGTCGATAATTACTGTAAGTTTTTTACCATCGGTAAGTTTATATCGTTTCACAAAGATTTGCGTCTTTTACCGACGACCCTGTCCCTCGGTAACGTCGTCGGTAATGGACAGAGTAGCATGCAGTGTTGTTTGTTTGCTACCTTCCCATTATAATACACTTGCCAATCAATATCATCATCGATGCACACGATATTTGTTTCATACAATGCAGGTTTTCTATTTGTACATTGCTTTACTCACCACAATACACCTGCCAATCAATATCATCATACATCAATGCACTCTATTTGTTTTATAAAATGCAATCAATATATGAAACATCAAAACATCAGACATCAAATGTATGTCATTAATACCATACAAGTAGTTGATAATAGTATTAAACATCAAAACACAAATGTTTTTAAAGTAAGCAACTAAGTTTTGAAAGTTCATCGACTATTAATACCATAGAAGTAGTTGTTAAGACTAATAAATGTCAAAACTAAAAAAAGTTTTTAAACCAAGCAACTAAGTTTTAAAAGTTCATCAACTCCTAATAGCCAGTATAATCATGAGAATCATCATCTTCATCCTGAGGCAGTTGTTGCTGGACAGGTTCTTGCACGCGAGTGGGCTGCATGGGCTGTGTCAGTGAGTGTGGCTGGTGGGAAGATGATGGGTCGGATACTTCTTCGTGAGGTATGTATTTCTTGAACATATCTTCAACAGTCTTCAATCTGGTTATAACTGCATCATAAGCCTCTCTACTGACCATGTTGATTTGCTCAGTATTGTTGGATGTAGATGGTTGATGTTTCAATATCCCTCCTCTTGCAGCACTATAATTGGAGGCAAGTTGTCCTGCCCCATAAAATCTTCCTTTCTTCTTCCCCCCGATGACATCAACCCAGCATTGGGTCTTCATGATGTCCTCATTTGCATCTATTCTTGAGGCAGCATCAGGAGTAGATTCCACCTTCGATCTCGCCTGTGTGAGTCTAATAGAAAAATCTTCCTATTAAATCAGATAAAAAAACGTCAATAACTTTAATTTCAAAGTGTGAAACTAAAATAAATAGTAGAAAATTGAATATTATTACGCCAAACTACTTACAATGGTCTTGCGAGATCTCTCATCAACAAATGTGCCAGTGCCCTTCCGAATATGAGTTTGTGTAAACACCTCATCAACACTAACAGCACGTCCCAGCTGTGCTGCCTGTAAAATTATAAAACATATAATTTCAAAGTACATGATGTTATGGAAAAATTGATAAGAAATGAATGAAGATTTCTACCATACAAATGGCATGCTCATGTGTAGTGATCGATCCTCCAGTGTGTTGCGCACCACCTTTTTCTGAAGCCCTATTTTTCTGGGCGGTAGCACATTTAACGCGGTATGCTGGCTGATAACAATTGAAAAACTGTTATTTTCATGCTTAAAATTGATACTAAAAGCATCTTTTAACACTTAGAAACTAGCTTGAAATCATGCTTTTGGTGATATTTTTAGAAATAAGAGAGCTGGATAGGTTTATGCTTGATTTCAGTGTTTTATGCAGGTTTTAAGGTGAATTTGGTGAAAGAAGTGAAGAAGGATAGAGATGGAATCAGAAAAGACATAAAAAAGTGCAAAAGGAGAAGTCGCAACTACCGCTCAACGGCAGTTTACCGCTGAGCGGCACTCAGGAACTCACGTTGGATCCACTGAGGGGGAAGAATCAACTCACGCACTTACCGCTGAGCGGCACTATTTTGGGCTTGGGCCTAATTTTCTGTATATTTTAGAATAGTATATAAGCTTTAGGACGTCCTAGGGTTTGTATCTTTGGCTGGGACGAAGCAAACACTCACTTTTCCACCCCTTGAAGGAAGATCTTGGATGCTCAGGCTACCTCTTCATCTTTCTAGGGTTCTATCTTTCATTCTTTCATTATTGTTCATCTAGTTTCACCATTGTCAACACCCAATTTCGTCCGGATAACTAAATAATATAGGTCTTTCTTTTTTATTGTATCTTATTTTATTTTATGTTTTTTTTATATAATTTTAATTCTGTTTTTATTATTATTTTATTTTGTTTTTTTTATTATTTGATTTGATTTTCTATATTATTATTTAGAAAAAAAAGAAAACAAAATAAAAAGAAAAAAAAGGAAGCAAGACACGCCCAGGTACACTCGCACCCAATTCTGAAAAAGTAAAAAAGAGAAAATGTTCCTCCCTCACGCACACTGACACACGCTCCCTAGCTCTCCACCCCTCTGCTCCTCTGACCCGTAACCACCCTAACAAACATCACACACATCCACTTATTTTTCTTGGTCCCTTAAGAAAAAGAGATCACTCGTCCATTCTCTCATCAACACCTACTAACCAACGCAACTCGGCCCTCTCAACCAATCCATTTTTCTCTCCTCCTCTCACGTCTCACTCTCTCCAATTACATCACCGCGCTGCGTCACTGTTTAGGTTTTCTTCTCTCAACCGAGCTCCTCTCTAGATTTTACTCACTCCGACGACAACCACCACTTCCCGACCAATCACCACCTCAACCCACTCTCACCCTCAGAGACCTCCTAAAAAACTCACACAAATTCTCCTCCTTCCCTTTCCCTAGTTCTCGCCGTCAATCCAATGGTGTCGTTCTCACCAGAAGAGGCCACAACGCCAGGGTCTCCGCCATGGTTGTCCCTGTGGAGCTCTCAGACCGCGACTCGCTTTTGAGGTCCGCCAGCATCTCTCTCAACAACAAGGTCGTGAGCCAGTACGCCACGCTTCTCGCGCCCCTCGCCTTCGACGCTGTCAACAACAACGACTACACCACCAAGTGGAAGCGCGACGAGGAAAAATACGACGATTGGCAGATCCTGGTTTTTATTGAAGGAGGCGCGATTCCTGCTTTGGTGAAGCATCTTCAGGCGCCGCCTCTGATCGACCATGTCCAAAAGCCATTGTCATTCAAGCACATTGTCATTCAAGCATGAGAGAAGAAGAAGATTCGAAGCAGATTCGAAGCAGATCGAGTCGGTAGTCAGGTTCCAATAAAACTCATGCATTTGGAAGAGCTCTGCCAAAGTTAGAAAATCTGAAGAAAATATTCCCGGTGGAATGCCCGATAGGATACAGTGGGATGATGATTGTTCTTGGAATGAGTGGTATTTTGCAGAAGATCCTATTAAAGGTTTTGAACTGATTGCAATATGGTTAGAGGAAATGGTGGAAGCGCCGACCAGTTGCAGCTTACCGGTTTGGAGGAAAGGGAGGTTGCCTCGTTTCTCTTACCTACGCTTAAAAAAAAAACCTAAAAGGGTTTGGGGCGCCAGCGGCTGCCAGGGGAAGGTTTTTCCATCTACACCCCTATCCTTATTTAATTGTTTTTTTTTATGCTCTTAGTATTTGTTTGATTGCGTATTGGTTGTTTCGTTTTTTTCCCTTTACTTTTTTAGTATTTGTCTTACTATTATAATATCTGTGTTATTTTTAATAAAAAAAAAACGATGCAACCATAAAAAAAACTAAAAGACAAAAAAATGAAAAAGGTACAAAAGAAAAAAATATATAAAATTGCAACATTATAAAGTAGTTTGAGTTTTCTTAATAGTAACGTTATTTCTTTAAGCGATTGTTTTCTGAAAAAAAATATAAGATTAAAATTAAGAAATAGTTTTAGTGTGTTTTTAACATTTAGTAAATTTGGTTTATTTTTATTTTTATTTATTTTGACATCCTTAAAAACGCTTGTGTAAATAATTTTACTGTTTTTTTATTATTAAATAATTAAGTAAATATCATTTTGTGTTATGTAAATAATTAAGTAATTATTATTTTTAGATTTATTTTAAATATGCATGAAAACATTATTTTAATATTATAAAAGTCTACAAAAAATAGAAGACAAAAAAAATAATAATAAAATGTTTTAAAGGTTTAGGCACATGTGTGATCGCACGCATCGTCCTTGTGCTAAAACTTTTTCTTCTTCTTTTCTCAAATAATAATAAAATATTTTAAAGGTTTAGGCACATGTGTGATCGCACGCATCGTCCTTGTGCTAAAACCTTTTCTTATTCTTTTTTCTTCCTTTTTTTTTAAATAAAATTTACAAAAAATACGTTTTAAAGGTTAAGCACACGTGAGACCGCTCGCGTCGTCCTTGTGCTAGAAACCTTCCCTTCTTCCTTATATAAAATTTACAAAACATACGTTTTAAAGGTTAAGCACACGTGTGACCGCTCGCGTCGTCCCAGTGTTCGATACCTTTCTCTCCTATTTACATAAATTTAAATAATGGTATGAGTGCTTGTGTGACCGTCCGCGTCGGCCTAGTGCTCTTTACCTTCTTTTCTCGAAAATATTAAAAAAAAGCATAAAATCTTCAAAAAACTAAAAACATCCACATCTTCAAACAACAATCAACCTTTCGGCCAAAATTACGTGATCCTTGATTCTCCATCAAAAGTGGAGATACGTAGGAGCAAGGCTAGCCCTTGTCAGGTTCACTTTCCCAAAAAATCCAAATTTATCCATAATCATTTTCCAAACAAATTTCCAAACAATTTCCAAACAATTTCCAAATAATTTCCAAACAAATTTCTCAAAGAGTTTCCACCAGAACTACGTAACCCTGATTTCTCATTTTGAATGAGAATACGTAGGAGCAAGGTCAATCCTTGTCGGGCCCAAAAAACTAAAAAATATATTTTTGTTTCTTTAATTTTTTTATTTGAGGGATAATTAAACATTTAGCAAACCACATTAAATTCGCGTATTTAATTAAAGGTACTGCCTTAGGGCAGGCGTTGTAGGGTGCTAATACCTTCCCTACACGTAACCGACTCCCGAACCCGAAATTCAGTTTTCGCGGACCTTGCCTTGTCATTTTATGGTTTTTCCGTAGTTTTCCAGAATAAACTATGGTGGCGACTCCAAATCTCTTTTCAAAACCCGTTTCGTTTTTGGATCGTTGTCCCGTCGCGATATTCGGTTGCGACAACCATGAATATGGTGAACTAAACCTTGTATTGTTGTTGGGGAATCAATGTAGTCTTGTGAAACTCTCATATATGGAATTTGTTTTAACATCTTATTTTAAGATTTATGCTTTCTTTCATCATTATTTAGGGTTTTTCCTCTTTGCTTAAAGCTTGCATTGTTTAACTCATTCAATGCCATGATTATTGATTTTGTCGATATGGGAACGTACGGGGAAATCTAGATCCGAGGATTTTCTCCCAATAGCATATTAGTTGCCTTTAAGCTTCTGTGCTTCAGAATTAATTATTAGGAATACTAGGAATTGTATGAACTCGTAAATAAGGATAGGCCTTCTTGCAAGGTGATTTAGAGAGTGGCATTAACATTGATGAAAAGAATGATGAATTCCCAAAAGTATATGAGAGTGGATAAGATGAAATTGATAACCCCAACAACATACTCATCCATCTCATTCATTAAAGTGTTTGTATTTCTCTTTTCCATTGATCAAATTCATTCATACATGTTTAATTATTGTCTTTTGCATTTAAACCCTACAATCAATTGTTAACAAGTCTTAAATAATCAACAAATCATATAGCTAACTAGGCCGTGAGTCCTTTGGGAAAACGATACTTGGTCTTACTTAGTTTTATTACTTGATACGATTCGGTCACACTTGCCGATTGTTAAACAAGTTTGTGGCGCCGTTTTTCGGTGTTCATAAATTTGTCATCAAGTTTTTGGCGCCGTTGCCGGGGACTCGTGGTTTAACTAGTTCATTTGTGTGATTATTGATTATCTTTGACTTTAATTTTGAATTTTGAATTTCTGCTTTTATTTTCTGTTTTTATTTTCTGTTTTTATTTTTATTTTATTTTATTTTATTTTCTGTTTTCTATTTTTATTTTTTGTTTTTTTTTGTTTTTATTTTATCTTCTTATCTTTGATCTTATATCTTCTTCTATATCTTTTTGTGCTAACCAATTTTTCTAGGGATTTTTTTTCTTGTGTATGCAGGAAGCAATCCGAACTAGAAGCAAGAAAACTGCAGAACCTCTTCTTGAAGGTTTGGATGATAGTAGACGGAGGAGAAGAATCCGTACATCTAGAGAGCTTTTTCCTTCTCCGGAAACTCTGTTATAACCATCACCACAAAGTTCTGACCATAGCACTGAGAATATGGAGAATAATAATGCCAGAAGAACTCTTGCAGATTACACTAATATAGCTGGACCTCAGCATTTCAATAGCATAGCAAGACCAAGAGTCAATGCAGCTAATATGGAGGTGAAACCGACATTAATCCAACTGGTGAAGAGTAATCAATTTAATGGGTTGTCTCACGAAAGCCCATATGAGCACCTCACAACTTTTAATGAGATCTGCAACACGGTCAAAATAAATGGGGTGTCGGACGAAGCAATCAAACTTAGCCTGTTTCCATTCTCATTAGGAGGCAACGCTAAGCTTTGGTTGAATTCTTTTCCTGAAGGAAGCTTTATAGAGTGGGAAGCAGTGGTGACAAAGTTCCTAAACAAATACTTTCCATAATCAAAGGTAAATAAAAGAAAGCAAGAGATTTCATCATTCAGGCAAGGTATGGAGGAATCAATAGGTCATGCATGGGACAGATATAAAAGCTTATTAAGAAAGACTCCCACGAATGGATTTGATGAAGTGAAAGTAGTCCTAATCTTCCTTGGAGGTCTTGGCTCACAAACCAAGATAATGCATGACGCCTCAGCAGGAGGAAATATCAAATGGAAAACTCCAGAGGAAGCTACAGAAATTATTGAAAATATGGCTACAAGTGATAATGAGCTGAATAGTGAAAGAGGAGCTCCTATTCAACAAAAAGGAGTTCTACAGTTACAAACCAATGATGCCTTGCTAGCACAGAACAAGATACTAACTCAACAACTGGAGACTCTTACAAAAACACTTGCACAACTGCCAAAAGAGTTAAAGACTGTTGCACAGGTTCAATCACAGTTATGTGAATTATGTGGGGGTGACCATATCAATGGTCAATGCACCTTTCCAGCAGAATCCTTAGAGGATGTTAACTTCATGGCCAATCAATATCGTCAGGGGAATTTTAATCAAGGGTGGAAACCACACCCAAGCATTGGTCAAGGACAAAGTGGGCAAGCTGGACAAAGTGGGCAATTTAACAAGCAACAACAACAACCAACCTTATGGAAACAGATTTCTATACTTAATGAAAGATCAATAAGGATGGAAGAAACTCTTCATCAGTTCATACAGAAAACTGAGTCTACTCAAAAGAGCACTAAAGCTGCTATTAAGAATTTGGAGATTCAAATGGGTCAGATTACCAAGCAGTTGGAAGAGAGGCCAGACAAAAATTTTTGGGCTAATACTGAGGTTAACCCCAGGGAAGAATGTAAAGTGTTGGAGAGTACAAATGATGAGACAATTGAGTTAGAAAAAGGAGAGAAAAAAAAAAGAAGAGAGAGAAAAGAGAGAAAAAGAAAAAGAAGAGAGAAAAGAGAAAGGAGAAAGAAGAGAGATAAAGAGTAAAGATATTTTTCCTTTTCCAATAAATCAAGAGAAACAATTTGATTTTACAGAATTATTCAAGATGGTGGACAATGATGTACCTTGGAAGGAGATATTACAATAAATTGCAGTTTATACTAAACCTGAGGAAGAAGTCTCTAAAAAGAAAAGACGTAGAGATGATGATACAAAGAAGTATAAAGCTGTTAAAAAGGAGTCATTCCCTCCAAAAGCAAAAGATCCAGGAGGCTTTTCCATTCCATGCACAATAGAGAAGAAAAGGATAAAAAAAGCTTTACTTGATTTAGGATCAAGTGTTAACTTGATACCTTATTCTTTACTAGAGCAGATTGGTGATGTTGATGTGAAGCCTATAAAGGTTAACTTAGTAATGGCAGATGGATCTTCAAAGGAACCCTATGGAATAGCAGAGGATATTATAGTTTGTGTAGGCAAACTCCAGTTCTTGGTAGACTTTGTGGTGGTGAAGATGGAGACTGGAAAGATACCCATTATTCTCGGAAGACCATTTATGAAAACGACAAAAGCCATCATTGATGTGAACGAAGGTATAGTGGTGCTCCAAGACCGAGAAGAGAGAGTTGTTGTATATGTCTTCAAAGAAGAGAGGCATATGCAGGAGGAAGAAGCTAGTCATAAAGCTGCATATCAAGATGTACTCATGACTAGCCCTGAAGATGAAAAGCCCAAGGTTAAAGGTAAACATTGTTTGTTGTTTCAGGTACAGGAAAAAGAAAAGATTGGAAGAGGAAGAAAAGTTCCTAATGACTAGATGAAAGAACGACTCCAACTTGGTACACCTGTGAGATTCAAAAACAAGTTGTGGGTTGTGAAAGGCTACAAAGAAAAGGAGATGATAGAGATAGAGTCTCCACATTCTAGAAGACTCAAAACAGTACACCGGAAGCAGTTGAGGAGTTGGTGGGATATGGACATCAACCATGAAGAAGGAACTTGAACTTTATTGGGTCAAGCTAATGACGTTAAAAGAGCGCTTGCTGGAAGACATTCCAGTGATTTGAGGACAATATTTCTTTTGATTTTATTTTGGTTTTGTAATTTTTAATCAGTTGGACATTATTTCTGTAAATATTTTTTTTGGATATAGCATCTACTGAAGGATGCTAGGTGGTTAAGTATCTACTGAAGGATACTAGGTTTGTTACACCTACTGATGGGTGTTGGTAAGAAAGTTTTGCACCTACTGATGGGTGTTGGTGGATTTTGGGTCAGGCTCGTGACGTTAAACAAGCGTTACTTGGGAGGCAACCCAGTTGATTGATTATATTTTTGTTTGTTTTATTGTAGTTGCATAATAGGGTTTTGCATGAGTAATCTGAAAATGTTATTGCAGGGAGCAAGTGAGGGGCATGTTTAGGAGGCACTTAGGTTAAGCTAGGGAGAAGAATAAGACTTCCCGAAAGTGCCGCTGAGCGGTAGCGTCGCAGACTGGGCTTAGGTTGCCCCTTAGCGGAACCCGAGCCCATGAGGGTATTTTTATACCCTAAGATGCGCCTTAGTTTCTCTTTTCAGACTCTTCTCTGCACACACACTCCTACATACTTTTTCAAAGGTTCTCTTCAACTTTTCCCTCATCCTTCTTGAGAAAATCTCCCTTTCACTCACTTTCTCACTAGTTTTCCATCTAAGTTTGGGGTAGGAAGAGAGAGCATCATAGCTTGAAAGCATTCTCAGTTCATCTAGCATCTCCACCCAAGTAAGTTAAGCATTTGTCATTCTAGGGTTCTTCAATTTGAATTTGATTGTTAAAGCATGAATCTTTAGGGGTTTTGATTTCTATGCATGATTTGATGATTTAATTGAAGTTTGAACCGATTGAACTGAATGATTTTGAATTGGAAAACTGAAAATTGCATGTGGGTGGAGTTAGGACAGGTTGAAACTAAGTTTTCAAAAATCTGCAGAGTTACCGCTCAGGGATAAATTGCCGCTGAGCGGCACTCTGACAGACATCAAATTCTTGCTGAATTGTGTTCTGGATTGTTACACTGGTGGCGCTGAGGGGTGATTTTTGACCCTCAGCAGCGGTTTAGCCTCGAAATAAGGTGTTTTCTGTGTTTTTACTAATGATTAACAACATGTTTTGTGGTTTGGTATCTGTGTTTGATGTAGGAATGACATCCTCTTCAAGCAAAAGATTTAAGACCATGGTATCCAAAAGAAAAGAAAAGGAACTAGAACAACCCCATTCTAGTAGGTTCCTATCTCGCAAACATGAGAAGCACTTCAAGGTGGTCCAAGATAGGAGGTTACTGATGGAGAGAAAGGTGAGAATGATACCTAACTTTGCTCCTCAATTTGGAGAGCAATTGTTAGGGAATGATTGGGGAAAGCTAGCCACATACCCTTCACCTGCCAATATAGCTGTGGTAAAAGAATTCTACACTAATGCAAGAAAGATTGGTGATTATCCAGCTGAGAATTACTTGGGCTATGTTAGAGGCCATGCTATCAGGTATGATCCTGATTCCATCAACAACTTCTTGGATATTGTGTGGGCTGGTGAGCAGTGCCAGTTTGCTCTCTGTATGGAAGAAGGAGCTGATTTTGAGGATGTAGAGAGAGTTTTATGTGTGCCTGGAGGACATTTTCAAAGGAATAGAACTGGCGTTGTGGTAAACATTAGGAGAACTGACTTGACTCCTCTTGCAAAGGATTGGATGGCATTTTCTCATGCTAACATTCAGCCATGTTCTCATGTGTCAGACATTACTCTTAGTAGGGCACTCCTCCTTTATTGTGCAATCAGGAACTTGAATGTCAATATTGGACAGGTAATAGCTGATGAGATAAGGGTGTGTGCTAACACAACAAACAACAAAGCACCCTTACGACATCCGTCCTTAATCACACACCTCTACAAGATAGCTGGGGTGGATACTTCATCTCCACCTTTTGAAAGGCCAAGGAAAGCAATTGATGAGGCTTATTATAGACAATATTGTGGAGGCGATGAAGCAGCTCAACCAGTTCCACCACGCCGTACTCGTAGAGAAAGAGGGCAAGCACAAAGTAGGGCATCTGCTGAGACACATGAAGCAGAACCATTCCAAATGAGGGACATGTACATGTCTCTTATAGGTGCACAGTTACAGTCTATCCACAGAGGGCAGGTGGCTACTGCAGAGATGATTGTTGGAATGTATGATACACCTCCAGCACACAGGTGGACTATGGAGGAATTTCATAATGTGGTAGCTTGGCCAAAAGAGCAAGTACAAGGAGGCAGAGCTGAAGCAGCTGAAGCTTCAGCTCTGGAGATGGAAGAAGATGATGAAGCTGATGATGATGATGCATTTGAGGATGCGGAAGATGAGGAAGAAGAGGATGATACAGATAATAGCTCAGATTGATGAGGAGCTGAGATAACATTTACTGATGAATGCTATCATAATTAGAGCAAGACTTATGCTTTATTTGGTTTTGGGATCTGAACTTATTTACTTTTCTATTAGAATAGGGTTTGATGTACTCAATTGGAAACTTTGTCTGGTGTGATGGTTTGCTTATAATTGTGATTGTTTGATAAGTGATGCTTGATGATACTTTGATATGGATTAATGTTGAGCTGTGCACATTACATGCTTGTACAGGTGATTCACAAACTTTGAGAACAAACTTTGAGAACAAATGCATGATATTATGATTGTGATTGTGGTATTAAGCAGGATGTTTATGTCAAATATGAATGAGCTTATATGTGAGGTTTTGAGCTTCAGAATTTTTGTGTTGAATACTATTACTGTGAAAGCATGAATGACTTTGCCCAGGTTTTCTATGATTGAATTACTTGCTTGTTTACATCACATGATCAAGGCCATTTGTTGGTAACCCTTATATTAGCCAATTTCATGATTAGCCACTAAAAGGGAACACTATGTGTTCTATCCTTTGAACCCTTAGCCTTGAACATGATTTGGAAACCCTTGTTGAAAAGCTTTACCTTGAGTTAAGTAGAAAATATTTTGTGGTATTGATAAATGTTCAAGTTTGGGGTTGTTGGAAAATAGAAAGGGAAATTGAAAGCATTGAGCTAAGAGCTAAGAATAAGAATGCAAAAGAGCAAGAAAAGAAAAGAAAAGAAAAGAAAAAGCAAAGCTCAATGCAAAGGAAAGTTGGGAAAAATAAGAATGATTGTGTTGATATGATTCTCTTAACTTAAGCGTTTTGTGATCCAGAAAAACCAATTTTCTTGTTAGCCTAGCCACATTATAAGTCATTGAAAAAGTCCTTGTGATGATGCATGCTTGTGAATTTATTTGATTGTGGTTAAATGAAAGGCAAAGACGATTCATGTGACATTGTGATAGTAGAGTGAATGAGTGATTACCTCTTATACACTTGTGTTTGAGTGAAACACTTTACCTAGTGAGGAAATATTCATTGGGCACATGAACATCCATGTTTAGTTGATTGATCATTCATGAAAAATAGCATTTGTTGGATAGTAAGTGACTTTGTGAACACCAAAGCATGTGTACATCTTGATTGAAATATTTGTCATGAGTTTGATTGAAGTTTTACTTACCTTGAAAAGAGGATTTTTGAATGAGTGAATCATTATAAGGTTTGGTAGAAGATTGAGTTACATCTTGTTTGCTTGAGGATAAGCAAAGTTCTAAGTTTGGGGTTGTGATAACAGTTGAAAAACTGTTATTTTCATGCTTAAAATTGATACTAAAAGCAACCTTTAACACTTAGAAACTAGCTTGAAATCATGCTTTTGGTCATATTTTTAGAAATAAGAGAGCTGGATAGGTTTATGCTTGATTTCAGTGTTTTTGTGCAGGTTTTAAGGTGAATTTGGTGAAAGAAGTGAAGAAGGATAGAGATGGAATCAAAAAAGACATCAAAAAGTGCAAAAGGAGAAGCCGCAACTGCCGCTGAGCGGCACTCAGGCAGTCACGTTGGATCCGCTGAGGGGTGAAAAGGCCGCTGAGGGGAGAAAAACAACTCACGCACTTACCGCTGAGCGACACTATTTTTGGGCTTAGCAATTAATGATAAGAATGATGAATTCCTAAAAGTATATGAGAGTGGATAAGATAAAATTTATAACCCCAACAACATACTCATCCATTTAATTCATTAAAGTGTTTGTTTTCCTCTTTTCCATTGATCAACATTCATGCATACATGTTTAATTACTGTCTTTTGCATTTAAACCCTACAATCAATTGTTAACAAGTCTTAAATAATCAACAAATCATATAGCTAACTAGGCCGTGAGTCCTTTGGGAAAACGATACTTGGTCTTTCCTTGTTTTATTACTTGATACGATTCGGTCACACTTGCCGATTGTTAAACAAGTTTGTGGCGCCGTCTTTCGGTGTTCATAAATTTGTCATCAGCAGGATGTGTATGTCAAATGGGAATGAGCTTATATGTGAGGTTTTGAGCTCCAGAGTTTTTGTGATTGAATGGTATTACTTTGAAAGCATGAATGACTTTTCCCAGGTTTTCTATGATTGAATTACTTGCTTGTTTGCATCATATGATCAAGGCCATTTGTTGGTAACCCTTGTATTAGCCAATTTCATGAAATTAGCCCCTAAAAGAGAACACTTTGTGTTCTATCCTTTGAACCCTTAGCCTTGAACATGATTTGAAAACCCTTGTTGAAAAGCTTTACCTTGAGTTAAGTAGAAAATATTTTGTGGTATTGATAAATGTTCAAGTTTGGGGTTGTTGAAAAATAGAAAGGGAAATTGAAAGCATTGAGCTAAGAACTAAGAAGTAAGATGTGAAAAGCGAAAGAAAAAGAGAAAGAAAAGAAAAGAAAAAGCAAAGCTCAATGCAAAGGAAAGTTGGGAAAAGTAAGAATGATTGTGTCTATATGATTCTCTTAACTCAAGGGTTTTGTGATCTAGAAAAACCAATTTTCTTGTTAGCCCAGCCACATTATAAGCCATTGAAAAGTCGTTGTGATGATGTATGCTTGTGAATTTATTTGATTGTGGTTAAATGAGGGCAAAGTAAATTATTCATGTGACATTGTGATAGTAGAGTGAATGAGTGAATACCTCTTATACACTTGTGTTTAAGTTAAACACTTTACTTAGTGAGGAAATATTCCATGAGCACATGAACATCCATGCTTAGTTGATTGATCATTCAAGAAAAATAGCATTTGTTGGATCTTAAGTGACTTTGTGAACACCAAAGCATGTGCATGTCTTGATGGAAATCTTTGTCATAAGTTTAATTGAAGTTTGTACTTATCTTGAAAAGAGAATTTTTGAATGAGTGAACCATTGTACGAATTGGTAAAAGATTGAGTTACATCTTGTTTGCTTGAGGACAAGCAAAGTTCTAAGTTTGGGGTTGTGACAGTTGAAAAACTGTTATTTTCATGCTTAAAATTGATACTAAAAGCAACCTTTAACACTTAGAAACTAGCTTGAAATCATGCTTTTGGTCATATTTTTAGAAATAAGAGAGCTGGACAGATTTATGCTTGATTTCAGTGTTTTATGCAGGTTTTAAGGTGAATTTGGTGAAAGGAGTGAAGAAGGATAGAGATGGAATCAGAAAAGACATAAAAAAGTGCAAAAGGAGAAGTCGCAACTACCGCTCAACGGCAGTTTACCACTGAGCGGCACTCAGGAACTCACGTTGGATCCGCTGAGGGGTGAAAATGCCGTTGAGGGGTAAGAATCAACTCACGCACTTACCGCTGAGCGACACTATTTTGGGCTTGGGCCTAATTTTCTGTATATTTTAGAATAGTATATAAGCTTTAGGACGTCCTAGGGTTTATATCTTTGGCTGGGACGAAGCAAACACTCACTTTTCCACCCTTTGAAGGAAGATCTTGGATGCTCAGGCTACCTCTTCATCTTTCTAGGGTTCTATTTTTCATTCTTTCATTATTGTTCATCTAGTTTCACCATGAATATGGTGAACTAAACGTTGTATTGTTGTTCGGGAATCAATGTAGTCTTGTGAAACTCTCATATATGGAATTTGTTTTAACATCTTATTTTAAGATTTATGCTTTCTTTCATCATTAGTTAGGGTTTTTCCTCTTTGGTTAAAGCTTGCATTGTTTAACTCATTCAATGCCATGATTATTGATTTTGTCGATATGGGAACGTACGGGAAATCTAGATCCGGGGATTTTCTCCCAATAGCATATTGGTTGCCTTTAAGCTTCTGTACTTCAGAATTAATTATTAGGAATGCTAGGAATTGTATGAACTCGTAAATAAGGATAGGCCTTCTTGCAAGGTGATTTAGAGAGTGGCATTAACATTGATGAAAAGAATGATGAATTCCCAAAAGTATATAAGAGTGGATAAGATGAAATTGATAACCCCAACAACATACTCATCCATCTAATTCATTAAAGTGTTTGTATTCCTCTTTTCCATTGATCAAATTCATGCATACATGTTTAATTATTGTCTTTTGCATTTAAACCCTACAATCAATTGTTAACAAGTCTTAAATAATCAACAAATCATATAGCTAACTAGGCCGTGAGTCCTTTGGGAAAACGATACTTGGTCTTTCCTTGTTTTATTACTTGATACGATTCGGTCACACTTGCCGATTGTTAAACAAGTTTGTGGCGCCGTTTTTCGGTGTTCGTAAATTTGTCATCACTGGCGTATTCCAATGTGCCAGCAATGAGTTCCAAATGCGCTCCCCCACCCAAGAAGGGCGTTCTCTTGTGATCCTTGCATCTCTAAACATTTTTGACAGTCTATGAGATGCTTTGTTGTGGAAGTTCCTTTTAATTTGAACTTCATGCTCAGGTATCCACTACACCTTTTTCTGTTACAATATATAATGTTAAAATAAAGAAGATGAAATTCCTATATGAAATTAATACAACATGATTAAGTAACAAAATTTTTTTACCTTAAATCTCTTCCAGAAATTTTCCTGGTCATCTTCGGGGATTGCTCCCCATGATGTCCAAGGCTGAAGAAATTGTTGCTTAATAATTCTAGTGATAGCTTGTGAAGCAACTCTAGAAGGAAGAAACCTGAAGTATGAATGCAAGAAAGTTATGAATGTACAGGCATAGTACAAGAAATAATTTACTACAAATAATGACTAAGAAGAAAATGTGGTATTACCCTTTTCCATAAGGTTCAATAGAAGGCCGTTGATGAGGGAAAGGATCAATCATATCATCAGGATCATCAACATCATCCAATGACTGTTGAACATCTGTAGATCATATAGAAGATGTCCTGGGGATAGAAGGAGAGGGATCAATTATTGGTGTCGGATCCACAATAGGATTTGGTGTGGGTGGTACAATAGAAGGAGTGGGTCGTATAGTAGGGGGTGGGGTCAATATAGTAGGGGGTGTGGTCGGTATAATAGGAGGTGTGGGCCGCGGAGTAGGGCGTGGTGGGAGAGATGATCGAACGTCAGCTCGAGTATTGCTATCTGCTAATGGTTGGGTGTTAGGAACCCTGATAACATACTATGCTTGCTTTCTAGGCTTTTTCATAGCCTTCCCCTTATAAGGAGCCGAAGGACCCTCACCTGACATGGCTGCAATATGGAAATATAAAATTACAGCGACAAAAACTATAAATGATTAATTAATACATAATACATTAATTCAATTTTAATACATTATTTAATTTACACAATGATTGTTACAACAATTGTTACAACATAAATAGAACCGTGCATAATAACATAAGGGTTGTTCCCATTCAATCGTCTTAATCGTCATCTTCATCGTCATCATCATCGTTACTATCATCATTGTTAGAACCGTCACTGTGATCATCATAATGCAAAGAGAAATCATCGTCTTCATCGTCGTCTTCTTCATTGTCTTCAAATTCTTCTTCATCTTCGTGGTCTTGTTCTTCCTCTTCTTCTTCTCCTTCTTCTTCATCTTCTTGGTTTTTTCCCTCCAAGTCTTCATCATCACCATCAAAGTCATGCAATGCGGATATTCGTTCAACTTGAATAATTTCATTTTCATGTTCCATTTCATGAACTTGGTAAGGGTTTTCATCTTGGACATCATTTGACTCAATGCGACCCCTAGGCTTGGTTTGTATTGCAACACGCCAACTAGATTTGTTATTGGTAGGAAAATTTGGATATGGGACATAATAAACTTGTCTAATATTATGTGCTAGAATGAATGGATCAAATGGGCGGTATCTTGAAGTCATTTGAATTTCAACAATATTATACCTAGGATCCACCCTTGTTCCACTCCTAGAAGGATGAAACCATTCACAATAAAAGAGAACTACTCTCTTTGGAGTAGTTGAATTATTGTACTCCAACTCATAAATTTTTTGAATAATACCATAGAAATCACCACCCTCGATAAGTCCCTTCACAAACACACCACAATTAGTTGTCTTCCTTCCTTTGGACCATGCATTTGTGTGGAACTTGTACCCATTGACAAAATATGTCTGCCATTCTTTAACACATCTCATGGGCCAGTTTGACAAATCCCTTAGATCTTGAATTATGGGACTTAATGGTTGGTTATGAACCTACAATTACGTGAAGAAATATTAAGTTAAAAGTGTTAAACCAATTGATTTGTTCATGATTAACGAAAACATAAAAATACTTGATATCTGAACCATTGTGGAAACTCCGAGTGTATTATACTAGAACTATTTCCTTCTGGAACTTGCATTGCCAAATAATGAGCTGTTAAAGATGAACACAATTAAAGACTATAACAATTTCTAGATTGATAATAATAAGTTTAGGTTTAGAACGTACTCAAGGTAGACCTTAACTTCAATGCAATTAATTAACACGTGGACGTGAGCAGAGTTGAATTCAGCATCAGTTAACCAATAAGTGTACTCCTTGCCCGTGGGACGACCCACTTGTCGAAAGACTGACAATGTTGATTGACATGTACTAGTTTGGCATTGTATTCATTCCTAACATTGTTTGGCAACAACATAGAGTTTTTGAAATAATGTGAAAAAAAATATGTTGTCTCACAATGTAAGAAAGCTACACATATTGATCCTTCCACTCTAGCTTTGTTTTTCACTGAACGTTTTGATTGTCCCATAAACCTTTCAAATGGATACATCCACCTATATTGCACTGGCCCACCAAGCCATGCTTCATATGCAAGATGAATTGAAAGATGTTCCATTGAATCAAAGAATGCAAGAGGGAATATTCTTTCCAATTTGCAAAGAATAATTGGAATATTTTCCTCCATCTTTCTTAGTGAATCTGCCTTGAACGTTGTGGCGCACAAATCCTTGAAGAAATGATTGATTTTTATGAGTGGATTTACTACGTGGATTGGCAAACAGCTAAACGCAATCAGGATTAAAGTCTTCATAAATACATGGCAATCATGACTCTTCAAACCTTGAATACTAACCTTATCAATATTAACACATCTGTCCAGGTTTGAAGAATAGACATCTGGCATTTTAAGCTCTTTTATCCATTGACAAATTATTCTAGCCTCGTCTTTTGATATGGTGAAATTTGCCTTTGGCTTCACCAACCTGCCGTTATGTTGAGGCTTCAACTCTAAGTCTCTTCTAGCACAATATAGAGATAAATCTTTTCTTGCATTTTCATTATCTTTTGTTTTGCCACTGACATTCATAACCGTGTTAAAGATGTTGTCAAAGAAATTTTTTTCTATATGCATGACATCCAGGTTATGTCTGAGCAAGTTATCCTTCCAATACGGAAGATCCCAAAAAAAGCTTCTTTTTGTCCAGTTATGCCACTCTCCAAACCTTTCTATCATATTGATACCACTTTCAGTGACTTTTGGAAAATGTTTTACTCTTCTCCACACTTGAGAAGGACTAAGTCTAGGCGGTGGAAAATTTGTTTCAAGTTCACCTTTGTGAAAAGCTTTTTTGTTCCTCCTGAACATGTGATCCATGGGCAAGAACCTTTGATGACAGTCAAACCAACTAGTTTTCCGACCATAACTCAATGAGAATGACTTTGTGTGTTCCATGCAATGCGGACAAGCTAATCGATCATGCGTGCTCCAACCAGATAACATGCCATATGCAGGGAAGTCATTAATTGTCCACATCAAAGCTGCTCTCATAAGGAAATTTTATTTCTTTGACACATCATACTTCCAAATACCACTCCATAATTTCTTTAAATCATCAATCAAAGGCTCCAAATAAACATCAATGAATGCCTTGGGATTAGATGGACCTAGTATTATACACGTTAAAAACATGAAAGGCTTTGTCATGCACATCTCAAGAGGAAGATTGTATGGGGTCACAATCACTGGCCAACATGAATATGGTGATATAGAAGCCTGAATGTATGGCGTAAACCCATCTGAACATAGACCAATTCGCACATTACGCGGATCACTAGCAAAGGAGGGATGTTTACGATTGAAGTGCTTCCAAGCTATACCGTCAGAAGGATGACGCAACACTCCTTCAATTTTTTTACCATCATGCCATGTCATGTGTTCATCTGTTTGCATTGAAGCAAACATTCTCTGTAATCTATGAATGATAGGCAAGTAGAACATGTACTTTAATGGAATTGGTTTTTTTTGCCTCCGTTCAGGATGCTTTGTCTGAAATCGAGGCTGGCCACAAAATTTGCATTGGACCAAGGATGCATCATTCTTGCCAGTGTCATTATCATGGAAAAGCATACATCCATTGACACAACAATCAATCTTTTTCACTTCCAGTCCTAGCTTTGAAACATAGTTAACGGCTTCGTAATAGTTCTTCGGCAAAGAATTGTTTACTTGTGTTAGTTCTAAAATCAATTTTGAAATGAAGTCGATTGCTTGATTCGGAACATTCCAATTAGATTTACAAGCCATCAGTTTAATGCAAACTGACAATTTTGACTCTGATGACCCATCAAATACAGGTTTGTTTACATCTTCCAATAAGTTGTAAAACCTTTGAGTGGTTTCATTTGGAGACTCTTCATCAGTACTATCTTCTGCTTCTTGTTCAGAATGTCGACGAATAACCCTATCAACCATTTCTTGCATTTACATTAATTGATCTAACTCGTGTGTGTGTACAAAATTGTTCGAACCTGAAGCTTGCCGCTTTGCACGAGCAGTCGAGGTGGTAGGCATTTCTTCACCATGAAATGTCCATACTGTGTAATTTGGCGTGAACCTTTTCTATATAGGTGAACTTTGACCTCTTCGTCTTTCAAAATCCTTGTACATTCGCACTTGAGGCATGGACATCGAATCCCTCCATCAATAGCATAATATTCATATTGTCGAGCTGTATGCACAAACTCTTCAACTCCTTGTACAAAAGCTTCCTTCAGTCCTCTCCTTCCACTATAACAACGATCGTACATCCATGCACGATGGTTTCCAAATTGGGCCATGTTTTGTGACAAGCCAAACGAAGATAAACTGAGTCAAAATAACAAAAGTCCATGTGACATAAGTAATAAACCTATTACTACTTAAGTAGAACATGGAACACATTTTCTATAGTACTGTGACAAAAGTCCATGTGACATAAGTAATAAAATTATTACTACTTAAGTAAAACATTGAATACAATTTCAACACTACTATGACAAAAGTCCATGTCACATAACCCATTACTCTCACCAATAGTTCTTCATATACATTTAAGGGCAAGATAAATCATTACCGTCATTATCAACATTCACATGGGTAGTGTATAGGCCATTTTTTAGGCTTCCTTTCACATATGGGGTTTGCCATACTATACAATGTGATTTCAAAATTACATGAGGAACCTAACTAAATGGTACCTAGGGTTGGGCATATTGTACAATGTAGTTGAAATTCAATTCACATAAGACAATCCAAATTCATCTTCCACAAAATATAGTTGAACCCACAACCATGCCAAAACATACACCAATACTTATAAGTTTGAACTTAAAACATACACCTATACTTACACAATATATAGATAAACATACACTGAACAATTTATATGATCAATAAGTCACACCTGTACAACAGTAGCATAGGACATATAATACATACACCAACAGTCCAGAATTCATAACGTAATAATAACAAACAAATTTACAATTTGAACATACTTTACTTGGTACAAAACTGAAGAATGCTTGGAAAACTCGTTTAGAAATACAAGGTCGACAATAGAACAATATGGGGTGGACTCAAGTTTAATAGCAAATATCTGCAAACAAAAAGAAATAAATTAATTATAATACTTCGTTCATAATAATTGACTATTTTAATAACTAATAACTTTTATTATAAATTAACATCAAATAGAATAAGAATTATGGTGAATAATGGAACTTTCCCTCTAAAATGACCTAATTAATTCGAAAAGATAAAAGAAAAATGGTGTGTCTCTGCAAGAATAAGAAGAAAACATATGATGCGCACTTAATATGTAGAAGGTGCAATCAAGCACTTTCCTTTTTGAACATTAATTCTCATATTCCCTTTTCAAGACTGAAAATAAAATAAATATCAAAACTCAATAAACAATAAATAATCATAAATTAAGAGAAAAAGATATATATGGGATAAGTTAGAGACATTATTAAAGTGGAGAACGAAGTGAAATGTGAAATAATGTAAATCTAAAAAAGCCATTGCATCAGCAGCGTCAATATTTTTGGTTTTAAAAAAGCTCCTAATGTCAGTTTTTTTCAACTCAGAATGTCCAGAAATTTGAACATTACAATCACCATTATAAATGCACCAAATAGCATATATGACAATCACAGGCCATTACAAATTTCTACACATTTATAAATTTTAGAGCCTAAAAAGAACTCTTCCCAATCAATTCCAAAAGCAGCACTGCATTTTATCAAACACTTTGAAAAAATATCAAAAAGTTTGGGTCTGCACTTGGTTTAATATGTGATTTTAATTTTCTTGCTTTCTTAATACATTATAGAACCTTTCTTAGGTTTATTTTGTGTGCCTACTATTGTTCAACACCTATAATCACTTGATTTCCCGTTTCTTGACCTCTAGAATGTCTATTTCCAATATGTTTTACTAAGAACTCTGGTGTAACGAATTTAATTTTGTTTCGTGATTGTGTTGGCTGATTTCAATGGTATGGTGAAGTCCAATTGGAGCATTCAAACAGCAGAACCCTTTCCCTACCAAGGTAGCACCTTCAGAAGTGGAGATGAAGTAGAATTTTGGAATTCAAGTGTGTTGTCCAGCAAGCATACTTGGCACTTTTCAGCAGCATAAAACACTGAAAATTGCCAACTCATATAGCCAAATTTTGAGAGACCAATTCCATACCAAAGCGAATGACAGATTAAGTGTTTAGAACCTAAAACAAACTTGCTAGAGGACCTTAAAACAGTTTAGAATTGAATTTGAGTGGTTGCACCTAAAGCTAAGCTACCTTTGCTGAGAAAATGAGTGATCAGTTTTAAGCTGCTGCAATTATTTTTAATATTGGTTATTGTCACTACATCTAACCCTCTTCTATTTGTTGATTGAACTGGTTTTTACAATTGAAGGTGCAAATTTCAACTTTTAAAAATTGTTCAAAACAGTTTTCATCACACCTTGTTTAAACCAATTCAGTTTTCTGATTTTTTGGTGCAGTTTGGTGTTGTCTGGTGGACAATAAACCAGTTTTCATCTACTTCTCTTTTTACCAGTTTGGTCCTTAAATTCAAGCTGATTCAATCATCAATTTTTGACCAATTGAATAAATTGATTTGCTCAACTGGAGCATTAGCTTTTCTGTGATAAACAGTGCAGTTGTAGAAATGAAATGGTGATTTTCAAGGAGATGCAAATGGATTATCTAAGCTGAAGTGCTACTGATTTGACGTGAAAATCATCAAACCTATATCTGATGGCATCTCAAGAGCTAAATACAAATTGTTGCAGAAGCTTGGAACCTCTTTGAGCAAGGATTGAAAGGAAGAGAGCAAGAAAGAAAAGAGGAAGAAAAGAGAGAATAAGAGAAGAGAGAGACAGAAGAAAAAGAGAAAAAAAAAAGTGTACCAGTAGGGACCGGGCGCCGTACGGGACGGACACCAACGTCATTGGACCATCAAACGGACCGGACGCCCACGTCACCGTATGGGACCCAGGAGACTACCCTTCTACTTATTGTTGGGAAGGGTTGGGCTTGATGACAAATTTATGAACACCGAAAAACGGTGCCACAAACTTGTTGAACAATCGGCAAGTGTGACCGAATCGTATCAAGTAATAAAACAAGGTAAGACCAAGTATCGTTTTCCCAAAGGACTCACGGCCTAGTTTAGCTATGTGGTTTGTTGATTATTTAAGACTTAAGAACAAATTGATTTTAGGTTTTAATGCAAGAGACAGTAATTAAATATGTATGCATGAATTTGATCAATGGAGAAAAACAGAATACAAACACTTCAATGAATTATATGAATGAGTATGTTGTTGGGGTTATCAATTTCATCTTATCCACTCTCATATACTTTTAGGAATTCATCATTCTTATCATCAATGCTAATGCCACTCTCTAAATCACCTTGCAAGAAGGCCTATCCCTAATTACGAGTTCATACAATTCCTAGCATTTCTAGTAATTAGTTCTTAAAGTGCAAGAGCTTAAAGGCAACCAATATGCTATTGGGAGAAATTCCCCGGATCTAGACTTCCCTGTACGTTTCCGTATCGACAAAATCAATAATCATGGCAATGAATGAGTTAAACAAAGCAAGCAATAAGCAAAGAGGAAAAACCCTAGCTAAAGATGAAAGAAAGCATATATCTTAATATAAGACATTAAATCGAATTCCATATATGAGAGTTTCACAAGACTACATTGATTCCCCAACAACAATACAAGGTTTAGTTCACCATATTCATGGTGAACCTAGATGAACAATAATGAAAGAATGAAAGATAAAACCCTAGAAAGAGGAGGAGGTAGCCCGAGCATCCAAGATCTTCCTTCAAGGGGTGGAAAAGAGAGTGTTTGCTTCGTCTCTGCCAAAGATACAAACCCTAGGACGTCCTAAAGCTTATATAGTATTCTAAAAATATAGAAAATTAGGCCCAAGCCCAAAATAGTGCTGCTGAGCGGTAAACTACCGTTCAGCGATAAGTGCGTGAGTTGTTTTCTTCCCCTCAGCGGCCTTTTCACCCCTCAGCGGATCCAACGTGACTGCCTGAGTGCCGCTCAGCGGCAGTTGCGGCTTCTCCTTTTGCACTTTTTGATGTCTTTTCTGATTCCATCTCTATCCTTCTTCACTTCTTTCACCAAATTCACCTTAAAACCTGCACAAAAACACTGAAATCAAGCATAAACCTGTCCAACTCTCTTATTTCTAAAAATATGACCAAAAGCATGATTTAAAGCTAGTTTCTAAGTGTTAAAGGTTACTTTTAGTATCAATTTTAAGCATGAAAATAACAGTTTTTCAACTATTATCACAATCCCAAACTTAGAACTTTGCTTGTCCTCAAGCAAACAAGATGTAACTCAATCTTCTACCAATCCTTATAATGGTTCCCTCATTCAAAAATCTTCTTTTCAAGATAAGTAAAGACTTCAATCAAACTCATGACAAAGATTTCAATCAAGACGTGCACATGCCTTAGTGTTCACATAGTCACTTAATATCCAACAAATGCTATTTTTCATGAATGATTAATCAACTAAACATGGATGCTCATGTGCTCAATGAATATTTCCTCACTAGGTAAAGTGTTTCACTCAAACACAAGTGTATAAGAGGTAATCACTCATTGACTCTACTATCACAATGTCACATGAATCGTCTTTGCCTTTCATTTAACCACAATCAAATAAATTCACAAGCATGCATCATCACAAGGACTTTTTCAATGGCTTATAATGTGGCTGGGCTAACAAGAAAATTGGTTTTTCTGGATCACAAAACCCTTGAGTTAAGAGAATCATATCAACACAATCATTCTTATTTATTCCCAACTTTCTTTTGCATTGAGCTTTGCTTTTTCTTTTCTTTTCTTTCTCTTTCACATTCTTATTCTTAGCTCTTAGCTCAATGCTTTCAATTTCCCTTTCTATTTTCCAACAACCCCAAACTTGAACATTTATCAATACCACAAAATATTTTCTACTTAACTCAAGGTAAAGCTTTTCAACAAGGGTTTCCAAATCATGTTCAAGGGTAAGGGTTCAAAGGATAGAACACATAGTGTCCTCTTTTAGTGGCTAATCATGAAATTGGCTAATATAAGGGTTACCAACAAATGGCCTTGATCATATGATGCAAAAAAGCAAGTAATTCAATCATAGAAAACCTGGGCAAAGTCATTCATGTTTCCAAAGGAATAGCATTCAATCACAAAAACTCTGAAGATCAAAACCTCACATTAAAGCTCATTTATATTTGACATAAACATACTGCTTAATATCATAATCACAATCATAATATCATGCATTTGTTCACAAAGCTTGTGAATCACCTGTATAAGCATATAATGTACATCTCAACATCAATCCATATCAAAGTATCATCAAGCATCACTTATCAAACAATCACAATTATAAGCAAACCATCATACCAGACAAAGTTTCCAATTGAGTACATCAAACCCTATTCTAAAACAATAGTAATTAAGTTCAGAACACTGGGTTGCCTCCCAGTAAGCGCTTGTTTAACGTCACGATCCTGACCCAAACTTTCAAGGATCAACCAACTGCATTATTGTGGACAAATGTTGCACTTCTCCTCCTAAGTAAGGCTTGAGGCGTTGACCATTCACCACCCAACTTTTCTGTGGATCATCAGCAACTAGATCAAATATTTCAATTGCTCCATGTGGATGCACTCCTTTTACTACAAATGGTCCTGACCATTTTATCTTCAATTTCCCAAGGAATATCTTCAATCTTGAATTGAATAATAGTACCTGTTGTCCTAGATTAAAAACTTTATTTACCAACTTCCTGTCATGATAGAATTTGATCTTATCTTTATAAGCCTTGGATGAATCATATGCATGTAATCGCATTTCTTCAAGCTCCAGGATCTGCCTTCTGCGTGTACCTTGAGTTTCATAAGGATCAAAATTCAAGAATTTCAAAGCCCACAACGCTTTATGCTCCAACTCTACTGGCAAATGACATGCTTTCCCATTGACTAATTGAAACGGTGATAGTCCCATAGAAGTCTTCATTGCCGTCCTATAAGCCCAAAGAGCATCATCCAGCTTTAATGACCAATCCTTTCTTGATGAAGTCACTGTTTTTTCCAGGATCCTTTTTATTTCTCTATTAGATACCTCAGCTTGTCCATTGGTTTGTGGATGATAAGGTGCAGCTACCTTATGTTTCACTCCATAATGTTTGAGTACTTTATCTAGCTGATAATTGCAAAAGTGTGATCCTCCATCACTAATCAACACTCTTGGAGTGCCAAAACGTGAAAATATCTGTTTCTTCAAAAATTTAATTACTGTGCTAGCATCATTTTTAGGACAAGCTAATGCTTCCACCCATTTACTCACATAATCCACTGCTACCAAAATATATTCATTGTTGAAAGATGGAGGAAAAGGTCCCACAAAGTCAATACCCCAACAATCAAAAACCTCAACCTCTAAAATGCCTTGTAATTGCATCTCATGACGTTTAGCGATCGTCCCTGCTCTTTGACACTTATCACAATTTCTAGCATGATTATGAGCATCTTTAAATAAAGTTGGCCAATAAAACCCTGATTGAAGAACTTTTGTTGTTGTTCTTTCTCCATTAAAATGTCCTCCATAAGGTGAATCATGACAATGCCAGAGAATTCCTTCTGCTTCTTCATTTGTCATACATCTCCTCAGAAGATTATCTGCTCCAGTCTTGAACAAATAAGGATCATCCCAGACAAACTGCTTGGCATCATGCAAAATTTTCTTTCTTTGTTGCCAAGTTAAATCTTCTGGCATAACCCTTGCAGCTTTGAAATTAGCCATATCAGCAAACCATGGCCTCTGCTGAATATACATGAGTGCTTCATCTGAAAAAGATTCCCAGATCTCTGATTCCTTGCTAGTGACCTCCTTATTGACTAACTGTGACAAATGATCAGCAATCAAATTCTCACTTCCTTTCTTATCACGGATTTCCACATCAAATTCTTGCAAGAGTAGTACCCATCTAATCAGTCGTGGCTTAGAATCTGGCTTTGTCAACAAATATTTGATAGCTGCATGATCTGTATAGATAATCACCTTAGACCCAATAAGATAAGGTCTAAATTTTTCTAGAGCATACACTATAGCTAGAAATTCTTTCTCTATGGTTGCATAATTCAACTAAGCATCATTCAGAACTTTGCTGGCATAATAAATTGGATGAAAAATTTGTTCTTTTCGCTGGCCAAGAACAACTCCTATTGCATAATCACTTGCATCACACATTAATTCAAAATTTCTATTCCAATCTGGAGCTACAATTACTGGAGCTAACAGTAATTTGCTCTTCAATATGTCAAAAGCTTTCAAACATTCTTCATTCATCACAAAAGAAGCGTCCTTCATCAAAAGATTACTCAATGGTTTAGCAATTTTTGAGAAGTCTTTAATGAATCTTCTATAGAACCTAGCATGACCGAGAAAACTCCTAATCCCCCTTACATTTGTTGGTGGAGGCAGTTTCTCAATGACTTCTACTTTAGCTTTATCTACCTCAATTCCTTTAGCAGAAATTTTATGTCCCAGCACAATTCCTTCAGTTACCATGAAATGACATTTCTCCCAATTAAGAACAAGATTTGTCTGAACACATCTTTTAAGAACAATGTTCAAATTATCCAAACACCTTTGGAAAGAATTTCCAAAAACTGAAAAATCATCCATGAATACTTCAATGCATTTTTCTAAGAGATCTGCAAAAATTGCCTGCATACACCTTTGAAATGTAGCTGGAGCATTACATAATCCAAATGGCATCTTTCTATAAGCAAAGATACCAAAAGGACAAGTAAAGGCCGTCTTCTCTTGGTCTTTTGGATCTACCACAATTTGATTGTATCCAGAATATCCATCTAGAAAACAATAGAAAGCTTGACCTGATAATCTTTCTAACATCTGATCCATGAAAGGAAGAGGAAAATGATCCTTCCTAGTGGCTTTATTTAGCTTCCTGTAATCAATGCACATACGCCATCTAGTAACTGTCCGAGTAGGAATAAGTTCATTCTTATCATTATGAATTACTGTCATCCCACCTTTCTTTGGAACCACCTGTACTGGACTCACCCATTCACTATCAGAGATTGGATAGATGATACCAGCTTCTAACAGTTTCAATACTTCTTTTCTAACCACCTCCTTCATTACAGGATTTAACCTTCTCTATGGTTGAGCACTCAGTTTATAATCCTCTTCCATAAAGATCTTATGCATACAATAAGTTGGGCTAATAACTTTAAGATATGAGATTGACCACCCAATTGCTTCTTTGTTAGCTTTCAGAATTTCTATCAGCTGTTCTTCTTCTTGTAGAGATAAAGAGTTATTGATGATGACTGGCTTTGTTCCATCTTCTTCTAGAAAAACATACTTCAGATGTGCTGGTAATCCTTTTAATTCTAGCGTTTTTGTTTTGACTTCTTCTTCGTTATCAATTATTTCAAACATTGGATCTCCCACTGGACTCTTTTTCAATATTTCCAAGTCCATCAGACATTCATAAATTAATTTCTCTTCTTCATCATCTAAATCTTCACAATCATCAATAAGAGTTTTCTCTAGTGGAGAAACATACCGCAGCATCCTTTCTTGCACCATACAAACTTCATCAAGTTCATCAAATTGAAAACATGCTTTATCATCATTTGGATATGTCATGGCCTTGGATACGTCAAAAGTGACTTCTTCATCATCAACTCTCAATTTAAGCTTACCATTCTCTACATGAATTAAAACTCTAGCAGTCTTCATAAAAGGTCTCCCAAGAATGAGAGGTACATCACTATTCCCTTCCATCTCCATTACAATAAAATCTATTGGGAATACAAATTTGTCAACCTTCACTAAAACGTCTTCAACCACTCCATATGGATATTTAAGAGACCTGTCCGCCAGTTGAAGAGCCATTCTGGTTGATTTGATTTCCAAACCCTTAATTGTTCTACACATGGATAACGACATTAAATTAATGCTAGATCCCAAATCAATCAATGCTCTTCCAACTTCCAAGTCTCCTATGGTGCATGGAATAGTGAAGCTTCCTGGATCTTTAAGCTTAGGAGGTAATTTCTGTATGATTGCACTACAGTTACCCTGTACCTTGATAGTTTCCTTCTCAATGTATTTGTTTTTCCTTGTAAGCAGTTCCTTCAAAAATTTTGCATATGATGGCATCTGTTGCAATGCTTCAGAGAATGGTATAGTAATCTCAAGCTTCTTAAACAACTCCATGAATCTTTCCAACTACTTTTCTTTCTCCTTCCTTGAATAATTCTTCGGATAAGGAAGTGGTTTTTCAAACTCTTTTTCTTTTTGTCTCTCATCTTTCTCTTCTCTCTCTTTTTTTTCTTTCTTCTCATCTTCTTCTTCTTTCTTTTTTTTTTCAACTCTTTCTTTCCACTCACATGTTTCTTTTTCACTCTCATTTTCTTTCTCCTCTCTTTCTTTTTTTCTCTCCTCTAATACCTTACCACTTCTGGTCACAACAGTTTTACACTCCTTTCTGATATTACCATTTTTAATCTTGTCAACTATTCGCTCAATATAGATCTTCATATTTTTGAATGCAACTTCCACATTCTTACAATAAGATGCATTCGTCTTCAAGAATTTTTGAAAAGTCTCCTCAAGTTTGGTTGTCTTCTCAGATGGAGTAGATTGTATTTGCCAATTTTGTTGTTGCCATTGAACCATTGAAACCTTTTGTATTTCTTGTGGTAATTGAGAAAGTTTCATAATTACTTCTTCCAACTGTTGAGAAATAATTTTATTTTGAATAAGCAGAGCATCATTTGATTGTATCAACTCCTTCTGACTAAGATATCTGCTTTCACTGTTGAGCTCATTGTCACTAGTAGCCATATTGTCAATGATTTCTGTAGCTTCCTCTGGAGTTTTCCATTTGATATTTCCTCCTGCTGAGGCGTCAAGCATCATCTTGGTTTGTGAACCAAGACCTCCAAGGAAGATTAGGACTACTTGCACATCATCAAAGCCATGCGTGAGTGTCTTTCTTAATAAGCTTTTATACCTGTCCCATGCATGCCCTAGTGATTCCTCCATGCCTTGCCTGAATGATGAAATCTCTTGCTTTCCTTTATTTACTTTTGATTGTGGAAAGTATTTGTTTAGGAACTTGGTCACCACTGCTTCCCACTCTGTAAAGCTTTCTTTTGGAAAAGAATTTAACCAAAGCTTAGCATTGCCTCCTAGTGAGAATGGAAACAAGCTAAGTTTGATTGCTTCATCCGGCACCCCATTTATTTTCACTGTGTTGCAGATCTCATTAAAAGTTATGAGGTGCTCATATGGGCTTTCGTGAGACAACCCATTAAATTGATTACTCTTCACCAGTTGGATTAATGTTGGCTTAACCTCCATGTTGACTGCATTGACCCTTGGTCTTGCTATGCTATTAGAGTGTTGAGGTCCAGCTATACTTGTGTAATCTGCAAGAGTTCTTCTGGCATTATTATTCTCCATATTTTCAGTGCTATGTTCATAACCTTGTGGTGATGGTTGTAACAGAGTTTCCGGAGGAGGAAAAAGTTCTCTAGATGTACGGATTCTTCTCCTCCGTCTACTCTCGTCTAAACCTTCAAGAAGAGGTTCTGCAGTTTTCTTGCTTCTAGTTTGGATTGCTTCCTGCATACAGTAGAAAACAAAACCCTAGAAAAATTGGTTAGCACAAAAAGATATAAAAGAAGATATAAGATAAGAGATAAGAAGATAAAAACAGAAAACAGAAAAATAAAAATAAAAACAAAAAATAAAATAAAATAAAATAAAATAAAAACAGAAAATAAAATAAAATAAAATAAAATAAAAACAGAAAAAATAAAAACAGAAAAAATAAAATAAAATAAAATAAAATAAAAACAGAAAAAATAAAAACAGATTGAGTGTTTAGAACCTAAAACAAACCTTCTAGAGCACCTTAAAACAGTTTAGAATTGAATTTGAGTGGTTGCACCTAAAGCTAAGCTACCTTTGCTGAGAAAATGAGTGATCAGTTTTAAGCTGCTGCAATTATTTTTAATATTGGTTATTGTCACTACATCTAACCCTCTTCTATTTGTTGATTGAACTGGTTTTTACAATTGAAGGTGCAAATTTCAACTTTTAAAAATTGTTCAAAACAGTTTTCATCACACCTTGTTTAAACCAATTCAGTTTTCTGATTTTTTGGTGTAGTTTGGTGTTGTCTGGTGGACAATAAACCAATTTTCATCTACTTCTCTTTTTACCAGTTTGGTCCTTAAATTCAAGCTGATTCAATCATCAATTTTTGACCAATTGAATAAATTGATTTGCTCAACTGGAGCATTAGCTTTTCTGTGATAAACAGTGCAGTTGTAGAAATGAAATGGTGATTTTCAAGGAGATGCAAATGGATTATCTAAGCTGAAGTGCTACTGATTTGACGTGAAAATCATCAAACTTATATCTGATGGCATCTCAAGAGCTAAATACAAATTGTTGCAGAAGCTTGGAACCTCTTTGAGCAAGGATTGAAAGGAAGAGAGCAAGAAAGAAAAGAGGAAGAAAAGAGAGAATAAGAGAAGAGAGAGACAAAATAAAAAGAGCAAAAAAAAAAAAGTGTACCAGTAGGGACCGGGCGCCGTACGGGACGGACACCAACGTCATTGGACCATCAAATGGACTGGACGCCCACGTCACGGTATGGGACCCAGGAGACTACCCTTCTACTTATTGTTGGGAAGGGTTGGGCTTGATGACAAATTTATGAACACCGAAAAACGGTGCCACAAACTTGTTGAACAACCGGCAAGTGTGACCGAATCGTATCAAGTAATAAAACAAGGTAAGACCAAGTATCGTTTTCCCAAAGGACTCACGCCTAGTTTAGCTATGTGGTTTGTTGATTATTTAAGACGTAAGAACAAATTGATTTTAGGTTTTAATGCAAGAGACAGTAATTAAATATGTATGCATGAATTTGATCAATGGAGAAAAATAGAATACAAACACTTCAATGAATTATATGAATGAGTATGTTGTTGGGGTTATCAATTTCATCTTATCCACTCTCATATACTTTTAGGAATTCATCATTCTTATCATCAATGCTAATGCCACTCTCTAAATCACCTTGCAAGAAGGCCTATCCCTAATTACGAGTTCATACAATTCCTAGCATTCCTAGTAATTAGTTCTTAAAGTGCAGGAGCTTAAAGGCAGCCAATATGCTATTGGGAGAAATTCCCCGGATCTAGACTTCCCTGTACGTTTCCGTATCGACAAAATCAATAATCATGACAATGAATGAGTTAAACAAAGCAAGCAATAAGCAAAGAGGAAAAACCCTAGCTAAAGATGAAAGAAAGCATATATCTTAATATAAGACATTAAATCGAATTCCATATATGAAAGTTTCACAAGACTACATTGATTCCCCAACAACAATACAAGGTTTAGTTCACCATATTCATGGTGAAACTAGATGAACAATAATGAAAGAATGAAAGATAAAACCCTAGAAAGAGGAGGAGGTAGCCTGAGCATCCACGATCTTCCTTCAAGGGGTGGAAAAGAGAGTGTTTGCTTCGTCTCTGCCAAAGATACAAACCCTAGGACGTCCTAAAGCTTATATACTATTCTAAAAATATAGAAAATTAGGCCCAAGCCCAAAATAGTGCTGCTGAGCAGTAAACTACCGTTCAGCGATAAGTGCGTGAGTTGTTTTCTTCCCCTCAGCGGCCTTTTCACCCCTCAGCGGATCCAACGTGACTGCCTGAGTGCCGCTCAGCGGTAAACTGCCGCTGAGCGGCAGTTGCGGCTTCTCCTTTTGCACTTTTTGATGTCTTTTCTGATTCCATCTCTATCCTTCTTCACTTCTTTCACTAAATTCACCTTAAAACCTGCATAAAAACACTGAAATCAAGCATAAACCTGTCCAGCTCTCTTATTTCTAAAAATATGACCAAAAGCATGATTTCAAGCTAGTTTCTAAGTGTTAAAGGTTGCTTTTAGTATCAATTTTAAGCATGAAAATAACAGTTTTTCAACTGTTATCAGCATGGTAGGCCGGACGCCCGTATGCCCATGACCATGCAACCTTACCGCTTGAGACTTCGGGAAAAAACAACTCGCCCGAAGTCGGCCGGCCAGGCCGGGGACCCGTCAAGGGCGGCCGGTCATGAGGGTAATTCCCGCGAGGATGGCCGCCCGCGTTGCTAATCAACTTAGCTTAAGGTAAGTAGGGGTTTAAAAGCTATTGGGCTGATTTGGGCCGTGATTAACTTTTCACTAATCCCAGGCCCATAGCGAAAACTATAAATACAGATCCAGGGTGAGTGGTAGATAGGTTGCATTTACTGCACATTTATTATTGTCTAAGAAAAACGCCATAGCTCTCAACTGACTTTGGCATCGGAGAATCTTTCACAGGTCTCCCACCCGCGGACTAAAGAGAAAATTGAGGAGCGAATACGGAGAATCCGACGTACGGAGCGCGAGCAGGTGAAGACGTGGAGACGTTGGACGAACACAGCCCTTCACATCCGAAACAAAAAGGAAGAAAGAAGAAAAGAAGACAAAAGAGAGGAAGAAAGAAAAGAAGAAGAAAGGAAAAGAGAAGAAGAAGTAAGAAAAGAAGAAAAGAGGAGAGACGAAGAAAAGAAAAGACATTTGCAAGAGCGAGAACATAGAGAGAAGGAGCAATTCCTACTAAAGGCAACTCCTACTCGTACTCTAACCATGGAACCTAAAAGGGAAGGTTTCTCTTTCTTTACTTCTTTTCCAATCATTGAGCAGTCTTCAAATATTGACAAAGAGGACATGTGCCTTATAAGGAATCTAACAACTAAGTGAAGGACACCAGAGATGAAAAGCATAATAGCTAGAATGACACAGATGAAAACATTTGCAGGACTTATTCTAGTGACAGATGAAGAAGATAGAGCAGGGACCAATTTTTTCTTCAATACTCAAAACTATAAGACAATGATGTAGAAGAGTACAAGAAGATGGGGAAATACTTCGTCTCTCATCTTTATTTCACCACTATGATATCTAATCAGATTTAAATCAGAATATGTTGTATATATACTTATATATCTTTGACATACACAAAATTTAGATTGTGTTCAATTATTGTGTGTTTCCTCTACAGCATATATATATATATATATATATATATATATATATATATATATATATATATATATATATATATATTAATATATAAGTGTTAGAAGAATTAGAAAAGTTAGGCTTAAATTGGAAGCACTCTTGGTGGTATATTCATGAAGTCTGTCACAATCCACATAAAACTATGAACTTTAATGAATTCAAGGAAGACCAATTGAAAGGGGACATTGGAGTAGCTGACAAAGTAAGGGAGCTCAAAGGGAATCAAAACATAGAGAACACCATACGAACAAGTTTGTCTACTAATACCACTATTAATATAAGAATGCATTTAATAATAATGGGGTGTATCAAGAAAAATAATTAGGATAATTTCCCTGTTATAGGTTCGTAATGTTAAAACCCCTTTGAATTATCTTTTTTATAGTAAGAAATAGTAGGGTTCATCATTGTAGCACTCCGAGAAAGAAAAGAAAAACGACAATTAAAACCAACATCAATGACCAATTCATTCCACTGACAATAGCTAGTATCAATGTAACTAAGCAAAGTTAAATTCATGTTTTGAAGGATGCAGATGATCACAAACAAGGAGGTAATGAAACATAAGCCAGTGGTAGAGAAACACATAGCATCAATGCCACAGGTAGTGGAAGTGGAAGAAATGTCTCATGATCATGAAGCAAAAACAGTTAAGAACATTGAACACTCAATTACCACAACTAATCACACAACTTACAAACATCAAAAATCATCACGATTCAAATTCAATTGCAAAAATATGTTTTCGTCCTTAATAAAAGTAACCTAGTTTGATTTGCAAAGAACGATGTGGCTTATTCGTCCAAGCCCATAGCTGCACCAAATCTTCACCTTGCTGAACGGACCAAGAAGACCTTACTCAGCACTATCGCCTCCTCACGTCAACGTCGACGAACACCAAGCCTCCACCAAATTTAATTATCTACTAACAAACCAAATTTGGTCAATAAGCAGCTCCAAAATCACAATCAGGAGACCAATGGCTGGTAGGCTACACGTTTGATAGGAAAATTCTGCAAAAAAATGTATTTGCAAACATACGACTTAGAAAAAGGTAATGAGCAACACAACAAACTAACTCCTAAATATCAACTCTAAATCAGATGCCGACAAGCAATAGTCTAAATGCTACAACCAGAATTTTAACACAGAAAAGAGATTGAGCAAATATAAAGCAGATCGTCTAACTGCTATACCAGCAATTTTGAGCTATTTCTCAAGGTGGAACCAAGCTCTTGCTTTACCAAATCATAGCTTAAATGGTCTACACTTAGTAATGGCCCTATGTTCAGAGTGAAGAAATCAGCTGTAATGTGACTAACTGGTTGAAATTATTACAACTTATGGGATGAACCAGGAAGGTGATTTTGATGATGTGAATTAGGCACCCTAGCTCTGTATAAACATATCATTGCTCATTTTTGTGTGCTTACTATTGATCAATCAGTTAGATGCACCAAAACAAAATTTCACTCAGCAGAATACTTGGAATGAGAACAAAACAAGTAATATAACATGACTTTGGACAAAACTAGACAGATTTCAAAATAAAATTAGTCAAATCAGAATGAACTGAGAAAAAAGGAGGAAAAAAAAGCAAATCAAGTTTGACACACAAGAATAAACACAATCAGAACCTAAGAAATCAGAATTCTATGGTGCAATGATGAACAGAAGCAATGAAACAGTGAAGGAAACAGAGTTGACAAATTCCAAAATAGAAGAATTACACACTTAGTTGGACTGAGTAGCTCCATGGCTCTGAATACCACATGATGTCACGTCCAGTCAAAGATCCTTGGGTGCAAGGCTTCATAGATGACAACTCTTATTGATTGTGCATGACTTTATTAGTGATAGGCTCATGGTTGTCTATTGGGCTTTAGCCTGAGTCATCAGTTTTTAGAGAAATTGCCTAGAGAATTAATTGAATTCAACAAATGATTCTCTCTTTACAAATGGATTACAGAATAGATAGGGTAGCACTTATGGTACAAAAGATGGGTAAGAACTCAACTTTGGTGTTGTGGCATGTGTTGAGGGGATTTGTATAAGCTCTAGTAAGGAGAGTAGTTCAAATAGAGGGTACCTTAATTGCTAGACGCAAAGGGAGACGGCAGAAAATTATAGGTAAAACTATTGACAAGGATTTAAGAACCAATGATGCTTAAGAAAATACTTACAATGGGGTCTATGCATAGCTCAACCCACAAAATTTAATTATAACATCATTCTATTATATATCATCTTTTCCTCACTTATATATATCATCATTTTATTATATTTTTAATATGAAATCTTAAACACACCTTCATTTGCTAAAAAATAGGTATCTTCAGTGTGGGACTAGATATTTTAAAAGTGGTTCAATAATAGTTTGATAGCAAGTAATATGATAGACCCAATAATAGTTGCAAAGATATAATCTTATACTATCTTAAAATGTAAGATTGGAACTTAATCAGTTCCAGAAAACTTTCTTGTATAGGATTGTTCTTCACTTATATAATATAATTTGATATCTCTCTTAACGATTGAAGACCTCTAGTAGACATGATGTATGGTAAATCATTATGTTGTTTGTTCCAGTAAGCAAGCTCACGTATAGGGTATGGTGTTCTCGGTGGAGAGGAGAGGAAGATGACATTTTGGAGGAGCAAAGATGAAGGGTTTTCGAGGAAGGGTTTTGGACGACAAATGTTCAAGCAACTTTGTTTGATGATTTTAATTGTCTTTAAACTCTAAAATGAGTTATAAACAGCCTGCAACTCAAAATCACTACTCCACTTCCATTTTAACTCAAAACGTGATGTTTTAGAAAGAAAATCTTCATACAAGGCATTAGCATCAGCATGCCATTGACATGAAGACTTTATATTAAATCCCTGCACAATGCTAGGTAAACCAAATGAGCAATGAAATGAAAAAGCATAGATCGGTGATGAGTCAATATTTTATTCACTTCACTTAGTTTAGTGTGCTAGAATTAATCAGGGAATTGTACTTAAATGTCTAGTATTTTCCCATTTTTCCTAATTGTGCTCAATTTGATCAGAAATTTTTATTTTAATTAATTTGGAATATTTGAGCTTATTATTTTCATTTTGGATTGTAGGAAAATTTTGAAAATATTATTTGGGGCATTTGGAGGTCAAAAGAAAATGCCACATCAATTATACTTTAAACTAAAATGATTGAGGAGGTGTGGATTTCAATTAGGGGGTGCAGCTGCCAACTAAGTAGAAGGGTTTTTGGGCTTAGCGTGGAGATGAAGGGGAGGAGAATGCGCTATCCAACAGCTACCACGCACATGGGTGCTTTGGAGAAAAGCTCAGTCCAGCGGGTTTGGCTTCCATCCTGGGTCCAACACGTTCTTCTTGGAGGGAGGTGCACAAGTCGAAGTGAAGCCTGCACGTTACGCATCCAGCTCCAACAAGGGCAGCACTCCAGCACATTTCGCACCTTCACACGTGAGCAGCAGCACCTTGAGAAGAGAGACACGGCCCACACCTAATCCAGCAAAGATGGGTGTGCACGTTGGGCTTAGTAGCTGCCACGGAAGAGAAAGAAAAAGAAGCTTTCACATGGGAAGTAAAGGGTGTGCACAGCAATTTGGAGGAGTCACGTAGCAGCAATTGGGAGTTCACGGCCTCCATCACCACGCGTCCAGGAGCTCCCTCTCGGTGCAGGTCCAACACGTCTAGGAGAAGCATCCAGCAGGAGTGACGTGTCCAAAGTGAATAGGGCATGTTATATTAAAGGAAAAAAAAAAGAGAAGTGGGGAGACTGGACGGAAGGAGCCGCCACACTCTTTTGGCTGGATTTTTCTTCAACATTTTGAGATGGATTACAGATGAAGGAGAGCTCACATCCAGCGTTGAAGCAGCACCCAGGATTTGTTTTTTTTACTTTCTTTCTCTTCGTATATATTGTATTAAAGCTTGGATGGTAGTTAAATTACAAAGTGAAAGAGTTGTTGGCTGGGAAATTAATTTCGTTGAACCACCATTAGCATTTTTATTTAATGTTCATCATTTCTTTTCCTTGTACCTTGTTGCCGTGGTGAGTGTGTGGTGTTCCGGAAGTCATGTCCAAAGGAAAACGTTGGTGTGCACGGGAACGTGAGTTGGATGGTGATTCATTATTGGGGGAAAACGCTGATTTCAATTTGGAGTGCACGTGATTTTATTTTGGTGATGCAGCACAGTAAAAAAATATATTAGGAGAGCTATCATTTGCACTTTCAATTTCTTTTGATAAGCATGAAGTGGTCTGCTGATTTGGAAGAAGCGTTGGGATCTTATTTTAGGCTTCACACACAAGTTGCATTTTTACATTTCATATATTAATTTTGCATTTAGCATTTTTCTAGTTTACATTATGCCTTTTACTGTTGATGCCTTTCTTTTCCTTTTAGTAGTGTTGATGCGTTCCAATGCTATTTCGTTTCTTGTCTTTTATGTTGTTTAATACAATGAGCATTTTATTTTTTTTACCTTTACCATTGCATCCTAATTGGTCCAAACAATTAAGCATTGAATGTTTTATTCCAGTGTTTTCCTTATGTTTTCAATTATGTTTGGTTGTATTTAATTTCTAGTTTTAATTCAGTTCGTTTCGAATCACAAAAACATTTACAAAAACCCCCCACTGCGTGTTTGACCTGAGACTTGAACCAAATTTGGTCCTTGAGAGACGACCTAGGAGTCACTTCCTAGTACTATACTGCATTCTTTTATGCACAACTTTTGTGGGAGGTGCGACCCTCTCATCAAAATGGCGCCGTTGCCGGGGACCAACGGTTCAGTCTTAGGTTTTTGTTGTGTTTGTGTGTGTTGTGTTTTGTCTTGTGTTGTGATGTGATGTGATGTTCTGTTTTCTGTGTGCGTGGTGCATGTATAAATGTGTTGTGTTTTGTTTGTTTCGTGATTTTTAGTATTCTTCTTTTTCCATGTCTACCTATTTTGATTTTGTGAATACTGCTTATTTTGCTGGTGCCTCTGATTATGATTCTCCTTTTGCATGTTACTCTGATTTTAATTCTGCTGATTTTTATGCTGAGAACAATATGACCCATCGTCCAACTTCTGAGAGCTCTCTTTGGGAGCCGGTTCCACCTAATGAGGATGGTGATCATTTAGTTCTCACCACTGGACTGATGAATTTGTTGCCCAAGTTTTATGGTCTTGCAGATGAATGCCCACATGAACATTTGGATAGGTTTTATCGAATCTGCTCTTTAATGAAACTTCCAAATGTCCCGGACGATCTAGTTTTCTTAAGGGCATTCCCGCACTCATTAGAAAGAGCAGCAAAAGATTGGAAAGACTCTCTTCCTCCAGGATCCATTACCAGATGGGAAGACCTTGAGCATAAATTTCTGAGCAAATTCTCCCATGTGCAAGATGGATACAGCAACGGTCTTGGATGGAATGACCCTACCTTGGGATGGTATAATGCTCCACAGCATCAATATCAAGAACCACCATTCCAGAGTACTTTTATGCCTCCACCAGTCCAGCAATACGAGAGTCAACAATATAGTGCTCCTGCCGAAATAGCTCCTCAGCCTTCTACTTCTGAGCCTACATTGCAGGAGTTGTTGGAGCAGTTGACCATGCAGAACCTGCAGTTTCAGCAAGAGACCAGAGCGTCCATTCAGAGCTTGAATGACCAGATAGGGCAGATGGCTACTCAATTAAATCAGGAACAGTCTCAAGATTCAGAGTTACCATTTCAGACTGTTCAGATTCCAGATGGTGTTAGTGTCCTCCGCATAGGAGATGGGGAACAGAGTCATGAACTTACTATTGTGCCACCTACTTTCCCATCGTCCTATGTCCCTACCCTTGCACCTGAGGAGAGTGATGAATATTTTGAGGAGCAGGCAGAAATAAGCAGTAATCCTGAACCAGGTAGACCACCTTCATCTTCCCACACTTTAGCAATCTTCAAGGAAGAGGAGGTAAGCATACCTCAATTTGATTATATTGATGATTATGTTGTTGAGAGGTATGCTGATGATTATATTGTTGTTGAGTCTGATTTTAATTTTCCCTCTATGCATGATGAGAACCAATTTTTGATGTCACATCCGAATGTTTATTCTCCATGCATTGAACATGAATCTGAGTCTGTAGTTGATATTGCTTGTGATTTTGAAATTGATTCATGTTCTGAGGATGTATCTGAGGTTCAGTCTGTTACACTGGGATTGGGTGTTATACCCCTGCATGAAATTTCTGTAGAGCCACATTGCACTAACCCTATTGCAGGAGGTACAAATGAATTTGATAAACAAACACCCACAGTGGAAAATAAAGGTGCTAACACTGACAAAAGCTTCAAGATCAATAGGCACTAGCTGAACATGCTCATCAACAATCTTTGCTTCTTAGATCCAGCTGTGGATGATATCTCCCTGCTAGATCAAATCTGGAGGACGAAGCAGTTCATCCTCAAAACCGTCTTGCTGGATACTGTGGTGGAAGACATCTCCCTGAAAGTCCAAAATTGGCAACTGCCACCATGATCAGGGGAGTTTTCTTTCTCTCTTCTCCCCCTTTCCCTACTTTTATTGCACTTGTCCATGATTTGTTGACTATTATGATTTATGATCTTATGCTTATGACACATTGAGGACACTGTGTAGTTTAAGTGTGGTCTATTGGGGGAGATTTTTATTTTTCTTTGTTAGTTTTTGTTTTCTTGGTTAAATTTTTTTTTTCTTTTCTAGGTAGCATTTGTTTTGTCGTGTGTACAGTTTTACATGATTCTCTTCATTTCTGGACTTTGTTTGGGTTGTAGACTTATCATTTCCTTCACTTGATTGATACTTATTTGTTTGAAATCCTTGCTTTTCTCTTCTTGGGAAGATGATTATGATGTTTGAGAGGTTGAATTGATTGTGACAAAATTACCCTGTGTGAGATTTGAACCACTTTATGTTCTTTCTTGTGTGATATGTCTCTTGATTGCTTGCGCATATGCCTTGGCTTAACTCTTGTTGATAATTCTGGATTGATATGCATGTTTGGAAGTGATAAAGGCAGTTTTGTTCTTGAGCCTCTCTAGCCAAATAAGCTTACCTTGTTCTAATCCTTTGATAACCCCTTTTGAGCCTATACTTTCCTCATTTCTTTGTTTTGAAGCTCATACACTAGCCCTAAGTGAAAAACCATTATTACCTTAGCCTTGGGGAATTTTGGAGCTTTGGAATTGTTTTGGGAATAAGTGTGGTCTCCTGGGAGTTTCAGAGGAATTGGTTAGTGAGTCCTCTTCTTATTGTGTTTTTGTAAATATGTGGTGTATCTTGTCTCTTGAAATTGTGTTCTGAATAGAGAAAAGAAAAGAGACAGGATGAAAAAAAAGAGAGCAGAAAAATAGTGAAAAAAAAATGTGAATAATTGTGAATAATGGAGTCAAGAAGAGGATGGAATTAGAGGTTGTGGGTGTGTTTGAATGTGTTTACACTTGTTCCCCATTGCTCCTCTGTTCCTTATGGTTTGTAGCTTCTTATCCAGATATATCCTGCCTTGTCCTTGGCCCCATTACATCCATAAAAGACCTTTTGATTTGAACATGCATATGTTTTGAGTGTTGATATTAGAGGTTCGCCAAGTCTGTTGTTGCTTGCTTTCTTGAGTGCATTGAGTTGAAATTCTTTACCGTAGACACTTGAGAGAAACACTAATGGTGCATCTATGAGTTTCTGTTGCTTTTGATTCACCTCTTGAGCTGATTGATCATTTTGCCATGTCTTGAATTGCTTGGATGATTTCATGAGTATCTGCTTTCTCTGATTGATTCTGTGTTGGATATTGTCTACTTCCTTTCTTGGTCCAGATTCCTTGAGAACTGTGTAATTCTATCTCTGTCATTGTTAGTCTTTATTTTCTGTGTGCTGAGTTTGTGTCACTTCCCTGATGTCCTTTGAACTATTCCCTGATTTATGTCTTGATTTTGCCTAGGTGTGCAAAAGACTAAGTGTGGTCTATTTTGATGAGTCAATATTTTATTCACTTCACTTAGTTTAGTGTGCTAGAATTAATCAGGGAATTGTACTTAAATGTCTAGTATTTTCCCATTTTTCCTAATTGTGCTCAATTTGATCAGAAATTTTTATTTTAATTAATTTGGAATATTTGAGCTTATTATTTTCATTTTCGATTGTAGGAAAATTTTGAAAATATTATTTGGGACATTTGGAGGTCAAAAGAAAATGCCACATCAATTATACTTTAAACTAAAATGATTGAGGAGGTGTGGATTTCAATTAGGGGGTGCAGCTGCCAACTAAGTAGAAGGGTTTTTGGGCTTAGCGTGGAGATGAAGGGGAGGAGAATGCGCTATCCAACAGCTACCACGCACATGGGTGCTTTGGAGAAAAGCTCAGTCCATCGGGTTTGGCTTCCATCCTGGGTCCAACACGTTCTTCTTGGAGGGAGGTGCACAAGTGGAAGTGAAGCCTGCACGTTACGCATCCAGCTCCAACAAGGGCAGCACTCCAGCACATTTCGCACCTTCACACGTGAGCAGCAGCACCTTGAGAAGAGAGACACGACCCACACCTAATCCAGCAAAGATGGGTGTGCACGTTGGGCTTAGTAGCTGCCACGGAAGAGAAAGAAAAAGAAGCTTTCACATGGGAAGCAGGGGGTGTGCACAGCAATTTGGAGGAGTCACGTAGCAGCAATTGGGAGTTCACGGCCTCCATCACCACGCGTCCAGGAGCTCCCTCTCGGTGCAGGTCCAACACGTCTAGGAGAAGCATCCAGCAGGAGTGACGTGTCCAAAGTGAATAGGGCATGTTATATTAAAGGAAAAAAAAAAGAGAAGTGGGGAGACTGGACGGAAGGAGCCGCCACACTCTTTTGGCTGGATTTTTCTTCAACATTTTGAGATGGATTACGGATGAAGGAGAGCTCACATCCAGTGTTGAAGCAGCACCCAGGATTTGTTTTTTTTACTTTCTTTCTCTTCGTATATATTGTATTAAAGCTTGGATGGTAGTTAAATTACAAAGTGAAAGAGTTGTTGGCTGGGAAATTAATTTCGTTGAACCACCATTAGCATTTTTATTTAATGTTCATCATTTCTTTTCCTTGTACCTTGTTGCCGTGGTGAGTGTGTGGTGTTCCGGAAGTCATGTCCAAAGGAAAACGTTGGTGTGCACGGGAACGTGAGTTGGATGGTGATTCATTATTGGGGGAAAACGCTGATTTCAATTTGGAGTGCACGTGATTTTATTTTGGTGATGCAGCACGGTAAAAAAATATATTAGGAGAGCTATCATTTGCACTTTCAATTTCTTTTGATAAGCATGAAGTGGTCTGCTGATTTGGAAGAAGCGTTGGGATCTTATTTTAGGCTTCACACACAAGTTGCATTTTTACATTTCATATATTAATTTTGCATTTAGCATTTTTCTAGTTTACATTATGCCTTTTACTGTTGATGCCTTTCTTTTCCTTTTAGTAGTGTTGATGCGTTCCAATGCTATTTCGTTTCTTGTCTTTTATGTTGTTTAATACAATGAGCATTTTATTTTTTTTACCTTTACCATTGCATCCTAATTGGTCCAAACAATTAAGCATTGAATGTTTTATTCCAGTGTTTTCCTTATGTTTTCAATTATGTTTGGTTGTATTTAATTTCTAGTTTTAATTCAGTTCGTTTCGAATCACAAAAACATTTACAAAAACCCCCCACTGCGTGTTTGACCTGAGACTTGAACCAAATTTGGTCCTTGAGAGACGACCTAGGAGTCACTTCCTAGTACTATACTGCATTCTTTTATGCACAACTTTTGTGGGAGGTGCGACCCTCTCATCAATCGGATACCTAAAACTAGTAGCATATTTTTTCTATTTTGGATTAAGGAGGGCAGTTCCTCTACTCACTCTTTCCTTATTTCAGATTTGGGAGCATTATGGAAGGCAATTTCAGTTGGAAATAGCAAATAACTTTGACAGAAAGTTATTTTGGATTAATTTGGATTTTTATTTATAAAATATAACAATAGCAAAGTAACATGTGTTTCCACTAACTCTGTCCGTGAATTAATTTGGTCCATGAGCCATGTTCATTTGGTTTTGTCATATAATATAATTCTATTATCCACTCACGGTCAGCTTATAGACAAAGCTACTTACTTCTTCATCATACACAATTACCACTTCATATTATATATATATATATATATATATATATATATATATATATATATATATACATATACATGTATATATGTATATATATGTATATGTATGTATATATGTATATGTATGTATATATGTATATGTATGTATATATGTATATGTATACATATATATATATGTATACATATATATATATGTATATATATATATATATATATATATATATTGAGATTCCATGGTGGCTAAAATATTACTTGACTGTCATATGCAGAGATTTCTACACCAGCAAAATCAGACTTGTACTCCACCATTTCAAATGATAATAAAACTAGTTAAGCTACTTTTTGAATGGAGTCCAATTTGGCTCCTAGTAGGTCCAATTGTTAACTAATTAATCACATCCTTTAATTAAATAAAACACTTTTATAATTTGTGGAAGAGAAATAACAAAATAAGGATAAGATGGTCTTTCTTCTAAAGTTTTGTCCACGAATCATTTACTTAATCATATAAGTTCCAATTCACAGACATTAAGTCATTTGCTCTTTTGCTCTTTAACCTATACTGCATTTCCTCATTATTTACTCCAACCACACCTAATTATTTGATTTTTATACATTATGTCTACCATTTTTCACTTTTTAACATCAACTCAACAAGATCTTATTGACAAATGTTTTCACTGTTTATTTAAAGATTTCTAATTAGATTTCAGAATCTAAGTCATACCAAGAGAAGACTTAGTACTCTGGAAAGCTTATTAAAAGGGAGGAGATATGATAGCAACGAGGACTCTACACATAGAGGGCATACGACCTTAAATATCTTTGCACATCAGTATGTTAACTATTTTGGCCAAAGGTAAACCTTTACGGTTACAAGATCATTGTTCTACTTCCAAACCGGTAAATAAGGTTATAATTTGAATGTGATAGGTTGGCTATCAAAGAAGGAACATAACTCTCCCGGTTACAACTCTTGTGCAATTATACAATAAGGAAGAGTAACGCATGACCTCAAAGCTCATGAGGCAGACAGTCCAAACAAAAATTCATTTGCATATATCAGATTATTAAAAATCAAAACCAGATTCAAGTGTTGCAATACTAAAACGTTAAGCGGGTCCTTTTTTTAGTTTCCATTGGATTAAGCTACTGATTTCATGAGCTATTATGTTCTTCATGGATTTAAAATGACTGAGGGTAATAACTCTGCATCTCAAGGTCGAAAACAAGTCTGCTCATTAAGGAAAACCCTGAAAAATCCACACTAAAAGAGAAGAAGGATTTTAATAGAACAAATTCACTCTCGGCTACTAAAGATTTGTAATTTCTGATTCAAATCTCATAAATTTGTTTTGGCTTCATTCACCCTCATCAGATTGGAATACAATTTAATGAGCAAAGGTGTCTTTGGTGCCAACTAATTCCTACGTATATTCATGCTCACAAGGCCAAGATTTTAAAGAAAAGAGAAATGAAGTAAAGCTTGGTTTTCCTTATGAAAATATCTGAAAAAATACAGACTAAGGAGGCTCCTTCACACAACTGAACCAACTAATAAGAGTGACAAATGAGGAAGGTCACCATACATGTTTGAGTGGAGACAAAACCAAGGACAAAGTTATCCCAAACTTCAACCATCTAACATGAAAACTAGAATAGGAGGCCACAGTTCTCTAGCTCATAAGCCCACTTTGAATTGGGTCCATCTATAATCAAGGATCAATCATAAAAAAAATATTCATTACAAGGAATAATGAAAGCCAAGCCAACACCGTGACTAGAGGGATGACCAACATTGGTTAGTTTGAAGTCTTCAAATAAATATTAAGAGAAGAAAGGACGGCCCACTAGCCCAGCCAACCAATGTGAATAATTGAGGAGAATTAAGACAAAAACAAGTTACATTGGAAGACAAACTTTGTTCTAATCGACATCTACCAAAGAGGAATCAGGTAGAAGAATACTACCTTACCTATGCTTATCTTATAATACAATTACGAAATTATTACTCCAATCCATGCTTATTTAAGGCAGAAAACACAAACAATGAAATGTAAAATGTTTCTCTTCAACTTCAATTTATTCATAGTGGTTCCATCATATAAGCATAATAAAAAAAATCTCCTGACAGTAGTAAACTATTCTGCACATCTAGGAGAATCGCTTCATCCAATTTAATTGTAAAAATTAACATAAGGCTTAGATAGACACAAAGAACATACCTCGACGCAATGGTCTCCCAACAGCCTCCCTTGACGAACACAAGCACCCTCCTGACAGCAACGCCCACACACCATGATGTTAACGGACCACCCACCTGACGGCAATGCCAACGCACTGGTGGAAGAAACACTCGAACACCACTACAGTGGAGGTTCGGCAAGTGAACCCTAGCAACACAATGCCACCGGACACAAGGGAGAGGGAGAGGGAGAGGCAGACAAACGTTAAACAGAAGTGAGAGGGAGAGAATGGGAAGCACAATGGGACAAGAAGGAGCGAAACACAATGGGAAAGAATGGGAAACAAGACGAGAAAGTAGGGTAGGGTTCTATCTAAATAAATTGGGGACGACCTTTGTTTAATAGGTCGAGCCTCTTACTGAAGGCCATAAACCCTTCGGTAATTCTCTTTTGACCTTCAGTAACTATATTTCACAATGTCCGTCTGTAATGCTCATTTTGGCCGTCGAAAATACACTTTTACCGAAGGCCTATAGGCCTTCGATAATAATCCGCCGGTATTAAGCCAAAATCTGGAAGTGGTTAGTGGGGAACCAAACTTTTAAATTTTCGGAACAACAAACTTGGTCTACACCAAACTCTATTAAAAAATTTAATCAAAACCATATTTTTGACATACTTTTTCTGACGCAATTTTTAAGCATGTGACAATTTTAAAATCAATTTCCTATTTTTGTTAGGTGGTGACCAAAGGTTGTTTTGTACACACTGGAATCTAAAATTTCAATGGAACGATGAATCAAATACAAGAATACGAAGTTCTTTCTCATTTTGTTCCATTGTTTGAGTTTGTTTTCTTCAGATTTTGTTCGTGTTCTGAGTTCTTTACTTGTTGTAGCTCTATAGTTGCAGTGGTCTCGGTCCATTGTTTGGGTGTGCTATTGTTTTATTTCTTCTATTGTTTTGGACTTTGAATTTTCTCTTTGTATCAATGCAGTTCATTTCGACGATTGCAACTAACATACCTATAACTCCATTTCATTGGTGATAAATAGTTTTAATTTTTGTTATGGTTAGGTTAAATTAAAAAAGTTTGATTTTTGTTTTGGAGTAGTTTGGGATTGAGATTGGAATATATACGGTGATTTCACTCTTGTTGATTTTTGCAGTTTATGTATGTGACTTTGATATATTGTAAGTGAACAAAGTTTCAAATAGGGTGAAATGTTGAGTAGTTGTAGTTTAAGTGGTTTTGTGCTAAGTGTTTTTGTACAATAAACATGGTATGCATAATTTTAAATGATGTTCTTAGTTGATTGTTTTCTTTGAATTTGGTTTGATTGATTGTTACTAAATAGGATTTGTAGAAGTCACAGGTGGTAAGACAACAAAACAATAAGGTAAATAATGATGTTTAATTTGAAACACTACATTTATTTGGCCTAAATAATTTTTAGGTTTAAATCCTCATTTGGTCCTCGTATTTGTGTGTCAATCTCAAGTGGGTCATCATTTTTTTTTCGGTCTCAATCGGGTTCGTAAACTTGTAAAAATGAGCCAATTAAGCCCTCACCGTTAATTTTTCACTAACGGCATCTAATTGTGATGATGTGTTTATGATGATGTGCATTGTTTCATTACGTGAAATTTTTATTTAAATAAAAGAATTATGACATGGCAAGTTCGTCTCCAAGCTTTACTGCCATCGGGAAACCCAAGCCATTATCAAATTTATCATCTACTCAGAAGAACAATTTCCATTTCTATTTTCCATATTCAATCCCTGCATCAGTATCTTTATAATCTTCCATTTCTATATTCCATATTCAATTCCTACACGTTATCAGAGTAGATATGAAGAGAAGCATAGAGAGAGCGAAGAGTGTAGAGAGCAATAACAATGTTGAAAAAACAAACGAAAAGAGTTATTTTCGTGCAGGAACAATTACAATTCCCTCTTTGGTGAAGTTGAAGCCTTCACTCCCCTCTCACCATTTCCTTCTCTTTTTCTTATGTTCCCTTTCTATCCTTATCCCACCATTGTCCAATTTCTCTTTCCGAATCAAAACTGGAAAAAGGTTTCAACTTTGGCAAGATTTTGCGACCCCAAAATCAATTATTTATAAAACATTTTAAATTGGAGAGTGAGTATATAGCACTGAATTCATGATTGTGTGATTTGGTGAAAATTGATAAAGTGTAGTTGCTCTTGACAGGTATATTTGAATGCTAGTGATGGACAAATTTGTAAGCACCAAAATATGATGTCACAAACTTGTTTCACAATCGGCAAGTATGACCGAATCGTTTCAAGTAATAAACTTGGTAAGACCAAGTATCGTTCTCCCAAAGGACTCACGGCCTAGTTTAGTTATGTGATTTGTTGATTAGCTAAGACTTAAGAACACAATAATTGAAGTTTAATATGCAAAGACGAAAATTAAATATGTATGCATGAATTGATCAATGACAAAGACAAAAGATAAACACTTTCAAGGAAATATATGAATGAATATGTTGTTGGGGGTCAATTTCATCTCATCCACTCTCATATATTTTAGGAATTCAACATTCAAATCATCATTGTTAATGCCACTCTCTAATGTACCATTCTAGATGGCTTCTCCCTAATCAAATAGTTCATACAATTCCTAGCATTCCTAATGATTAGTTCATGAGTGCAGGAGCTTAAAGGCAACCAATATAATATTGTCAGTATAATATTAGGAGAAATTCCCCGGATCTAGATTTCCCCGTACGTGTCCGTATCAACAAAACCAATAATCATGCATTAGAATGAGTTAAACAATGCAAGCATTGAGCAAAGAGGAAAAACCCTAACTAATGATGAAAGAAAGCATATGTCTTAATTCAAAGATGTACTCAACAAATCCATATATGAGAGCTTCAAGAGATTACATTGATTCCCCAACAAACATACAAGGTTTAGTTCACCATATTCATGGTGAACCTAGATGAATAACAATGAAAGTATGAAAGAATAAACCCAATAAAGGTGAAGAGGTAGCCTGAGCATCCAAGATCCTCCTTCAAAGGGGTGAAAGAGAGAGTGTTTGCCTCGTTTCTGCCAAAGATGCCTAACTATAGGACGTGCAAGCCCTTATATACTAATCTAGAGTTACAAAAGATTACAAAAGTCCAAGCCCAAAAAGTGCCGCTCAGCGGTATTTACCGCTCAGCGGTGATTGCGCGTCTTCTTTCTTCCCCTCAGCGGCCATTTTGCCCCTCAGCGGTTCCAACGTCACCTCTTGAGTGCCGCTCAGCGGTAGTTTGCCGCTGAGCGGTGCCTTCGACTTCTCCTTTTTGCACTCTTTCTTGTCTTTTCTAATGTCCTCTCTCTTATTCTTCACTTCTTTCACCAAATTCACCTCAAAACCTGCACAAGAACACTTAAATCAAGCATAAACCTATCCAGCTCTCTTATTTCTGAAAATATAAACAAAAGGCATGATTTCAAGCTAGTTTCTAAGTCTAAAGGTTGCTTTTAGTATCAACTTTAAGCATGAAAATAACAGTTTTTCAACTGTTATCACAACCCCAAACTTAGAACTTTGCTTGTCCTCAAGCAAATAAAATGTAACTCCATCTCCAACCAATTCATATGATGGTTCACTCATTCAAAATCCTCTTTTCAAGATAAGTAATAACTTCACTCAAACTTAAGACCAAGAGTTCAATCAAGATGTGCACATGCTTTAGTGTTCACAAAGTCATTTAAATTCCAACAAATGCTATTTTTCATGAATGATCAATCAATTAAGCATGGATGTTCATGTGCTTATGGAATATTTCCTCACTAGGTAAAGTGTTTCACTCAACACACAAGTGTATAAGAGGTAAAGTGTTTCACTCATTCACTCCACTATCACAATGTCACATGAATCAACTTTGCCTTTCATTTAACCACAATCAAATACATTCGCAAGCATGCATCATCACAAGGACTTTTCAATGGCTTATAATGTGGCTGGGCTAACAAGAAAATTGGTTTTTCTGGATCACAAAATCCTTGAGTTAAGAGAATCATAACAACACAATCTTCTTATTCATTCCCAACTTTCTTTTGCCTTTGCTTTTGCATTTGCATTGAGCTTTGCTTCTTTTTCTTTTCTTTTCTTTGCATATTCTTACTTTTTAGCTGTTAGCTCAATGCTTTTTCCTTTTTCATGTTTCCCCAATAACCCCAAACTTGAACATTTAACAATACCACACAAGATCTTCTACTTAACTCAAGGTAAAGATTTTCAATCAAGGGTGTTCAGTGTATATTTAAGGCTAAGGGTTCAAAGGATAGAACACAACGTGTTGTCTTTTAGAAGGCTAACTTTATGAATTTGGCCAATAAAAAGGGTTTCAAAAACACGGCCTTTGATCATATGATGCAAAACAAGCAATTGATTCAATCATAGAAAACCTGGGCAAAGTCATTCATGCTTTCAAAGTAATAGCATTCAACAATAACAACTCTGGAGCTCAAAACCTCACATATAAGCTCATTCACATTTGACATGCACATCCTGCTTAATTTCACAATCACAATCATGATATTATGCATTTGTTCACAAAGCTTGTGAATCACCTGTATAAGCATTTTAATGTGCACATCATCTCAACATCAATCAATCAATAAGCATCATCAAGCATTACTTATCACACAATCACAGTTAATAGCAAACCATCATAACAAACCAGGTGTTCAATAGAGTACATCAAACCCTAATCTAAAAACAAAAACAAATAAGTTCAGAAAACTTAAACCACAAAAGCATAATCATATGATAGCATTCATCAGTAAATGCTATCTCAGCTCCTCATCAGTCCGAGCTCTCTGTATCTTCCTCTTCCTCTTCATCATCATCTTCATCAAATGCATCCTCCTCCTCAGCTTCATCTTCATCCATGTCTCGGGCTGAAGCTTCAGCTGCTTCAGCTCCTCCATGCCATGGTTCTTCTGGCCAAGCTACCACATTATGGAATTCATCCATAGTCCACCTGTGTGCTGGAGGGGTATCATACATCCCCACTATCATCTCAGCCGTGGCCACCTGCCCTCTGTGGATGGACTGCAACTGAGCACCTATAAGAGACATATACATGTCCCTCATCTGGAATGGTTCTGCCTCATGAGTATCAGCAGAAGTCCTGCTCTGTGCTGGCCTTCTCTCTCTACGAGCCTGGCGTGGTGGCACTGGCTGGGCTGCCTCCTCACCTCCACAGTACTGTCTGTAATAGGCCTCATCTATAGCTTTTCTTGGCCTCTCAAATGGTGGAACAGAAGTGTCCACCCCAGCTAGCTTGCAAAGGTGAGTGATCAAAGAAGGATGTCCCAGTGGTGCTTTGTTGTTTGAGGTGTTAGCACACACACTAATCTCATCAGCTATCACCTGCCCAATATTAACATTCAAGTTTCTGATAGCACAGTAGATGAAGAGTGCCCTGCTGAGAGTAATATCTGACACATGTGAACATGGCTGAATGTTGGCATGAGAAAATGTCATCCAATACTTTGCAAGAGGAGTCAAATCTGTCCTCCTAATATTAACCACTGAGCCAGATCTATTCCTTTGGAAGTGTCCTCCAGGTATGCACAATACTCTCTCAACATCCTCAAAGTCAGCACCTTCCTCCATGCTAAGAGCAAACTGGCATTGCTCACCAGCCCACACAGTATCCAGAAAGTTATTGATGGAGTCAGGATCATACCTGATAGCATGGCCTCTAACATAGCCCAAATAATTCTCAGCTGGATAATCACCAATCTTCTTTGCATTGGTGTAGAATTCTTTCACCACAGCTATGTTGGCAGGTGATGGATAAGTGGCTAGCTTCCCCCAATCATTCCCTAATACTTGCTCTCCAAATTGAGGAGCAAAGTTAGGTATCATTCCAACCTTTCTCTCCATTAGAAGTCTCCTGTCCTGAACCACCCTAAAGTGCTTCTCATGTTTCCTAGAGAGGAACCTGCCATTATGGGGCTGCTCTGGTTCCTTTTCCTTTCTCTTGGTTGCCATGGTTTTCAATCTCTTTCCTGAAGAGGATGCCATTCCTGCATTCAAACATAAATCCAAAACCACAGAACATGATGTTAATCATTAGTAAACACAAAACAAAACTCCTTTTGAAGCTAAACCACCGCTGAGGGCCAGAATTTCCCCTCAGCGCCACCAGTGCCACATTCAAACACACAACAAACCAGAAAAAGCAAATCTGGCAGAGTGCCGCTCAGCGGTAAATGCCGCTCAGCGGTGATCTGCAGATTTTTGCAAATCTCGTTTTTAAACTGTCCTAACTCCACCCAAATGCAATTTTCAGTTTTCCAGTTCATAATCAAGCAGTTTAATCGGTTCAAACATCAAATATATCATCAAATCATGCATAGAAATCAAAACCCCTAAATATTCATGCTTTGACAATCACAGTTAATTTCAAGAACCCTAGAATGAACAAAATGCATTTTACTTACTTGGGTGGAGATGCTAGATGATATGAGAATGCTTCCAAACTAGAATGCTTTCTTCCAACCCCAAACTTTGATAGCACACTAGTGTAAAAGTGAGTGGAAGAGAAATTTTCTAAAGAGGGAAGAGTAAAAAGATGTGGGAAACCTAAGAGGAGATATGTGGGAGTCTTAGTGCAGAGAAGAGCTTGAAAGAATGTAAAAACGCGCAGCTTAAGGTTTAAAAATACCCCAATGGGCTCGGGTTCCGCTAAGGGGAACTTAAGCCCATCTGCGATAGTACCGCTCAGCGGTAATTGCCGCTCAGCGGCACTTTCTTGATGTGCCCTTCTCCTTCTTTTCTTGACCTACGTGCCTTCCTAGCATACCCCTCATAGGTTCCCTGCAATTCAATGTTAAAAATGCTTATGCAAATCCTAAAAATAAACAAACAGAAAACAATCAATCAACTGGGTTGCCTCCCAGGTAGCGCTTGTTTAACGTCACGAGCCTGACCCAAAATCCACCAACACCCATCAGTAGGTGTTTCAAACTTACCAGCACCCATCAGTAGGTGCAAAATCTTCTCACCAACACCCATCAGTAGGTGTTACAAACTTAGTATCCTTCAGTAGATACTTAACCACCTAGCATCCTTCAGTAGATGCTACATCCAACAAAATAATGTCCAGAATAATGTTCACAAATTACAAATTATAAAACCAAATCAAAAGTTTGTAAATCTACTGGGTTGCCTCCCAGCAAGCGCTTCTTTAACGTCACTAGCTTGACCCAGTAAAGCTCATGTTCCTTCTTCTTTTTCTTCTTTCTACTGAACTTCTTCAGAAATTTGATCAAACCAGGAACCTGTTGCAATGTCTCAATCATAGGAACTTTAATCTCCAATTTCTTGAAGATTTCCATAAAGCACTTAAATTTCTTTTCCTTCCTATGATTCTTCTTTAGATGAGGATGTGATTTTTCATGTGATTTCTTCTTCTTTCCTCTCATCTTCTTTTTCTTCCTTTTTCTCTCCCTAAATTTTCTCTTTTTCTCTTCTTTTATTTTTTTCTTCCTTTCTCTTTTTCTCCTCAACTTCTTTATCTTCACACAAATTTTCTTTCTCTCTTCTCTCTCAACCAATTCTTTTTCTTTTTCTTCATCTTTATCTTTCTCACTCAACTCTTCTTTCTCTTTTCTCTCTACCCTTTCCTCATCTCCCTCTAATTTTTCCTCATCAAGAATCTTGTCACTTTCAGTGATAATGACTTGCCCTTCCTCCTTAAGGTTAACATCAGTATTAACATCATCATTTAATATCTGACTAATGTGACGAAGTTGCATCTCCATTCTTTTACATGATTCTTCAATGCTTTTCTGAGTAGAGTCGGAATTTTTCAAAAATCGTTGAAGGGTGTCCTCCAACCTATCCAAACTTCCTGATAGAAAGGGTTGTTGCTGCCATTGTTGTTGTGGTTGGTTCTCAAATTGTCCAGCAGCTTGCCAAAATTGGCTTTGATCCATGCTTGAGTGAGGTTCCCACCATTGGTTGAGATTACTTTGGTAGAATTGAGTGCCCCTATAGTTAAACTCTTGACCAAATTGCATTCTGCAGACATTAGGCACAAAACCCTAAAAACAATTGTTAGCACAAAAAGATAGAGAAAGAAAAAAAAAATCAAAGGATATAATTGAAAAGATAAGAAGATAGGAAATAAAAACAGAAAAATAAAAACAGAAAAATAAAATAAAATAAAAACAGAAAAATAAAATAAAATAAAATAAAAACAGAAAATAAAATAAAAACTAATCTAATCAAATAAAATCAAATCAAATCAAATAAAAACCGAAAAATAAAAAACAGAAAATAAAAATAGAAAACGGAAAAACCGAAAACAGAAAAATAAAATAAAATCAAATAAAATACAAACTGAAAAATATAAACAGAAAAATAAAATAAAATAAAATAAAAATTCGAAATTTAAAATAAAATAAAAAAAATAAGTCAAAGATAATCAATAATCACACAAATTAACCAGTTAAACCATGAATCCCCGGCAACGGCGCCAAAAACTTGATGGACAAATTTGTAAGCACCAAAATATGATGTCACAAACTTGTTTCACAATCGGCAAGTATGACCGAATCGTTTCAAGTAATAAACTTGGTAAGACCAAGTATCGTTCTCCCAAAGGACTCACGGCCTAGTTTAGTTATGTGATTTGTTGATTAGCTAAGACTTAAGAACACAATAATTGAAGTTTAATATGCAAAGACGAAAATTAAATATGTATGCATGAATTGATCAATGACAAAGACAAAAGATAAACACTTTCAAGGAAATATATGAATGAATATGTTGTTGGGGGTCAATTTCATCTCATCCACTCTCATATATTTTAGGAATTCAACATTCAAATCATCATTGTTAATGCCACTCTCTAATGTACCATTCTAGATGGCTTCTCCCTAATCAAATAGTTCATACAATTCCTAGCATTCCTAATGATTAGTTCATGAGTGCAGGAGCTTAAAGGCAACCAATATAATATTGTCAGTATAATATTGGGAGAAATTCCCCGGATCTAGATTTCCCCGTACGTGTCCGTATCAACAAAACCAATAATCATGCATTAGAATGAGTTAAACAATGCAAGCATTGAGCAAAGAGGAAAAACCCTAACTAATGATGAAAGAAAGCATATGTCTTAATTCAAAGATGTACTCAACAAATCCATATATGAGAGCTTCAAGAGATTACATTGATTCCCCAACAAACATACAAGGTTTAGTTCACCATATTCATGGTGAACCTAGATGAATAACAATGAAAGTATGAAAGAATAAACCCAATAAAGGTGAAGAGGTAGCCTGAGCATCCAAGATCCTCCTTCAAAGGGGTGAAAGAGAGAGTGTTTGCCTCGTTTCTGCCAAAGATGCCTAACTATAGGACGTGCAAGCCCTTATATACTAATCTAGAGTTACAAAAGATTACAAAAGTCCAAGCCCAAAAAGTGCCGCTCAGCGGTATTTACCGCTCAGCGGTGATTGCGCGTCTTCTTTCTTCCCCTCAGCGGCCATTTTGCCCCTCAGCGGTTCCAACGTCACCTCTTGAGTGCCGCTCAGCGGTAGTTTGCCGCTGAGCGGTGCCTTCGACTTCTCCTTTTTGCACTCTTTCTTGTCTTTTCTAATGTCCTCTCTCTTATTCTTCACTTCTTTCACCAAATTCACCTCAAAACCTGCACAAGAACACTTAAATCAAGCATAAACCTGTCTAGCTCTCTTATTTCTGAAAATATAAACAAAAGGCATGATTTCAAGCTAGTTTCTAAGTCTAAAGGTTGCTTTTAGTATCAACTTTAAGCATGAAAATAACAGTTTTTCAACTGTTATCAGCTAGGCAATGTTGATATGATGTCTGTTGAAAAACTTTGCAAAAAGCAAACATTTCCATTTTCATGATAATGATTATAAAAAGTAATTAATTAATTAAAACGAAGAACGATAGTTTAGTAAAGTTGAGAGTAACCTGCTTAGTGTGAATCCACGGGGAGAAAAAGGGAGAAGGGGAAGACAAAAAGGCATCGGAAAACGTTTTAAGACAAAAAAAATGAGCTTCTTCCACTTTTCCAATAATGGCCATCAGCATCGCCGTTTTCTCGTCGTGTAAGCAGAGGCACCGATGAGCACCGCTTCAAGACCTTGACATGCTTCGGCTAGTTGTTCGTCCGGCGGTGGGGTGACGGCAACGGTTGCCACGACTTATTTCTCCAAGCGGAACCAATCGACGAACTTATCCATGGAGACATAAAAGTGGGAATGATTAGAGTTAAATTAGATGGATTGAATTATGAGTAAATAGAAGTTAAAAGAGAATGAATTGGGTAGTTGCACGAATGGTTGTTGATGTGGACTTTCTTCCTGTTTATCTTTCATTAACGTCTCCTCTTCTCCTCTATAACTTCCCTTGATCGTGATGGTGAAGGACGCATCGACGGGGACGACGAAACCTCTCTCTCGTGCGTGAAAGGGTCGAACAGCCGTGTCAGTGTGGTTGATGGCATCGCGGACGTGCTGCAACAATGATGGTGGCAACCTAGAGACAAACGGCACAGTGGTTTCCAAATCCCTAATTCCTTTTTTAATTTTTCTAATTTAAAAAAAAAAATCACGCAATGAAACAATGCACGTCATCGTAAACACGTCATCACAATTAGACGCCATTAGTGAAAACTTAACGGCGAGGGCTTAATTGGCTCATTTTTAGAATTTTATGGACCCGATTAAGACCGAAAAAAAAAATGACCCACTTGAGATTGACACATAAATACGAGGACCAAATGAGGGTTTAAACCTAATTTTTATTATTGAACTAGTAATGGTATGTTTTTTTTTTTATTGAATTATAGGTTCAACTTTGTAATTTTTGTGATACAAAATACATCATTGAAATGAATAATGTCCTTAAGGATATTCATCCCTCAAGGATTGGAGATACACCTTTCAAATGATATGTGTACATTAAGAGGACTTTAGTGATATGCATACTTTTATTGATGGAGATGCTCACCTATTTGTGAGCCAATTGTTTCATGTGATGAAACACTTGGTGTCTTTAATAGTTGTAGACGTATGTATGTGTTTGGGGTTATATGTATGTGTTTGGGGTTGAGGTAGAATTTATGAAAATTTAAATGGTGTTGTGGGTTCACTTTTCAGTGGCAAAGCAATAATCATTAAAGATATTATTAAGAAGATGAAATGTATTATAGGTAGTGAGGAGGATGATGTACACAATGTATGTCAATTGTATATATTAGTTTGTTTTGTAGTATTTTATTTTTCTAGAAATTCAAGACACGTAAGTAATATGCCTAGTAGAGTATAGACAATATTAATAGTTTGAAAAAGTATAACTATACGACTATTGTGCATAGCTATTTGGTGAACAACTTAACTTATGTGTACTTGGTATCTATGCAACAGGGACCTTTGGATAACATTAGTGTAATTGGGATAGCTACAATGTTGTAGGTAATTTGTTTGTCAAATTTTTAGTATAAGTTATGTTCAATTTGTAATTGATTATTTCTTAAATAATTTGATGTTTAATATTAAAGTTGTTTATTGTAGTTGTGAGCTGTTAAACGTCTTGGTTTAGCAGCCCCCTGATAGAGTTGTTTTTTCCTAGAGTTTTACAATGACTTTGTGTGAGATTAAGGTCACAAGCATTGAGTTACTATTCCATAACAACAAAGTAATTCAGTTTAGTTTTTAATTTGTTAATATATTTGTCTTTATGATGTGATTATGGTAATTTTTTGATGTTTTATATGGTTTAAGATTTGTTGGGATTGGTCTTTAATAGAAGAGAATTGAGCCAATGACATTGTTCATGGTGCTTTGCATATTGATGAAGAATAAGTGGTTGAAGAAGAAGAGGATGATGTTAACTCCAATTCATAGGAAGTTTGGATCAATAAAGTGAGAAACAATGAAAGGCACATGTTAGACATCAAGAAGCATTTGAGGATGATGCATGAATAACTTTTCCCTATATGTCATCCATCGCTGGTTTTGGTTGACATTAGTTATCATAGTGCTCCATGTGCATGTATGTCTTGTGATGATAATGTTGAAGACCATGCGACACCTTGTGAGGAAAGCGCTCAATGTGCAGGTGTGTTTTTTGATGACAATGTTGAAAATGATGTGGCACCTTGTCAAGAAGACACTCCATACGGTAATGTGTCTTGTGCTGAGAATGTTGAACACGATGAGGTACCTTTTGTGGAGATCGCTCAATATGGTGGGGAGTCTTGTCATTATAATGCTTAACATGATGCGAGATGTTGTGAGAAGATTGCTCCATTTCTAGTTATCGTTTCATTTGTTGAACCATAGGTGCACACTTGTTCAAAGGCTATGAGTTTGTTCAAGTTGTATAGGACAGTGATTTGTTTCAATCTTCAATATAGGTAGTGAAACTTTTCTTATATTGAAGTTGTTAATTTGTGAATTAAAGTTGAGTAATTTGATTTATTCTATTTTTTAAGGGTGGTAATGGTAATAAATGTCAAATATTAAGCAATGTTAAATGTTAGGGTTTTCGACCAATCAGTAATATTGACAACATTGTAATAATCATTTTATGTCTTTAAGTTTTATTTATGTGTACATAAAATGTATTAAGTATTTCATGTGAATGTATGTCGTCCTATTTGCTACAAGCACTTTAATGTACATTGAACGGAGGATGTACGAGCATGTGAAGAGATTGCCTTTAGTCCTTTATATATGTTATAAGTAATGTTATAAATTATTTAGTCAACTTTTGATAACAAATAAGATTGTTGAAATTGTTTGATTTTTATTACAAACTCATGTCGTTAATGACTCTTGAAGGATGAAGGTAAATAGACATTTTTGGAGATTACATGACTACAACATGTACTTTTGTCTCATATTGTCTACCTTAGAGGATATCTTAATAGCTAATTTTGTGAGTGGCGTTAATTATGTCCATTATCTAAGTTTGTTAAAATTTTTAATACTTTAGGTTGTTGATGGACATTATTCCATAATGACTATTGTGGTAATAATATTGTTCTTTAGTTGTTCATCCAATTGTACTTAACGACCAATGGTGGTGTTATGTTATCAAGTGTAAGACAATAGTGTTCTTTTTCCTTGATTGACTTGGAGAAAACAAACAGAAGCATAAGAAGATAAACAACTTTATTGTAAGCATTTGTAGTTTATCATATAGTTATTTTGGTTATATTTTGTTTATATGAGTAAATATTTAAATGTGTTTTAATTTTTGTGCAAGCCCGTAACATGGAACTACTATTTTTGATGTTGTTAAATTATAATGATGACATGAAGCCAAAATTTCAAATACAACATGAGATTACTTTCATTTAACCAAACATGTAAGTTGTTTGCGTTATTTTTTTCACTTGCCTCATTCAATATCTTCCTTTTGATTTTGAAGGTTGTAATTATGTGTGTATATGGTTGTATGAGTGTTGCATATATGATTGTGGGGTCTTTGTTCTAAAAATGATTGAGTTGTGGGATGTTATTCCAAAGTAAAATGGAAAAAGAATGACTGAATAAACAAATGTAAGTAGGACAATGTTAAATATTTTGAAGTACTACTAAATAAATTTATTTTGTTTTGTGTTTTCACCATTTATTATGGCTTCTTATGATTCAATAATATTTGTTCCTATAGAGAAATATGTGTGATTGGATCCTAGATCAAGACAATATCTGCAGAGAACAAGTGCTTGAACACTTAGATTTATTTATTCCAACTTATTAGTGTATATTGATCTTTATTCAAACAGTAATGCACAATTTAGAATATGTAAATCTATGTTGTACTGAATTCTATTTAATGCTTAAAGGAAACTTGTTTTGAAGTTCTAAAAATAGTGTGAACCTACTTCCCACGTATTTGTACAATATGAACAACCTTTTGTTTCGGGCCTAGTGATCCCTTTTTTAAAAAGCTAGTCATCCAATGGAACAAGTTGTTGTTTTTATTTCTATATTGTAAAGACATTCATGATAATTAACAAATAAAAATGATTGGTGGTCCAAAAAAGGATTATTGAAGTCAAGTTTAAAAAAATTGTACAAAAATTCTTACCCAGTCCCTTTCTTATTTATGCATTGTAAAACACTTTTACTTTAAATCTGGTAGCCTTGTTATTTTAGCAAAGTAGTCATCCAATGGAATAAGTCCTCCTTATTATTTGGAAATGGTAATGACATTTGTGATAGGCTTGTTATTTTTGCAAACAAGTCGTCTAGTGAAAGTTGTTAACCTTTTTATCTGTGAATTGTACTAACATTGGTGTTAGGTAACAATTTTAAATAGTTGGTCCAAAAATGCATTCTTAGAGGCAATGTTTAAAAATATTGTATAGAAAGTCTTAATTTGCTCTCCATTTACTTCTTCAGTGTGTACCATTTATAAACTAGTAGTCATTTCTTTTACAAACCAATTAGCCAACGTAATTAGTTAATCTTGTTATTTGTCAATTGTATTCACATTCATGGTAGGTAATAACTTCAAATAGTTGGTGGTCCAAAAAATGCATAGTATAAGGAAGATTCTAAAAATTGTACAAGAAATGGTAAGTTAGGCCCCACTTATATCTGCAATGTCTACCATTTTTATTTCAAACCTAGTAGGCCTCTTTTTTAACCAAACCAAGTTATTAGAGGCAAGTAGTTAACCATGTTAGTAGTCATTTTTACTGAAATAAGTGTCGAAATAAATTATAAAATATTAATGGATTAGAAAATGTTTATAAAAAACACTAGTATTTGACAACAAATACAACATTTTACGTTTTAAATATTGAACCACATACATTGTTCCACATGAAATTAAATATTAAATGTCAGATAATGAAATAGACTCAACAACACTACAAAATCATTCATTGACATAAACTTCAATAGTAAGATTGATTCCTTCGTTGTCCACTTCAAACACTAGATTATCTCCTTCCTTCAAGTCATAATTGCATTACAAAAATGTTTCATTCTAGAAAAGCAACCTCATTAATTCCTTTAATTCTTATCAAGTTTGCAAAAGTAGTTTGCAAGTCCTACATGAATAACAACCCACATGTTTTGGAGTAATGACATGGTGTCAATTATTGTAATGTTACAAAATATTAAGATTTTCATTTACATCCTTAAACAATTGAAGGAAGACATACCAAATGACTTCCTTGGCTTTGTGTTTGTGTCAACTTAACAACAAAGAGATATGTTTGAGGGTCTCTTGTTACACAATGTAAGAAGTCCTCCATACTTTTTGGTGAACAACTCCATACAAAAACTGTTATTTTGAAATAATGTTGATGGATTGACAAGTGTACCAAATCGCACAAGTAATATAAAATGGTAAGACCAAATATCATATCCCTGAAGACTCTCGACACTAAACAATTGTGTGATAACTCAATTAATTAAGACTTAAATAAAATGAGATCATTGGTTTAGGATGCAAAAACAGAAAATTAAATATGAATGCAATTGATCAATAGTAGAGAACACAATGATGAATGGAGGTTGTTTATAAAATGAGATGATTATGTTGTTAGAGTTTGATTTCACCAAGTTTACTCTCATGTATATAAGAATTCTTCTTTTTACATTAATGTTAATGTCACTCACTAAATTACTTAGAACCCGATCCCTCGGCACAATAAGCATGCCTTAATTCCTAGTTCGTGCAATTCCTAGCGTTCCTAGAAAATTAAGTCTGAAGATCAAGAGCTTAAGACGACCAAGTACTCATACCCTCATCCCTGAGAAATATTACCCTTTGGAGAATTCAACAAGAATCTTAATGATAAGGAACCTCCCAACACTCATGCAATTCATAAGTCATGCTACTAAATGAGTTAAATAGAGCAAGCATTGAAACAGATGAATTCCCTAATAATTAATGAAAAAGCATATATGATTAAGAAGCAATTCAAATACATGAGAGTTCATAAGGTTACATCATTCCCCAAAAATAAATAGAGTTTAGTTTCCATAGACATGGAGAAACTAGATGAATAATGGAAAAGCATGAGATAGTAAAACCCTAAAAGTAAAAGAAGAAGCTCTCGCTTTTAGATCTGCCTTCAGAGAGTAGAAGAGTGTGCTGTTGTGTTGCTCCAGCCAGAGATACAAAACCTGGAGCGCATGGATCCTTTAAATAGAGTCGGAAAGGAGTCGAAACAGGGCCCAGTCCAAAAGAGTCAAAACAGAGCAAAAACTGAGACTGACCCGTGAAACCCGCCGCTCAAGCGCCCCATTTGGGGCGCCCGGGCGGTGGACGGTCCTCATGTAGGGCTTGAGCCTTCAATTGGATGCTCAAGCTTCAGGGTCCAGGGCGGTGGACGTCGTTTTTTCGAGACTCAAGCCTCCAGATAGGGCACCCAAGCTTTGTGCAGTCCCTCCTTTTGGTGATTTTCCAAGCCTTTCTAAGATCTAACTCCTTAGCAGTTCATCTCTTCTTTCCACATTCTCTCATTACCTATCAAAACAAGGGAAATTAGTCATAAAATCATCAAATTCAACCTCAACTCTCTTATTCACACAACTAAAGCAAAAACATGATTCCAAGCAAGTTTCTAAGTAGAAAAGGGTGTATTTAGTATCAAAATTACATCACAAATAACGGTATTTTAAACCGTTATCAAATAACAATTAACCACATCAAAATTGTATGTGTGAGTCGCATAACATTTCTTTGTATACGATTTTAAGTTTTTTATTCTAACCATGTGTGATTCTTGGATTATTTGTGTCCATGTTGTACATAACATGGTTTGTTTGACTAAAGTTGTCCACCAAGTACCAGTTTAGCTCTAGTTCGTGTTGGAATGCAACAACAAAGTAATGATCCACATAACCAAATGTCTACAATTTGATGACAAAATAGGTTAACAATGTTTAATAGGTAATATGAAATAATGAAACATAGGGCTAAATATTAAACATACTTGTTCTAATATGTGTATAGTAGTGAACTTCAACATGATTGTTATTGTCGGTTGATTCTCATTGACAACCATGGATTACAGTTAAAAGGAATGGTTTAATTGAGTTTTAAAGAAGATTGGGTGCTTTTTTTCCAGTTTCATGCAATTTAAATTTCACCACAATGACATTAATAAATTGGGGTCATGGAAATGGTTGGAACAATCAAAACATTAGATTGCAATGAATGCTCAACCTATTTGAACCATTTTTCAGTCTTTGTTTTCATTCCACCACATTCAATGCATGATAATTGATGCGGGTTTCAAAATCACATCAAATTACACGACATTGTATGACTAGACAAAAAATTACTTTTTAATATTTCATAACAATATAAAAGTTTCATATAACTAACATAAAATTTTATGACATGAAAATTTGTAGGAATTGGTATCGTACAACAAAATGTTTAAAAGCGTGTTCGAACAAAAAACCAAGAAGGGATGAGTGAATTAGTTGTACAAAATTGTTTGTTTTACCTTTAAAAATTTTCTTCGAACAGAATAAAGTAAAGCGAAGAAAGGATAGGAAAAATCACATAGATAATTTTTATACTAGTTCGAATCAAAAGATTCTACGTCCAGTTGTTAGTCACTTTAAAAGAAATTATTAACCTTTCACTAAAATCAGTTTAATGATATAATATAAGTAAGAAACATTGTGAAGTAGAAAACACCTCTCTTAACAGAAATGATAGCAACACCTTCCTTTGACACACATTGGAACGAAGAACAACTTGAAACAGTTTGGTAAAGAACCACTTGCACCTTAGACACACTAAGATAAGCTTCTCCTTCTTCAAGCACTTGATCAAGCAACACTTAACACTTAGAGCTTCCTTAGAACTAATTTTGTACTCTGTAACTGTTTAGGTTACATACTAAGAATTGTGGAGAACTCTATTTATAAGTCAAGGTTCGTGTAGGGTCAGAAATTGAAAAGGCAGCTCGTAACTGCTAGTAATAATCGATTACTAAAAGTGATAATCGATTGTGTTTTATCGTTATAAGGTTTTGAAAGTAGTGATAATTGATTATTGTCGAATCTTGGACAATTATAGCTTTCAATAATAACTCATTGATTTTCATTTTAATCTGAGCGACAATGGTTCTTATTTAAGGAACTCGTCGTTCACCCCTCGGTTTAGTTGGTTGTGGTTCACTTTAGAACTCGTCGTTCGCCAACTCAATGCTTGTGCATTTAAACTTAGGAAAGACTTAGTAATTTGAGATGGATTCCTCATTGTATTTAATTGATATTAATATGTACATGAGCTGGTATCTCAACTGAATTAAAACTTCAAATGGAGGCATTCCAAGTGTTTGGTATTGCTCTCTCGTCTGGATGACTTAACTGGTAGGCTCCATTTTCTAGGTCTTCAATTATCTTGAAGGAATCCACCCAGTTGATCGCCAACTTCCCGTTTGCTACTATCTGTCTTGCGTCTCCGGTCTTCCTCAACACCAAATCTCCTTCCTAGAAGCACTTGGGCTTCACCTTAGTGTTGTATCTCTTTTCAACGTGCCTTTTGCATGCCTCAGAGTGGATGGCAATGGCTTCCCTACGCTCTTGCAGAGTGTCAAGCTCTATCTTTAACTCCTGTTCATTCAACCAGACGTGCTCAAATTTTCTTCGTAGGGACGGTTCTCCCACCTCAACCAACAACATGGCGTCAGTGCCATATGTCAAGTTAAAAGGTGTCTCCCCTGTTATCTCGTGCAGAGTACATTTGTATTCCCACAAGACTTCCGGAAGCTCGTCCACCCATGCCTCCTTCTTTTCCCTTAGTCTTCTCTTAAGTTCTACAACAATAGTTTTGTTGGCAGTTTCGGCTTGACTGTTCGTCTAGGGTGCTCTATGAAGATGGTAACATGTTTTATCCCTAGGCTCTTATAAAATTTGGCCAGCTTCTTGTTGATAACGATTGGAAAACCGTTATTTTTATACTTAATTTTGATATTAAAAACACCCTTTTTGACTTCGAAGCTTGTTTGAACTCATGTTTTTTGCTTTAGTTTTGTGAAGGGAGTTGAAGGTGAATTTAATGTATTTGTGCTAGATTAACTTGATTTTGTAGGCTAATTGAATGATTTGAAAGAAGAGTTAAAGTACCGAATGGTTGGAATGTAGAAAAGTAAACAAGAATGCAGAAAATTCAACGAGAGCGTAGAAAAGTCAACTAGAGTGCAGAAAAGTCAACCAGAGTACAGAAAAGTTGCGCTGAGCGGAAAAGGAGCGCTGAGCACCATTTTTAGTGACAGTTTTCTATTGTTTCACACCTGAGCGTCACCGCTGAGTATCATTTGAGTGTCGCACCTACCGCTGAGCGCCATTTTGGCGCTGAGCGCCGACGACACGTGTTTTGGTCCAATTTTCTACTATTTTTATGATGTGTTTTGGGCCTGGACCCATTTTCTGTTATTTTTCTGCCCTATTTAAAGACCCGGACATCTTAGGGTTTGTATCTTTTGATGACTTGAGTACAGAAACACATTTTTCACCCCTTGAGGGTAGATTTCGGAATTGTGGCAGCTCTTGTCTTCTCTTTCTAGGTATTTACTATCTCTTTCATTCTTTCATTCCATTGTTCATCTAGTTTCTCCATGATCATGGATAGGTAAACCTTATTTGTTGTTGGGAAAGATGTAACCTCTTAAACTCTCATGTATTGAATTGATTTTTATTATATATGTTTCACTTCATTAATTGTTAGGGTTTTTCCTCTACGCTTTATGCATGCTTTTTTTAACTCATTCAATTGCATGATCATTGATGTTATTTATATGGACACATATAGGTAAATCTAGAACTGGGGAAATTCTCCCGGAAGCAATATTACCTAGACATAGGAATAAGGGGATCGGTTGCTTTAAGCTTTTGTGCGAATGTAATGCATGATTAATTGCTAGGGAGACAAGAAATTGTGAACTAGTAATTAGGATTAGGCTTTCTTCACCGAGACATCGGGTTTAAGGTAAATTAGAAAGTGACATTAACATTAATGAAGAAGATGAATTCATATATGCATGAGAGTAAACTAGGTGAAATCTAAACCCCAACAACAATATCATCAACTTCATTCATTCATTCTTGTGTTTAGCCTCAATTGATCAAATTGCATTCATGTTTATTTTATTGCATTTGCATTCAAAAACCTCAAAATTTGTTCTTAAGAGTCTTAATTAGTTTAGTAATCACATAACTGTTTAGTTTCGTGAGTCTCTTGGGAAACGATACTTGGTCTTACCATTTATTATTACTTGATACAACTTAATACACTTACTGAGGTATTAAAAAGTTTTTGACTCCGTTTTCGAGGATTAAAAATTTGTTTATCACTTGTCCATGAACTTGTTAAAATATCGGCAAGTGTACCGAATCGTATCAAGTAATAATAAAATGGTAAGATCAAGTATCGTTTCCCAAAGGACTCACGACACTAAATAGTTGTGAGATTACCCAACTAATTAAGACTTTTGAAGAAAAATTGAGTGGTTGTGAATGTAAATGAAATAAAAATAAACATGAATGCAATTTGATCAATTGAGGCTAAACACAAAGATGAATGGATGATATTGAAAATATGAGATGAATATGTTGTTGGGGTTTAGATTTCACCAAGTTTCCTCTCATGCATGTATGAATTCATCTTCTTCATTAATGTTAGGTTTAATCATCTTCTCAATTTAGACCTCGTCGTTAGTTCTGTACTAACACCGTTAAAGGAGGTGACACGTGTCAGTTCGTGGTATTTTTGAATTTTTTAACTATTTTTAATTTTTTTAAAAAAATTAAATTAAAAAACAAGCCACGTGTCAAACTGATATTTTGCCACATGACAATGACAATGTGACATGGCATTGACAGTGCCACGTGTCATTGTCAGGTCAGTGTCTTGCATTAGTCTCAATTTGATCCCTGTAACTTTATTGTGTTTCAATTTGATCCCTATATTTTTATTTTGTCTCAATTTAGTCTTAATTTTAAAAATTAAACAATTTTGTTCCTCCTCAAATTCAAACAAAATTTAAATTGTATATAAATTTTAAGAAATATTTTTATTAAAATTTATATTTTTATTAAATATTTTTAACAAGATTAAGTTTAATTATATTTATATTTACTTAATTATATAAATGTTAATTATGTTATTTAAATATACCTATAAGGTTTAAAAAAAAACAGTGACATAACATGGTGGTGTGAATTTTCCAAATGAATTAGCTCATTGACAAAAATATCAATTTTAACAAAAATATTTGTTAAGATTTATATACAATTTAAATTTTGTTTGAATTTGAAGAGGGACAAAATTGTTTAATTTTTAAAATTAAGACTAAATTGAGACAAAATAAAAATACAGGGATCATATTGAGACATAATAAAAATACAAGGAACATATTGAGACTAATATAATGACAGGAAGCCTGACAATGACACGTGGCCGTGTCAGTGTCATGTCACACTGTCATTGCCACGTGGCACAATATCAGTTTGACACGTTGCATTTTTTTTTTAATTTTATTTTTAAAAAAAATTAAAAATAAATAAAAAATAATTCAAAAATTCAAAAAAAAACACGAACTGACACGTGTCACCTCCTTTAACGATGTTAGTACGGAACTAACGGCGAGGTCTAAATTGATTCAATTTTTCAGAATAAGGGACCTAATCGAGAACATTTACAATACGAGAACCTATTTGAGAAAAGCCTACAGAAATAGGATGTCCGAGATGATTAAAGCTTTATTTTATTATACTAAAACTAAAACATATATATACTCGTTAATTTTATACTAAGAAACATAAATTTTTTTTAATGTGTTAATGTTCTATTTATTTATTATATATAGAAAAAGTTGGATGGCAAGAGCCAATTTATTTCAGAAATCTCAAAGTTGAACTCAGAAACTGCATGAATATTAAAAACTATGTTCAGAGAGAATGGCCAGAAAAACAAGTCCAATGAATTTATCATTCACTGTGACATTGATGACTGTGTTGTGTAGCTCAAACATGATTGTTTACATAGGAAAATGGGAAGGCAGTTGGAGCAGAGAAGCTGCAGAAGAAGCTGAGGCTGTGGCAGCCATAGAATGTTCAGGACATGGAAGAGCATACCTAGATGGTCTTGTTCTTAAAGGCCATCAACAAGTTTGTGAGTGCAATTCATGCTACACTGGATCTGATTGCTCCAATCTTTTATCTAATTGTTATGCCAATGCTGGAAGGTAAACACTTCTCAAAAATTCAATACACCGACTGCTTTGAATTCAACCTTTTTGAAGTGCCATATTTAATATGTTAACTGCAGTGGGGATCCTTATTTTTTGGAGCCATTTTGGATGAGACATGCTGCAAACAGTGCAATATTAGTATCAGGTTGGCACAGAATGGGTTATTCTTATAGTGATGAATCATACATCTCACAACTATTGGTGGACCATATAGAAAAGGTTCATGCCATAGTTGGAAACGTAATCACTGAAGGAAAATACATTTTATTTGGAAGTGGCTCAACACAACTCCTAAATGCTGCTGTTTATGCCTTTTCTCCTGATACCTCTTCACAATCTCCAGCAAAAGTGGTAGCCACACCACCGTATTACCCTGTAAGTAGTTCCATTCAACACTTGTTTCAACAAAATTTCTACGTATTAAAATTGGAGCTTTGTTCTCACATTTCAACAAACATTTTGCAGGTGTATAGAACACAGACAGAATATTTCAATGCTAGGAATTTTAGTTATGAAGGAAGCACGTCCTCATGGATAAACAAGACAGATAGCAGCTCTACATTCATTGAGTTTGTTACTTCACCAAACAATCCTGATGGAAAGTTGACTAAGGGAGTTCTTGAAGGTGATAATGTAAAACACATCAATGATCGTGCCTATTACTGGCCACATTACACTGCCATTCCTTCACCAGCTGATGATGATCTTATGATCTTCACAATTTCCAAGTTCACAGGCCATGCTGGGAGCAGATTTGGGTGAGATATTTATTCTATGAAACATTCATCAACAGTTATATAAATTAATTCAATGAAAATGATAAAACTATTTGCTAATGGTTAATGATGTTTTAACAGATGGGCAATAATAAAGGATGAAGCAGTGTATAAAAAGATGCTGACATATTTAGATATGGACACCATGGGAGTTTCCCGAGAGGCACAGCTGAGATGTTTAAAGCTTTTGAATGTTGTTCTTGAAGGAGATGATGGAAAAGAGATATTCAAATTTGCATATTCAACCATGAGACATCGTTGGATAAGGTTGAAAGAAATCATAGGTAAATCAAAACGGTTTTCCCTACAGAAGTTGTCTTCCCAATACTGCACCTTCTTTAAGAGGGATAGAGATCCTTCACCAGGTAAACGTCAAATTCTAATAACGTGAAGTGCACGTATTCCTTTTCCTTGAATACCAATTTGGTTTGAATTTGTTCGTATGACAGCATACGCTTGGTTGAAGTGTGAGAGAGAAGAAGACAAGAATTGCTATGAAGTGTTGAAAGCTGGAGGCATCGATGGGTATGAAGGAAGCATGTACAGTGCTGACAATCGTTACGTGCGTCTCAGTGTCATTAGGAGCAAAGATGACTTTGATATACTCGTAAACAAGCTCGAAGCCCTTGTTTCTAAACAATAAGATTAATCCTACTTTTTGTGTCCTCAAGGTTTCTATAGGGTATTAGATGTTGTTTTTAACAATGTTTATTTCATAAGAATAACAATTTAGCTTATAACTGATTAATTTGTATCTATATCATTATCCAGTGGGAATTGTTAAGAGTAAAACTATATATATATATATATATATATATATATATATATATATATATATATATATATATATATATATATATATATATATATATATCATTTGTCTACTATATTAGTTACAATATACAAGAGATACCAAGGAAAACACTGTTAAACAACTAAATTAGTGTCTAACAAATTTAATAAATAATGTAATAATTTTCTCAACCAAAATCGCAATGGAATGATGAAAAATAAAAAATTTAAAAAACAGAAGTTGTCACTATAATTTTTTTTGAAAATTATAAATAAACCATAAGACAAGAACATGATTCATGAAAACCAAACTGACTCCAAGAGTTGGTTATATGTAAATATTGTGTTAGCATATGTTTGAAGATTGTATGTTTAGTTAAATATACAAAATGAATGTTTTTTTTATAAAGGTTCATTTTCTCTAAAATAAAAACAAAAGAATGTGCAAAAGAAAAAAATTTAAAATTTTGGATCGAAAAGAATTAACTTTGTTCTTATGCATTTTTCCTCAGCAAAAATCAGGGCATGATTCTAGAAAACTATTTAGACTTTTTTTTAATTTTTGTTTGGTTAAATCTTATAAAGACTATTAAGTTTCATTCATCATGGAAAATTAGGGATCACATAGTTTTTAAAATGTTAAAGATATTAAATTATTAAATATCTTAGATTATCTTATCTTTATCTTTTATCTATAGCTTGTTCGTTATTATTCCTTATTTGTATTTTGAACTTAGTCCAAATTTCTTCAATTATAAATAGAGTATCCTATGTCTATATTAAACACAAGAGAGGTTAATATCATATATAGTTTTTACTATATTGAACATGATATTAGAGTCAGGTTCTTTAAAGAAATAATTTTCATCGTCTCTGCCACTAAACCCGTTGCAGCTGCTAGAGTCGTCTATTATCGATGTCGTTGAAGTTTCAGTTTCGACCGACAACTACACAACTTTGATCATCTCTCTTATTTGTCCATGACTTATTCAGTTGTTGTCTCTTTTGACCTCTCTTCTGTCACCGATGTGTCTAAACAATCCATATATAATTTTTCTCTGATGACATATTCTATTAGTTTGTTTATAACCATGGTGGCTATTCAATAATGGCCTATTTATCAACTAAATGTGTTTCTCTACAATGATTTGCAAGAAGAGATTTATATGGAACCACCTCTCGGATTCACTAGTGCGAAATAAGCCTTCCACATCTAGTGTTCAATGTCATTTACTGAAAAAAGCCAACGCTAAAGATGACTTGTGGCATTGATGTAAATAATTCACCTATTTAGACGTCAGAAATGCCCCTATTATGACCTTATATGCTTAATTGACGTCAAAATTGTTAGATTCCAATGTTAATTAATGTTGGAAAGTAACTCCTTAGACGTTATATAGTTTCATGAGTCGTTTCAACCTACACAAAAATGACCCTTGGGTTGTCAAGGAAGCAATTAGACGTTTGAAAAGTGAAACTTCGACGTCAATTAACGTTGGACTTTTGCTTTTTGGACACTATTTGTTCTTCTAATTTGGTGAATTCATTAAAACGTTTGGCGGGCAGTTGTAAAATTTATTAATATAAGATGTTTGATACCCTATTTTTCGAACTCAAAAATGCTTATAAGACGTTAGAATTACTATCTTTTTGACGTTGTATGTCCTATAAAAATTTGTGAAAACACAACTGTCGCAACCGGAATCGCGACGGGACGACGATCCAAAAAGAAACGGGTTTTGAAAAGAGATTTTGGAGTCGCCATCATAGTTTATTATGGAAAACTACGGAAAAACCATAAAATAATAAGACACGGTCCACGAAAACCATATTCTGAGTTCAGGAGTCGGTTACGCGTAGGGAAGGTGTTAGCACCCTACAACGCTTGCCCTAAGGCAGTACGTTTAACTAAATGCACGAATATGATGTGGTTTTCAAAACGTTTAACTATCCCCTAAAATAAAATTCCTAAATAAACAAAATATATTTTTTAGTTTTTTGGGCCCGACAAGGATTGACCTTGCTCCTACACGTATTCTCATTCAAAATGAGAAATCAGGGTTACGTAGTTCTTTTGGAAACTGTGTTGAAAATTTCGTTTAGGAAATTGTTTGAGAATTTTGTTTGGAAATGATTTTGGATTTTTGGGAAGTGAACTTGACAAGGACTAGCCTTGCTCTTACGTATCTCCACTCTTGATGGAGAATCAAGGATCACATAGTTCTGGCAAAAAGATTGTTTTTGTTTGAAAAAGCAGATGTTTTTAATAATAATTTTTTTTTGAAGATTTTATGTATTTTTGGTATTTTTAAGAAAAAAGAAAGTAATGAGCACTAGGCCGACGCGGACGGTCACACAAGTACTCATACCATTATTTAAAATTTTTGATATTGAGGATATTAAGTACTAGGCTGATGCGGACGATCGCACGAGTACCCATATCCTCATTTAATATTACGTAAATAAGAGAGAAATGTATTGAACACTAGGACGATGCGGGCGATCACACGAGTGTTCAACCTTTAAAACGTATTTTTTTTGTAATTTTTATATAAGAAAGGAGAAGAGGTTTTTAGCACAAGGACGATACGAGCGGTCACACGTGTGCTTAACCTTTAAAACGTATTTTTGTAATTTTTTTTATAAGAAAGAAGAAGAGGTTTTTAGCACAAGGACGACGCGACCAGTCACACGTGTGCTTAACCTTTAAAATATATTTTTGTAATTTTTTATAAGAAAGAGGAAGAGGTTGTTAGCACAAGGACGACGCGAGCGGTCACACGTGTGCTTAACCTTTAAAATATATTTTTGTAATTTTTTATAAGAAAGAAGAAGAAGTTTTTAGCACAAGGACGATGTGAGCGGTCACACATGTACTTAAACCTTTTAAAATATTTTTATTTTATTTGAGAAAAGAAGAAGAAAAAAATTTAGCACAAGGACAATGCGTACGATCACACATGTGCCTAAACCTTTAAAATATTTTATTATTATTATTTTTTTTTAGAAAAAAAGAAGAAAAGGTTTTAGCACAAGGACAATGCGTGCGATCACACATGTGCCTAAACCTTTAAAATATTTTTGTAAATTTTGTATATATATATATATAAATATTTTATTTATTTATTTTTTATGTATTATTAAATATGTATTTTAAAATAAATAGATATTTAGAATAAATAAATAAAATAAAATAAAAACAATAAAAACAAAAACAACAATAAAAACAATAAAATAAAAAAAAACAAATAGAATAAGATAAATAAGGGAACAAATTAAAATAAATAAAGAAAAGCAAATAAATTATTAAGTAATAAAAATAAAACAAATAGTGGGGGTGCCCAAATGAGAAAATGGGGTGTCTAAACTATTTTTTTCTTTTTTAAAACAGATTGGGCCTAAACCCAAACTGAAAGGGGGTGAGGAAGTGAGAATAGGGATGCCTAAACAAAATTTATTTCTAACAGCGGCCTGGGCCTAAGCCCAGACGGAAAGGGGGCGAAATACTAATAAAAGGGTGTGCAGAAACAACTTTGTTTGATTTTTATTTTGGGCTCGGCCCAGCACTGGCCTGAGGATGTATAGGGGGTGCGCGGGTGAGAAGCGGGGGCTACGGGAGAAAAGGTTTTTTTTTTTGTGGGCTTGGTCTATCACTAGTCCGAGGATGTATGGGGGTGCGCGGGTGAAGAATGGGGTTGCGCAAAGGGGGCTGGGTCAGCAACAGGCCCAAGGCCTTTTCATTCTCCAACTCAGAAACCCTTAGGGGTTCTCTCACTCTGTGCATCATACATCTTCACTCAAACGAGACCCCAAGGTCTCTTTCTCCGGAAACCCAAAGATGCTCCTCCACCCTTCAACAGCCACGCCCTAGCCACCTTCCAAACAGCCACCGCGGGAGGGCCTCTACCCGGTCCAACTCTCCGTTGTCGACGCCACCCAGGTCGCCACTGGTTACTGACCTCGGATCCGCCTCCTCTCCTCTCGCTTCGAGGACAGCAGCCCAAGGGAGGGTCTTCCTCCGTCGCACACGCACCAACACTTCTTCAAATCAACACCGTGAACCTCCGTCCATGGCGTCACCAGTAAGCACGCATGCCGTCGGAGCCGTCGTCCGAGCTAACGCACCAGGCCGCCTCTTTCTCCTTTCGAAAACAACGATCCCAAGGGAGGGTCTTTCTCTGCCTTCGTTGGCATTCCCTCCGCCGCTTCCTTCCCCTTCGCCGCTCGCCACTACCTTCTACTCGGAATCCAAACTCACCGCCAACAACTAACCTCACGTTGGTATTATTCTGGGCATCAGTCTTGGGGTTTTGATGATGATTGTGTCGTGAGTGGGGGGCAGGATGATTGGGTTCCGAGGATGGGAGAAAAGAGAGGAGAAGAATGGGTTTGTGGGTTTGTTGGTTTGTTTGTTTATTTGAAGGTTCGGCCGGCGTTGGGTTCTGAGGATGGGAGAATGAAATTCCCCCTGTGCGTGAAGATGAAGACACTATGCTGGTGCGCGTATGAATGTGAGCGTGAGGGTGATAGTTGATTATGTGATAATGGTGTATGGCTTGGCGAGATGGGGAAGCCTTAGTAGATGTTGGGAAGTGAATGAGTTGAACATTTTGGCTGTGAGACCGGCGTGGTAGTGGTTGTGTGTGACTTTCTGCTTAGTGATGATTTCCTTGTTGGTTACGAGGTGAATAGAGGTATTAAGGGGGTGTTGAAGATAGGAGAACTCGTGATGTTTAGAGGAAAAGGATGAACGTATGCTATAAGATTCTAGAATGGGGAATGTGGCAGACTCACCGTAGCATAAGAAAAATGGAATAAGCATAACAGGCAGTTATGCAGTAAGCATACATGACCGCACAGGTGAGCAAGAGGCTTACCTCTCGGAGCTCTATGGTTGCTGCTAGCTGCGTGTATCCGGTGACCTCCTCTGGCCCTTGTCTTTCTTTACCGGTGTCAATGGTGGATGCCCTTCTGTGACTGGATGATGACCCAAGATGAAGGTCCGAAGAAGCAGTGTCCAATCCTTCTTTCTTTTCTTTTAAAAACCAGAATAATAACCACCTTCCCTCTGCTTTCTCTGTGTGTTTTTTGTGCAATTCTCTGTGCCAAATTGCTTGTACTGATTTCGTACGCACCCAAATCGCGTCTGCCACCCTACTCTCCTCCAAAACGTCTCTGCCACCACCTTGGCTCTCTGCAGAAACGGTTTCTGCTCCCTCTTCCCAGCACACACACGTACAATGTTCCCTCCAAGCAAAACATTTTTTTTTAAATAAAAAACAAAAATGCCTCATTTTTCTTTTATTTGTTTTTTTTAGTTATATCATATTAAAACAAAATAAAATAAAAAGGGTAAAACTAAAAAACAAAAAATAATAAAAAGTGGAGAATGAAATAAAAATAAAAATAAAAATAAAAATAACATATATAAATAAAGATGGAATAAACCAAATAATAAATAAATAAATAAAATAATAAAAAAATAAAAAAATAAAATAAATGGCAATGAAAAAATAAATAATTACAAAAAAATAAATAAAATAAATAAAATAAAAAGGATAAAAAAAGATAAAAACGAAAATAAAATAAAAACAACAATAAAAATAAATAAATAATGAAACCTAGGAGAATAGACAACAGTAAAAATCCAAAAACGATCTGGACGAAATTTGGTATTGACAACAACTCACACACACACTCTTTCTTCATGCTTTTATTTCCTCTTGAAGCTGCATTTTCAAAGACTAGTGCGAGGAAGAAGAGATGTTATTTTTTTTCACTTACCTTTTGTGAAAGTGTTTCTCTTGCCTTTGTTGGGATATTTTGTTAGTTTTGACCGATTTATATCATTTTTTCATTTAGTACTAACGTCTTTTAGCGAGTTAAAACTCCACCATCCCAAAGTGAACCAACTACTTCGTTCATAAGTACAAGGAAGAACAAAGATCAATTTTGTGTTATTTACCATACATATATGTGTTTTCGTATGTGAAGGTTACAATTTTATTTGTGTTTCTGGATTCATTTCGTATTTTCGTTTTCTATTGAAGGTTCACCACAACGAACAGAAACGTTGGGAAGTTCTCTACTCTCCATGGGAAAGCTAGACCACCCAGGTAGTGTGCGTGATGTTGGAGGAGCTATTGGCATGAAAGATTACTTTGGCCCAAAACAAAAAGTACTAAAATCCTTCAGTCAAAAGATATTGAAGATGTTGGAGCTCCAAATGGAGAAAGACTAAACACCCTCCATTACATATTCCAAAGAGCCTTTTTGAAGCATTTAAGGATGTCTGAAATGTTTGTTTTCCAATGTCAATCAACGCCCCTTTTTTAAATCAACGTTAATCAGTGTTTTGACAAACGTTAAAGGTCGAAAATAATAGATGTCAAAGTATTTTTTTTGTAGTAGTGATTTATTGCTCAGGAGAGTCTTTTGGGTTGGTATGTTATATTAGCAAAACATTAACAATTTTGTATCACTCGACTGTAGGAACAAATATTTTTACTAAGTCTTTAAGAGAACCGATAATTCATTATAATTAGGCTTAATACCATTGTTGGTCCCAAATTTTGTCAGCTTTGTTCGAAATGGTCCTAATTTTTCTAAAATGTTCAATGTAGTTCCAAACATCGTAATTTATGTTCAATTTAGTCCTTTTGGCTAACGACATTTAAATTGTTAACAACTAAATGTCCAGTTGAGCAATCAGTGACAGATCACCCTTGACACGTCATCATCATCTCCTACCTCTAGAAACCCTAATTTGCCCCTACACAGAAACCCTAGCCACCATCTAACCCTAACCGCCGCTGCCACACTCAGGGTTAGCTGTAACGCCTCAATTTACAGGGTGTCACAGGTTATTAAAAAATCGGTAAAAAATTCAAAATTTAACATAATGCGAAAACGTATTTTCGAAACCTCAATATTTAAACATGCATAAAACATAATAGTTCCAAAACACTTGTCCAATGAAAATAACGAAGGAATTAAAATAACTTCAATTACATTGTCTCAAAGTTCAAAAGCAATAACTGTAAATAAAATCCCTAGTTTGTCCCTCGTCATCTCTCAAATCTATCATGCTTCAGCACCATCTGCAACATCATCTGCTCACGTATAACATCACACATTATACGATCATCACATTCACATGCATACACACAAAATGTATGGGTAAGCTACCGGTAAAACAATCATAATAACATGATATAAACATACTGATTAAATAAATAATAATCAGACAACCCATACATAATCATAATAACAATAAGAGTCCTAGTCCTCTAAAATAATAATTCACTTAAACGAATTACTTGATCTCTGATCCTCAATCCTCGATCCTTGATCATCATCATAGGTACACCACCAACATGGTTATCCCAATCATAAATCACACCGTGAGCATAACCAAACTCATGTACCTTACCTCATCCATTGTAGCCGCTCCTACAATCCCATCTGTAGCTTCCCCATACAAATACACTCGAGTCATCCTTCTTCTAGCTTCGGACCTATTCTCCTATCCCACAAGGCAGAACATTTATCCCCCTCACCAAAGAAGATCCACCCTCAAATACCATTCTCTTTTCTAGAACTATTTGCCAAAGAGAATGTCACCCTCTTTTCAACAACCAATGGCAAAGAGAGTCATCCCCTTTTCAACAATCAATGCCAAAGGGAATATCTCTCCCTTTTCAACAACCAATGCCAAAGGGAGTCACCACTCTCTTTTCAACAACCAATGACAAAGAGAGCACATATCCGTAGATAGAACCAAGATTTACTAGGTACAACAAGTATACCTCATCTTCCATTCTCATGCTCATCAATCACATACTAAGGTACATCCTAACACTCACACATGCTCCAATCTCATCCACAATTCAAACCTGACCTTAAAAAAAAAAAAAACCCTCAACTCATTCTCTAATTCTCATCATGTTCTACAACATCTCCAAAAATAGAGTTGCTGATGCCAGATTGTTTTCTCCCAAACTAGACCTCCGATTGACGATCCGAACGGTCATAATGAAGAACCATATGTCTGGAACCTACTGTCCAAAACGAAGTCTGATCCAACGGTGAACGACTTCGCAACGATGAAAACACCAGTACAGGTTTTGTGATATGCGAAAATACTTTCCTCTTTTTGTTTAGGTTGTTTCTCCCAATGTAGACCTCCAATTGATGATACGAACGGTCAAAATGAAAAACCATATGTTTGGAACCCACTATCCAAAAATCAGCCTGATCCAACGGTAAACAACTTCGTAATGACGAAAACATCAGTGCCGGTTTTGTGATATGCGGGAATGACTTCTTTTCTTTCATTTAACCCAATACTTACAACATGTATTTGCATGGAAACCCCCATGAATCATAACTTTATTCTCCCTTAACATCAAATCCTTTGTTGAGATAACCCAACAACCATACATACATTCACAGAAAAAACCCAACACAAATATTACATAAACCTTGTGCCCATGCATACATAAACCCTTGCCCAACAAGGGCAACATACAAGCATAATCATAATCATATAAATATATATCAACAAGGATTATTAATCAAATAACCAAGAACACATATATCATACAACAATTAACAAATAAAGGTAAGCTTCCCATACCTTGGCAAACCTAGGGCTTTATCTAACTTCAAAAATACAAGTCTTCCCTTGCACTAGGTTTTCTGTCGCTCTTCCTCTTCTCTCCTAGAAACGTCTCTTCTCTCCCTTAACTCTCTAATTTTCGTTTTTGGATTTTAGGATCGCAATATGCAACCCCCTTTTACTCTTCTCCGTTTTATCTTTTTCTATTCTATCTCTATCTTATTAATTAAAAATAATATATTTCACTTAATCTATAAAACCACAAAGATTTCATTTCTTATTTTATTTTATCTAATATTTAAACTATCAACAACCACCCAATAGCTCAAAGATTCACAAAATCTTTCTATTTTGTTTCAAATTTTATTTTTATTCCTTTTCTTTCTACACTTCCCTAACTTAATGTCCACACCACTTAATGAGGGTATAAGACTCTTTTACCCTTGGGCCCCAAAATACAAATTAAACCCAAAAGTTTACTTTAACTCTTTTTCTTTCTAATTTTGTCTACACCTATTAAATCTCAAATCACCCTTCTACCATCAATCCAACACATCATATTGGTAACAACACACAACAAAAATCATCATGATAAACAACATACCAACCATGTGTTCTACTTAATCAATAATAACATAATAATTATAATTGTAGAAAAACATCAAATAATCCAACAACAATTACCAATAATAATGTCCAAGTCTCATAACCATAGTATTCCCTAATTACCACATTTTCCTAGGGTCTTACATCAGCCACCATCTTCGCACCTCCATCATCAGACATTTGAAAACCCTAACAAAATGGCCACATTGTTGTTCCAAACGCTCCACAACAAGCATCGCGAAACCGAATCGTGAGTTCCTCGCGCCTTTGAGCAACGTCGTCGTGAAGCTTCTTCATTCTCCACCAGCCACCGTCAACCTTAAACACAGAAGATCAAAACCCACAGAACCAAAAATCTCCTTCAAACCAAAAGCGCAATTTGCGTCGCAATGGTGAAGAGCCACCAACATATCACCAACCTCTCGTGAGCAAAACACAAATCGCAGAAATGAAAAGCCAAATCACACAATCATCTTCAACCGTCGTACCAGCGCCTCTTCAGAAGCTTCTCCATCGCGCCTTCTTCATTCACCTTCACGAGAAAAACCTAGAAGCAAACCAGCTATCACGAAGTTCACCATATCTGCCATGAAGGAGAAACCTTATTCTCGCGTGACGATACTAGAGCAAGCATTTCCCCAATCTGTGGATGCAAATCTGAAACCCTAATTTTTGGGTGAAGAAAGGGGTTGCCACATGTCAAGCCCTCATTGATGCAACCATCCGTAGTCAACTCTGGTCCTAGCCACGTCAGTCAATAACTGCCATGTAATTCACTGATTGGTGATATGCCATTAACAATTTAAATGTCGTTAGCCAAGAGGACTAAATTGAACATAAATTATAATGTTTAAGACTACATTGAACATTTAAAAATATTAGGACCATTTCGAACAAAGTTGACAAAAATTGGGACCAACAATGGTATTAAGCCTTATAATTATAACAAGCTTTGTATAAACATATGTGCATCGACTTAAGAGAAAACAACCTTGAGAGGGACTGTTAGATATATTAGATTATTAGATATATATCTTATCTTTATCTTTTATCTTTAGTTAGTTTGTTATTATTTCTTATTTGTACTTTGAGTTTAGCTCAAATTTCTTATATTATAAATAGAACATTCCATGTATATATTCTACCACAAGAGAAATTAATCTCATATATAGTTTTTACTATATTAAACATAAAGATAATCAAGTTGTTTAAGTTTTGATTTTTAGTTTTGAATTTCTTTTATACTTTTTGGGATTTTTTTAAGTAGTGTGTCAAGGGACTTAATCAATCATACAAACACATAAAAGTAGAAGAGAAACTATTGTTTCATTTTTATTTTTCATATATTTTTTATTTTTTTTAATATTTTTAAGAGACATTGTAACATTCCATTTTTTATGAAAAGAAATATGAAATTTAAGAATAGAAGCCTTGTTTATTTGAAACATCATTGTTGTCCAAAACTTAGAACAAATTTTAAATATTACAACTTAAAAAAATTTTCCAAATGTTTTCCAAAAACTCCTAAAAGTTCCTCAATGCGTCTCCTCACTCTTATATGTCTTCAACTATATTTGTATCAAAATTTGCTCTTAGATAAGACACACATTATACGATCATCGCACAAACACAAACAAGTAGGGATGAGTTAACATGCAAAAGATCATTCATAATACAACCATAAGGCTATTACTACACATGATTCATTTATAATAATAATCATTTTTTCATACGATAATCATACTAGACTCGACCATCTGGATGAAACATTGATGTGAAATCTCGGAGGGTCATACACTTGTCTAGGCCTCCACTACTCTTACAGAGTCATTTCCAATGAAATACACCATGTCATCCACAAGAATAGTCCGTCAACACCTTGTCCAAAATCGACACATATACTAGGACCTCTTATCATTCTTACCACATAATTCATCCTTCTCTACTTGATATTGGATGATTATTAGAGTATCAATATAGCCTCTAATGTTAGGACGTATACACTGATCAATTACAAACACAAAATTTCTCCGTGAGATCCTTGGTCAAACTCATGTCATGTCCATATTCATCAACCAATTCATAATGCAAAAACATATTAGGTCCAAATTCATGTCCTTAGCTTAACTTAAAATAGTATTATAGTCAATGATACAACCATACATACAAATCAATAATACCATCACTCAAGATTTCACTCAATATGATCAAAGGTTATTAACAACCTAAACAATTGGAATATTATGTGAAAAAATTGTTCTAACTACAAGTCTTTAATTAAAGATCTAAATGGTCAAAGTAAATAACAATATACTTAGAACCTACGATAAAATTTTCAGTTTCATCCAACCATTAATGAAGCAAAATCTTAATTTTACCTAGATGACCCAGAAAAAAGAATTAAGGTCGTGTTGAGTTCCTTATGAAATACAAAACTAATTTTCTAAATATAGTCATCTAATTAAAAATTTGAGTGGTCAAAGTGAATAAATATGTTTTAGGAACTACATATTCCAATTTCAAGTTAATAATATAGTGGTGATCAGGTTTCTCAAAATATGAAATTAATTCCCCTATGCATAGACCAAAAATTAATAATCTGAGAGGTAAAAGTGAAGTAATATGTCTTACAAACAATATATCAAAATTCCAGCTTGATCTAACGGTTAATAACGTGGTTATCAATTTAATTACCGAGAGGACTCAGAAGTATAAATAAAGTGGTTATCAATTTAATCAAAATATGGGATTAATTGTGGTAGCCAAACCGTCCTTTGGATGTATGTGTCATATATAAAAAAACATTTTGAAATCTTTCCAATGAATGTATGTCTCATATATATAAAAAAACATTTTGAAATCTGTCCAAAAGGGTTTGAACTCGTATCCCTACTACTATGAAACGTACTTACCATTTAAGCAACCACAATTTCTTGTTATTCTTACCACTTTTCTTTTATATATATCTATTCATCACATTTTTACCCATAAAAAATTATTACTACTACTACTAATAATAAGAGAACGCTATTATTGTTTATTATTGTTAAACCCTTGGCAAGTGTAACCGAATCGTATCAAGTAATAAACTTGGTAAGACCAAGTATCGTTCTCCCAAAGGACTCGCAACCTAGACAGTTGTGTGGTTTGTTGATTAGCTAAGACTTGCAAAACCGATTGATTAAGATTTAAATGCAAATACTCAAAAGTAAATATGAATGCATGGATTGATCAATGGTAAGAAGAATCAAAACACGTGAATTGAAATATATGGATGATTATGTTGTTGGGGTTTATCAATTTCATCCTATCCACTCTCATGTATTCAGGAATTCATCTTTCTTCATTAATTGTTAATGCCATTTTCTAAATTACCTTAAACCCGATGTCTCGGCGAAGAAAGCCTAATCATAATCACTAGTTTACAATGTCTTGTCTCCCTAGCAATTAATCATGCATTATAATGAACAAAAGCATAAAGGCAACCAGCCATCATACTCCTGTGTCTAGGTTTATACTACTATTGGGAGAGATTCCCCAAATCTAGATTTCCCCGTATGTGTCCATATCGACAAAATCAATGATCATGACATCAAATGAGTTAAACAATGCATGCTTTGAGCAAAGAGGAAAAACCCTAACAATTAATAAAAGAAAGCAGGTATCTTAAAGAAGATTTTGAAGATCAAATTCTATACATGAGAGTTTCAAAAGGATTACACTGATTCCCCCAACAACAATAAATGTTTAGTTCACTGATAACAGTTGAAAAACTGTTATTTTCATGCTTAAAATTGATACTAAAAGCAACCTTTAACATTTAGAAACTAGCTTGAAATCATGTTTATGCTGGACAGGTTTATGCTTGATTTCAGTGTTTTATGCAGGTTTTAAGGTGAATTTGGTGAAAGAAGTGAAGAAGGATAGAGAGGGAATCAGAAAAGACATAAAAAAAGTGCAAAAGGAGAAGTCACAACTATCGCTCAATGGTAGTTTACCGCTGAGCCACACTCAGGAACTCACGTTGGATCCGCTGAGGGGTGAAAAGGCCGCTGAGGGGGAAGAATCAACTCACGCACTTACTGCTGAGCGGCACTCTTTTGGGCTTAGGCCCACTTTTCTGTAATTTTACGAATAGTATATAAGCTTTAGGTGTTCCTAGGGTTTGTATCTTTGGCAGAGACGAAGCAAACACTCACTTTTCCACCCCTTGAAGGAAGATCTTGGATGCTGATAATAGTTGAAAAACTCTTATTTTCATGCTTCAAATTGATACTAAAAGCAACCTTTAACACTTAGAAACTAGCTTGAAATCATGCTTTTATTCATATTTTAAGAAATAAGAGAGCTGGACAGGTTTATGCTTGATTTCAGTGTTTTTGTGCAGGTTTTAAGGTGAATTTGGTGAAAGAAGTGAAGAAGGAGAGAGATGAAATCAGAAAAGACATCAAAAAGTGCAAAAGGAGAAGCCGCAACTGCCGCTGAGCGGCAGTTTACCGCTGAGCGGCACTCAGAAGCTCGCGTTGGATGCGTTGAGGGGCAAAATGGCCGCTGAGGGGAAGAAACCAACTCACGCACTTACCGCTGAGCGGCACTTTACCGCTGAGCGGCACTTTACCGCTGAGCGGCACACTTATGGGCTTGGGCCTAAATTTTCTGTAATTTTAGAATAGTATATAAGCTTTAGGACGTCCTAGGGTTTGTATCTTTGGCAGAAACGAAGCAAACACTCTCTCTTCCACCCCTTTGAAGGAGGATCTTGGATGCTCAGGCTACCTCTTCACCTTTCTAGGGTTTTATCTTTCATTCTTTCATTATTATTCATCTAGTTTCACCATGAATATGGTGAACCAAACCTTGTATTGTTGTTGAGGAATCAATGTAGTCTTGTGAAACTCTCATATATGGAATTTGTGTTTAAACATCTTATTTGAGATACATGCTTTCTTTGATCATTAGTTAGGGTTTTTCCTCTTTGCTCAATGCTTGCTTTGTTTAACTCATTCAATGCATGATTATTGATTTTGTCGATACGGGAACGTACGGGGCAGTCTAGATCCGGGGAATTTCTCCCAATAGTATATTGGTTGTTGTTAAGCTCCTGCGCTAAAAGAACTAATTATTAGGAATGCTAGGAATCGTATGAACTCGTAATTGGGGATAGGCCTTCTTGCAAGGTAATTTAGAGAGTGGCATTAACAATGATGAAAAGAATGTTGAATTCCTAAAGTATATGAGAGTGGATAAGATGAAATTGATAACCCCAACAACATACTCATCCATATATTCCATTAAAGTGTTTGTTTTTTGTTTTAGCCATTGATCACATTCATGCATACATGTTTATTTTCTGTCTTGCATATTAAATTCCACTTATTTCGTTTTTAAGTCTCAAATAATCAACGAATCACATAACTAAACTAGGCCGTGAGTCCTTTGGGAGAACGATACTTGGTCTTACCGAGTTTATTACTTGAAACGATTCGGTCACACTTGCCGATTGTTCAACAAGTTTGTGGCGTCGTTTTTCGGTGTTCATAAATTTGTCACCAAGTTTTTGGCGCCGTTGCCGGGGACTCGTGGTTTAACTGGTTAATTTGTGTGATTATTGATTATTTTTGACTTTAATTTTGAATTTCTGTTTTTATTTTTCTGTTTTTATTTTTTCTGTTTTTGTTGTATTTTATTTTATTTTATTTTATATTATTTTATTTTATTTATTTGATTTTATTTTATTTTCTGAATCTTATATCTTCTCCTATATCTTTTTGTGCTAACCAAATATTCTAGGGTTTTGTGTTCTTGTGTATGCAGGAGACAATTCGAACTAGGAGCAAGATAATTGCAGAACCTCTTCTTGAAGGTTTAGACGAGAGTAGACGGAGGAGAAGAATCCGAACATCTAGAGAACTTTTCCCTCCTCCGGAAACTCTGTTGCAACCATCACCACAAGGTTCTGACCATAGCACAGAAAATATGGAGAACAATAATATCAGAAGAACTCTTGCTGATTACACCAACACAGCTGGACCTCAGCACTTTAACAGTATAGCTAGACCTAGAGTCAATGCAGCTAACATGGAGGTCAAACCAGCATTGATCCAACTGGTGAAGAGCAATCAATTCAATGGGTTATCTCATGAAAGCCCATATGAGCACCTCACTACATTTAATGAGATCTGCAACACAGTGAAAATCAATGGGGTGCCAGATGAAGCGATCAAACTTAGCTTGTTTCCTTTCTCATTAGGAGGCAATGCTAAGCTTTGGTTAAATTCTTTTCCAGAGGGAAGTTTCACAGAGTGGGAAGCAGTGGTAACCAAGTTTCTAAATAAATACTTCCCACAATCAAATGTGAATAAAGGCAAGCAAGAAATTTCTTCATTCAGGCAGGGCATGGAAGAATCACTGGGTCGTGCATGGGATAGATACAAAAGCTTGCTACGAAAAACACCCACGCATGGATTCGATGAAGTGGAAGTAGTCCTTACCTTCCTTGGAGGTCTTGGTTCACAAACCAAGATGATGCTTGATGCCTCAGCAGGAGGAAACATTAAATGGAAAACTCCAGAGGAAGCAACAGAAATTATTGAAAATATGGCTACTAGTGACAATGAGCTCAACAGTGAAAGAGGAGCTCCTATGCAACAGAAAAGAGTCCTACAATTACATACACATGATGCCTTGCTTGCACAAAATAAAATTCTAACTCAACAACTGGAGACTCTTACTAAAACACTTGCACAATTGCCTAAAGAGTTGAAAACTGCTGCACAGGTACAATCTCAATTGTGTGAATTATGTGGAGGCGACCATATCAATGGTCAATGTGCCTTTCCAGCAGAAGCTGTGGAGGATGTGAATTACATGACCAATCAATACCGTCAAGGGAACTACAATCAAGGGTGGAAACCACACCCAAGCATTGGTCAAGGGCAAACTGGGCAAGCTGGTCAATTCAATAAGCAGTAGCAGCAACCCACCTTATGGCAGCAAATTTCTATGCTTAATGAAAGGTCCATGAGGATGGAAGACACTCTTAATAATTTCATACAGAAAACTGAGTCTACCCAAAAGAGCACTGAAGCTGCTATCAAGAATTTGGAGATTCAGATGGGGCAGATCACCAAGCAGGTGGAAGAAAAGCCAAATAGAAATTTTGGGGCTAATACTGAGGTTAACCCCAGAGAAGAATGCAAGGTGGTAGAGAGTGCTAAAAATGAGATAGTTGAGTTAGACAAAGGAAAAACAGAAGAGAAAAGAGAAATAGAGAGCAAAAATACTTCTCCTTTTCCAATACATCAAGGGAAACAACTGGATTTCACAGAATTATTCAAGATGGTGGATAATGATGCACCTTGGGAGCAGATTCTACAACAAATTACGGTTTACACTAAATCTGATGAAGACGTCTCTAGAAAGAAAAGACGCAGAGATGATGAGGCAAAAAAGTGTAAAACTGTTAAAAAGGAGCCATTCCCTCCAAAAGCAACAGATCCAGGAGGCTTTTCTATCCCTTGTACCATAGGGAAGAAAAGGATTAAAAAAGCTCTTCTTGATTTAGGTTCAAGTGTTAACTTGATACCTTACTCTTTACTGGAGCAAATCGGCGATGTTAATATGAAACCTGTAAAGGTTAATTTAGTAATGGCCGATGGATCTTCAAAGGAACCATGTGGGATTGCAGAGGACATCATAGTTTGTGTTGGCAAACTCCAGTTCTTGGCAGACTTTGTGGTGATGAAGATGGAGATAGAAAAGATACCTATCATTCTTAGAAGACCCGTTTATGAAAACGGACAAAGCTATCATTGATGTAAACGAAGGTATAGTGGTGCTCCAGGACCGGGAGGAGAGAGTTGTTGTAGATGTCTTTAAAGATGAGACGCAAACACAGGAGGAAGAAGCTAGTTATAAAGTTGCATTTCAAGATGCACATATGACTAGCCATAAAGAAAAAAAGCCAAAGGTTACAGGTAATCATTGTTTGTTGTTTCAGGTACATAAAGGAGAACAGATTGGAAGAGGAGAAAAAGTTCCTGATGACTGGAATAAAGGAAGACCCCAACTTGGTACACCTGTGAGAATCAAAAACAAGTTGTGGGTTGTGAAAGGCTATAAAGAGAAGGAGATGATAGAGATAGAGTCTCCACATTCTAGAAAAATCAAAGCAGTACACAGGAAACAACTGATGAGTTGGTGGGACAAGAACATCAACTATGAAGAAGGAATTTGAACAGTGATGGGTCAAGCTAATGACGTTAAAAGAGCACTTGCTGGGAGGCAACCCAGTGATTTAAAAACTTTTGATTTTGTTTTGTAACTTTTAATTTGTGGACATTATGTGTGTAAATACTTTGTTGAATATAGCATCTGAAGGATGCTAAGTGGTTAAGTATCTACTGAAGGATACTAAGTTTGTAACACCTACTGATGGGTGTTGGTGAGAAACTTTTGCACCTACTGATGGGTGTTGGTAAGATTGTAACACCTACTGATGGGTGTTGGTGGATTTTGGGTCAGGCTCGTGACGTTAAACAAGCGCTACCTGGAAGGCAATCCAGTTGATTGATTGTTTTTGTTTATTTCATTTTAGTTGCATAATAGGTTTTGCATAAGTATTATGAGAATTGAATTGCAGGGAACCAGTGAGGGGCATGATTAGGAGGCACGTAGGTTAAGAAAAGAAGGAGAAGAGCACTTCACGAAAGTGCCGCTGAGCGGCAAGTTACCGCTGAGCGGTACTATCGCAAAGTGGGCTTTAGTTTCCCCTTAGCGGGACCCGAGCCCATTAGGATATTTTTATACCCTAAGCTGCGCATAAGCTTCTGTTTGCTGGCTCTTCTCTGCACAAACACTCCCACATACCTTTTCCAAGGTTTTCCACATCTTTTCCCTCTTCCCTCTTAAGAAAATCTCTCTTTCACTCACTTTCTCACTAGTGTTTCATCTAAGTTTGGGGTTGGAAGAGAGCATCTTAGCTTGGAAGCATTCTCATTGCATCTAGTATCTCCACCCAAGTAAGTAAAAAGCATTTTGTTCATTCTAGGGTTCTTGATTTTGAATGTGATTGTCGAAGCATGAATATTTAGGGGTTTTGATTTCTATGCATGATTTGATGATATAATTGATGTTTGAACCGATTAAACTGCATGACTTTGATCTGGAAAATTGAAAATTGCATTTGGGTGGAGTTAGGACAGCTTAAAAAGAGGTTTTTCTAAATTCTGCAGAGTTACCGCTCAGGGGTAAATTGCCGCTGAGCGGCACTCTGCCAGACTTGATATTTTTTTTTTATTTGTTGCGTTCTGGAACGTGGCACTGGTGGCGCTGAGGGATAATTATGACCCTCAGCGGTGGTTTAGCTTCGAAAGGAGTTGTGTTCTGTGTTTTACTAATGATTAACATCATGTTCTGTGGTTTTGTATCTGTGTTTGATTGATTGTAGGAATGGCATCTTCTTTAGGAAAAAGATTGAAAACCATGGCAACCAAGAGAAAGGAAAAGGAACCAGAACAGCCCCATTCTAGTAGGTTCCTCTTTCGGAAACATGAGAAGCACTTCAAGGTGGTTCAGGACAGGAGACTCCTCGTGGAAAGAAAGGTTGGAATGATACCTAACTTTGCTCCTCAATTTGGAGAGCAATTGTTAGGGAATGACTGGGGAAAGCTAGCCACATATCCTGCACCTGCAAACATAGCTGTGGTAAAAGAGTTCTACACTAATGCAAAGAAGATTGGTGATTATCCAACTGAGAATTATTTGGGCTATGTTAGAGGCCATGCTATCAGGTATGATCCTGATTCTATCAATAACTTCCTGGATACTGTGTGGGCTGGTGAGCAGTGCCAGTTTGCTCTTTGCATGGAGGAAGGGGCTGATTTTGAGGATGTAGAGAGATTACTATGTATACCTGGAGGACACTTCCAAAAGAATAGATCTGGCTCAGTGGTAAACATTAGGAGGACTGATTTGACTCCTCTTGCAAAGTATTGGATGACATTTTCTCATGCCAACATTCAGCCATGTTCACATGTGTCAGATATTACTCTCAGCAGGGCACTCTTCATCTACTGTGCTATCAGGAACTTAAATGTTAATATTGGGCAGGTGATAGCTGATGAGATTAGTGTGTGCGCTAATACCTCAAATAACAAAGCACCCCTAGGACATCCTTCCTTAATCACTCACCTTTGCAAGATAGCTGGGGTGGACACTTCTGCTCCACCATTTGAAAGGCCAAGAAAAGCCATTGATGAGGCCTATTACAGACAGTACTGTGGAGGTGAGGAGGCAGCTCAGCCAGTTCCACCACGCCGTGCTCACAGAGAGAGGGCAAGCACAGAGCCAGACGTCCGCTGAGACACATGAAGCAGAACCGTTCCAGATGAGGGACATGTACATGTCTCTTATAGGTGCTCAGTTACAGTCCATTCATAGAGGACAGGTGGCTACTGCTGAGATGATTGTGGGGATGTATGATACACCTCCAGCTCACAGGTGGACTATGGAGGAATTCCATAATGTGGTAGCTTGGCCAGAGGAGCCGGTGCAAGGAGGAGGAGCTGAAGCAGCTGAAGCTTCAGTTAGGGAGATGGAAGAAGATGAAGCTGATGATGATGATGCATTTGAAGATGATGAAGATGAGGAAGAAGAGGAAGATACAGAGGACAGCACAGATTGATGAGGAGCTGAGATAGCATTTACTGATGAATGCTATCATGAACTTATGCTTTTGTTGGTCTAAGTGTTCTGAATTTATTTATTTTTGGTTTTAGATTAGGGTTTGATGTACTCTATTGGAAACATGGTTTGTTATTATGGTTTGCTATTGACTGTGATTGTGTGATAAGTAATGCTTGATGATTATTATTGATTGATTGATGTTGAGATAGATGTGCACATAAAATGCTTATACAGGTGATTCACAAGCCTTGTGAACAAATACAAGATATTATGATTGTGATTGTGAGATTAAGCACGATGTGTATGTCAAATGTGAATGAACCTATTTGTGAGGTTTTGAGCTCCAGAGTTTTTATTGATTGAATGCTATTACTTTGAAAACATGAATGATTTTGCCCAGGTGATGAGTCAATATTTTCTCAATTTCACTTAGCTTATTGTACCGAATTTAATCAGGGAATTGTGCTTAAATGTCCAGTATTTTCCCATTTTTCTTAATTGTGTTTAATTTGATCGGAAATTCAAATTTTAATTAATTTGAATTATTTGAGCTAATTATTTGCATTATTAATTGTAGGGAAATTGTTGGATAAATTTTGGAACATTTGGAGGTCAAAAGAAAGATGCCACATCAAATATATTTTAAAATAAAATGAAAGAGAGGTGTGGATTTAAATTGGGGGGTGCACATTGAGAAGCTGGATTCGTTTGGAGAGGTGCACACGGTGAGCAGCCACGCGTCCTAAAATGTTTCTTCATTTTAAAGCAGCCACATGCCATAGGTCACGGCCCACATAATGGAAAAGAGGTGCAGATTTTAATTCTCGGTGCTTTCCACTCTACACATAAACTTTTGACTTTTCAATTGGAGATGAGAAGCAACTCTCGGTGTGTGCTTATTGGAGGGGCCCTCATGGTTTTGCTACAAAATTAAAAGCACACGGCCTAGGGCCCATGAAGCAGCATAGGAGCAGGTGGTGTCACGGTTTGGGCCATTCAATTCTTCTAGAGAAGAGGCCTTCACACGTTCCAGCAGTAGGGGCTGTAGCTGGACAGCAAGCACACGGAACTGTAAGGGTGCACATCCAGCTTTCAAATGGAAAAGAATTCCACACGTTCACGGTGCATTCAGCAACTTGGAGAGATTCGGCCCACACTTGGCAGCACCCACGGTCCCATTTTGTTTGGCACGGTCCAGCAAATTTTGGAAAGGAATCCACGTCCAGCTTGGAGAGAATGGAGGGAAGCGGTCCAGAGTTGAATGGAGAGGTGCACCTAGCACATTAACGCCCAGCAGAGGCACGAGGAGAACACACAGCCGCCACAGTAGAAAGGAGTGTGACCTAACGGGGGAACAGCTACCAGCTTCACGAGAGTTTTCCTTGGAGCAAATTTTTTTTCATATATTGTAGAAATGGAAGGTTACGGGTGACGGCCTGGACGGGTTTGATGTGCACACTTGGAAGCTCCAGCCGCCACTCTCTCTCATTTTATTTTCCAGCTGCCGTGGATGGCTCTTTGCTTTGCTTTTGAATGTTATTTTGAGGGCATTTTAATGCTTATGCTTGAACTGAGTTTTTTTTTTACGTTGTCACAATGGATGAGAAATGAAGCACATTTACTTCTCCGTTTAGTATTCTTTTTGCAAGCACAAAGGGATGAATGAAACATCTTGGTTTTTATTCCAGTAGGGAAATCAGTTTTTCTTTTCTTTCTTTAGACAGTAGCAACACAAATATTTTCTTCTTTCTTTTGGATAAGTGTGGATGATGAGCTGAGAGAGAAATGGAGCCGTGATAGAGCATGAACATACGGGAATGGTGACTTTCGGCTTGCTGGAAGAAAAGTGAAGCGTGACTCACTTTGCATGAAGAGATGGAACGGTGATTGACTTTAGGAGAGTATTTCTATTAGCTTAGCTGGAGTAGAGAATGAAAGGTGGACACTTGGAAAGAAGAGCACGGTGTAGTGTTTCTTTCGGTTTGGAGCACAAGCATGGGAGCGTCCTGGAATGAAGCGGTAATGAGTTTTTAATTTCTTTCTTGGAGAAAGAAGTGAAATGGTGACACGTTTAGGAAGCACACAAGGGGGAGAGAGTGGTATGCGGCTGCTGTGAAGGTGGATGGTGTCTTTAATTTTATTCAGAGAATAAAAAGAGTGGATTAGGATAAAGTATAGGGTGATGGGACATTTGGCAGAAATTGTTGGAGGATGAAGAAGTGAGTTAAATGTTGTAGGTAGGAGCTGGATGAGCACGGTCACGTGGAGCTCTCGGAGGGCAGATTCATTTTCTTTTAGAAGCGCACAGTGATTGATGATTTCACTTGGAGAAGTTGGCTGATTTCATTTTTATCTTTATTGTTCATGAATTTACTTTTAAGTGTTATGTGCGTGAATGATATGCGTTGGGGAATGTCTTCAATCAGCAATTTATTTCTTTACCTCAATAGTTGCATTTAATAGCTGAATTGCATTTGCTGAAGTGTCTACTGCATCCTAAGTGGTTAACGCCCTTTTTTCCAATTAAAGTTTAGTCTCGCTACATGTGCTCATGAATCGTGTTTTCATTCCAACTATTTTACTTTCGCTAAATTGTGCTTCTGTTGATGCGTTGAATTCAATAGTGTTAGATGAGTTTTCAGATTTTTCTAGTGCATTTAAATTAGTTCACACATCTTGCTTTAGGACCATTCAGTTTACTCTCTTTATTTAATTTAATGTTTTCAATTGTATTCGGTTGTGTTTAATTTTAATTTTACCTTTAAGTTTTTCCGCAACAAAAAAAAAAATCACAAACCCCCCCCCACTATGTGTTTGACCTAAGACTCGAACCACATTTGGTCCTTGAGAGACGACCTAGGAGTCACTTCCTAGTCTATATTGCATTCTTATATGCACAACTTTTGTGGGAGGTGCGACCCTCACAACAAAATGGCGCCGTTGCCGGGGACCAATGGTTCGGTCTTAGGTCTTTCTGTTGTGTTAGTATGTGTTGTGTTTTGTCTTGTGTTGTGATGTGACGTGACGTGATGTTCTGTTGTGTGTGTGTGTGTTGCATGTATAAATGTGTTGTGTTTTATTTGTTTCGTGATTTTTAGTATTATTCTTTTTCCATGTCTACCTATTTTGATTTCGTGAATACTGCTTGTTTTGCTAGTGCCTCTGATTATGATTCTCCTTTTGCATGTTACTCTGATTGTAATTCATATTCTGCTGATTTCTATGTTGAGAACAATATGACTCATCCTCTAATTTATGAGAGTGCTCTTTGTGAGCCGGTTTCACTTAAGGAGGATGATCTTCATTGCGATCTCACCCCTGGACTGATACATTTGCTGCCTAAGTTTCATGGTTTTGCAGGAGAATGCCCACACAGACATTTGGAAGAGCTCCACATCATGTGCTCTTCAATGAAGCCTCCAGATGTCCCTCTTGATTACATTTTCTTGAGCGCATTTCCGCATTCATTACAAGGAGCAGCTAAGGATTGGAAAGACTCTCTTCCTCTGAGATCCGTTACCGATTGGGGATATCTTGAGCACCAGTTTCTGAGCAAATTTTCCCCTGTGCAATATGCTTACAGCAACGGTCTTGGATGGAATGACCCTACATTGGGATGGTATGATGCTCCACAGCATCAATATCAAGAACCACCATTCCAGAGTACTTTTATGCCTCCACCAGTCCAGCAATACCAAAGTCAGCAATATGATGCTCCTGCCCAAATAACTCCTCAGCCTTCTACTTCTGAGCCTACATTGCAGGAGTTGTTGGAGCAGATGACCATGCAGAACCTTCAGTTTCGGCAAGAGAACATGCAGTTCCAGCAAGAAATAGGAGCTGCCATTCAGAGTATGACTGATCAGATAGGGCAGATGGCCACTCAACTCACTGAGGAACAGTCTCAAGATTCAGAGTTACCATTTCAGACTGTTCAGATTCCAGATGATGATGATAATGGCATCAACATAGAAGATGGGGAGAAGAGTCATGAACTTACTATGGTGCCATCTACTTTCCCATCATCCTATGTCCCTACTCTTGCACCTGAGGAGAGTGATGAGTATTTTGAGGAGCAGGCAGGTATAAGCAGCAATTTTGAGCCAGGTAGACCATTTTCATCCTCCACCACTATTCCAATCTTTAGGGAAGTGGAGGTAAACATACCTCAAATTGATTATTCTGTTGATGATTGTGCGATGCATGATTATGATGTTGATAGGTGTGTTGATGATTATATTGTTGATGAGTCTGTTCTTAATTGTCCTTCTCTGCATGATGAGAACCACTTTTTGCTATCACATCCAAATGTTTATTCTCCATGCACTGAACATGAATCTGAGTCTGTTGTTGATATTGCTTTTGAATTTGAAATTGATTCATGTTCTGAGAGTATATCTGTTGTTCAGCCTGTTACACTGGGATTGGGTGTTATACCCCTGCATATCATTTCTTTGGAAACACATCGCACTAACCATGTTGCAGGAGGTACACATGAATTTGATAGACAAACACCCACAGTGGAAAATAAAGGTGCTAACACTGACAAAAGCTTCAAGATCAATAGGCACCAGCTGAACCTGCTCATCAACAATCTTTGCTTCTTAAATCCAGCTGTGGATGATATCTCCCTGCTAGATCAAATCTGGAGGATGAAGCAGTTCGTCCTCAAAACCTTCTTGCTGGATACTGTGGTGGAAGACATCTCCCTGAAAGTCCAAAATTGGCAACTGCCACCATGATCAGGGGAGTTTTCTTTTTCTCTTCTCCCCCTTTCCCTACTTTTATTGCACTTGTCCATGATCTGTTGACTGTTCTGATTGTTTGATCTGCTGATTGTGACACATTGAGGACACTGTGTAGTTTAAGTGTGGTCTATTGGGGGAGATTCTGATTTTTCTTTGATAGTTTTTGTTTTCCGTGTTAAATTTTTTCTTTTCTAGGTAGTTTTTGTTTTGTTTTGTGTACAGTTTTACATGTTTCTCTTGATTTCTGGACTTTGTTTGGGTTGTAAATATGTCTTCCACTTCATTGATACTCTGATTGGTTGGAAATCCTTGCTTTTCTCTGCTTGGAAGATGATTATGATTTTTGAGAGTTGAATTGATTGTGACAGAATTACCCTGTGTGAGATTTGAGCCACTGTATGTTCTTTCTTGTGTGTGATATGTCTCTTGATTGCTTGCGCATATGCCTTGGCTTGACTCTTGTTGATAACTCTTGATTGATATGCATGTTTGGAAGTGATAAAGGCAGTTTTGTTTTTTAGCCTCTCTAGCCGAATAAGCTTACCCTGCTCTGATTCTTTGAAAACCCTTTTTGAGCCTATACTTTACTCATTTCTTTGTTTTGAAGCTCATACACTGGCCCTAAGTGAAAAACCATGATTACCTTAACCTTAGGGAATTTTGGAGCTTTGGAAGTGTTTTGGGAACAAGTGTGGTCTCCTTAGGGATTCTTATGAGTTGGCTAGTTGGTCCCTCTTCTTGTGTTGTTGTTGTAAATATATGTGTATCTTGTCTCTTGAAATTGTGTGCTGAATAGAGAAAAGAAAAGAGACAAGATGAAAAAAAAAAAGACAGCAGAAAAATAGTGAAAAAAAAATGTGAATAATTGTGAATAATGGAGTCAAGAAGAGGATGGAGTTAGAGGTTGTGGGTGTGTTTGAATGTGTTTACACTTGTTCCCCATTGCTCCTCTGTTCCTTATGGTTTGTAGCTTCTTATCCAGATATATCATGCCTTGTCCTTGGCCCCATTACAACCATGAAAAGACCTTTTGATTTAAACATGTGTATGTGCTTGAGTGTTGATATTAGAGGCTTGCCAAGTCTGTTTGTGATTGCTTTCTTGAGTGCATTGAGTGACATTGATTTACCTTAAACACTTGAGAGAAACACTGATTGTGTGCACCTGTGAGGCTCTGTTGCTTTTGATTCATCTCTTGAACTGATTGATAATTTTGCCATGCTTGGAAGTGCTTGGATGATTTCATGAGTATCTGATTTCCTTGATTTTGTGTTGGATATTGTCTACTTCCCTTCTTGGTCAAGATTCATTGAGAATTGTGTAATTTTGTTCTTGTCCTAGTTAGTGTTTGTTTTCTGTGTGCTGAGTTTGTGTCACTTCCCTAATGTCCTTTGAACTATTCCTTGATCTGCGTCTTGATTTTGCCCGGGAGTGCCAAAGACTAAGTGTGGTCTATTTTGATGAGTCAATATTTTCTCAATTTCACTTAGCTTATTGTACCGAATTTAATCAGGGAATTGTGCTTAAATGTCCAGTATTTTCCCATTTTTCTTAATTGTGTTTAATTTGATCGGAAATTCAAATTTTAATTAATTTGAATTATTTGAGCTAATTATTTGCATTATTAATTGTAGGGAAATTGTTGGATAAATTTTGGAACATTTGGAGGTCAAAAGAAAGATGCCACATCAAATATATTTTAAAATAAAATGAAAGAGAGGTGTGGATTTAAATTGGGGGGTGCACATTGAGAAGCTGGATTCGTTTGGAGAGGTGCACACGGTGAGCAGCCACGCGTCCTAAAATGTTTCTTCATTTTAAAGCAGCCACATGCCATAGGTCACGGCCCACATAATGGAAAAGAGGTGCAGATTTTAATTCTCGGTGCTTTCCACTCTACACATAAACTTTTGACTTTTCAATTGGAGATGAGAAGCAACTCTCGGTGTGTGCTTATTGGAGGGGCCCTCATGGTTTTGCTACAAAATTAAAAGCACACGGCCTAGGGCCCATGAAGCAGCATAGGAGCAGGTGGTGTCACGGTTTGGGCCATTCAATTCTTCTAGAGAAGAGGCCTTCACACGTTCCAGCAGTAGGGGCTGTAGCTGGACAGCAAGCACACGGAACTGTAAGGGTGCACATCCAGCTTTCAAATGGAAAAGAATTCCACACGTTCACGGTGCATTCAGCAACTTGGAGAGATTCGGCCCACACTTGGCAGCACCCACGGTCCCATTTTGTTTGGCACGGTCCAACAAATTTTGGAAAGGAATCCACGTCCAGCTTGGAGAGAATGGAGGGAAGCGGTCCAGAGTTGAATGGAGAGGTGCACCTAGCACATTAACGCCCAGCAGAGGCACGAGGAGAACACACAGCCGCCACAGTAGAAAGGAGTGTGACCTAACGGGGGAACAGCTACCAGCTTCACGAGAGTTTTCCTTGGAGCAAATTTTTTTTCATATATTGTAGAAATGGAAGGTTACGGGTGACGGCCTGGACGGGTTTGATGTGCACACTTGGAAGCTCCAGCCGCCACTCTCTCTCATTTTATTTTCCAGCTGCCGTGGATGGCTCTATGCTTTGCTTTTGAATGTTATTTTGAGGGCATTTTAATGCTTATGCTTGAACTGAGTTTTTTTTTACGTTGTCACAATGGATGAGAAATGAAGCAAATTTACTTCTCCGTTTAGTATTCTTTTTGCAAGCACAAAGGGATGAATGAAACATCTTGGTTTTTATTCCAGTAGGGAAATCAGTTTTTCTTTTCTTTCTTTAGACAGTAGCAACACAAATGTTTTCTTCTTTCTTTTGGATAAGTGTGGATGATGAGCTGAGAGAGAAATGGAGCGGTGATAGAGAATGAACATACGGGAATGGTGACTCTCGGCTTGCTGGAAGAAAAGTGAAGCGTGACTCACTTTGCATGAAGAGATGGAACGGTGATTGACTTTAGGAGAGTATTTCTATTAGCTTAGCTGGAGTAGAGAATGAAAGGTGGACACTTGGAAAGAAGAGCACGGTGTAGTGTTTCTTTCGGTTTGGAGCACAAGCATGGGAGCGTCCTGGAATGAAGCGGTAATGAGTTTTTAATTTCTTACTTGGAGAAAGAAGTGAAATGGTGACACGTTTAGGAAGCACGCAAGGGGGAGAGAGTGGTATGCGGCTGCTGTGAAGGTGGATGGTGTCTTTAATTTTATTCAGAGAATAAAAAGAGTGGATTAGGATAAAGTATAGGGTGATGGGACATTTGGCAGAAATTGTTGGAGGATGAAGAAGTGATTTAAATGTGGTAGGTAGGAGCTGGATGAGCACGGTCACGTGGAGCTCTCAGAGGGCAGATTCATTTTCTTTTTAGAAGCGCACAGTGATTGATGATTTCACTTGGAGAAGTTGGCTGATTTCATTTTTATCTTTACTGTTCATGAATTTACTTTTAAGTGTTATGTGCGTGAATGATATGCGTTGGGGAATGTCTTCAATCAGCAATTTATTTCTTTACCTCAATAGTTGCATTTAATAGCTGAATTGCATTTGCTGAAGTGTCTACTGCATCCTAAGTGGTTAACGCCCTTTTTTCCAATTAAAGTTTAGTCTCGCTACATGTGCTCATGAATCGTGTTTTCATTCCAACTATTTTACTTTCGCTAAATTGTGCTTCTGTTGATGCGTTGAATTCAATAGTGTTAGATGAGTTTTCAGATTTTTCTAGTGCATTTAAATTAGTTCACACATCTTGCTTTAGGACCATTCAGTTTACTCTCTTTATTTAATTTAATGTTTTCAATTGTATTCGGTTGTGTTTAATTTTAATTTTAGCTTTAAGTTTTTCCGCAACAAAAAAAAAATCACAAACCCCCCCCCCCACTATGTGTTTGACCTAAGACTCGAACCACATTTGGTCCTTGAGAGACGACCTAGGAGTCACTTCCTAGTCTATACTGCATTCTTATATGCACAACTTTTGTGGGAGGTGCGACCCTCACAACAACAGGTTTTCTATGATTGAATTAATTGCTTGTTTTGCATCATATGATCAAGGCCATTTGTTGGAACCCTTTTTATTGGCCAAAGTCATGAAGTTAGCCCACTAAAAGAGAACACTTTGTGTTCTATCCTTTGAATCCTTAGCCTTGAACATAAATTGAAAACCCTTGTTTAAAAGCTTTACCTTGAGTTAAGTAGAAAATCTTTTGTGGTATTGTTAAATGTTCAAGTTTGGGGTTGTTGGGAAAGCATGAAAAAGAAAAAGGAAAGGCATTGAGCTAAAAGTTAAGAACAAGAATGTGAAAAGAAAAGAAAAAGAGAAAGAAAAGAAAAATCAAAGCTCAATGTGAAGACAAGTTGGGAAAAATAAGAATAATTGTGTTGTTATGATTCTCTTAACTCAAGGATTTTGTGATCCAGAAAAAGCAATTTTCTTGATTAGCCCAGCCAAGTTATAAGCCATTGAAAAGTCCTTGTGATGATGCATGCTTGTAAATGTTTTGATTGTGGTTAAATGAAAGGCAAAGTTGATTCATGTGACATTGTGGTAGTGGAGTGAATGAGTGATTACCTCTTATACACTTGTGTGTGAGTGAAACACTTTACTTGGTGAGGAAGTATTCCATGAGCACATGAACATCCATGCTTAATTGATTGATCATTCATGAAAAATAGCGTTTGTTTGATATTAACTGACGTTGTGAACACTAAAGCATGTGCACATCTTGATTGAAATCTTGGTCAAAAGTTTGATTGAAGTCTTTGCTTATCTTGAAAAGAAATTTTTGAATGAGTGAACCATCATATGAATTGGTAGAAGATTGAGTTACATTTTGTTTGCTTGAAGTTTTAAGGTGAATTTGGTGAAAGAAGTGAAGAAGGAGAGAGATGAAATCAGAAAAGACATCAAAAAGTGCAAAAGGAGAAGCCGCAACTGCCGCTGAGCGGCAGTTTACCGCTGAGCGGCACTCAGAAGCTCGCGTTGGATGCGCTGAGGGGCAAAATGGCCGCTGAGGGGAAGAAACCAACTCCCGCACTTACCGCTGAGCGGCACTTTACCGCTGAGCGGCACTTTACCGCTGAGCGGCACTTTACCACTGAGCGGCACTTTACCGCTGAGCGGCACACTTATGGGCTTGGGCCTAAATTTTCTGTAATTTTAGAATAGTATATAAGCTTTAGGACGTCCTAGGGTTTGTATCTTTGGCAGAAACGAAGCAAACACTCTCTCTTCCACCCCTTTGAAGGAGGATCTTGGATGCTCAGGCTACCTCTTCACCTTTCTAGGGTTTTATCTTTCATTCTTTCATTATTATTCATCTAGTTTCACCATGAATACGGTGAACTAAACCTTGTATTGTTTTTGGGGAATCAATGTAGTCTTGTAAAACTCTCATATATGGAATTTGTGTTTAAACATCTTATTTGAGATACATGCTTTCTTTGATCATTAGTTAGGGTTTTTCCTCTTTGCTCAATGCATGATTATTGATTTTGTCGATACGGGAACGTACGGGGAAGTCTAGATCCGGGGAATTTCTCCCAATAGTATATTGGTTGTCGTTAAGCTCCTGCGCTAAAAGAACTAATTATTAGGAATGCTAGGAATCGTATGAACTCGTAATTGGGGATAGGCCTTCTTGCAAGGTAATTTAGAGAGTGGCATTAACAATGATGAAAAGAATGTTGAATTCCTAAAGTATATGAGAGTGGATAAGATGAAATTGATAACCCCAACAACATACTCATCCATATATTCCATTGAAGTGTTTGTATTTTGTTTTAGCCATTGATCACATTCATGCATACATGTTTATTTTCTGTCTTGCATATTAAATTCCACTTATTTCGTTTTTAAGTCTCAAATAATCAACGAATCACATAACTAAACTAGGCCGTGAGTCCTTTGGGAGAACGATACTTGGTCTTACCGAGTTTATTACTTGAAACGATTCGGTCACACTTGCCGATTGTTCAACAAGTTTGTGGCGCCGTTTTTCGGTGTTCATAAATTTGTCATCAAGTTTTTGGCGCCGTTGCCGGGGACTCGTGGTTTAACTGGCTAATTTGTGGGATTATTGATTATCTTTGACTTTAATTTTGAATTTCTGTTTTTATTTTTCTGTTTTTGTTTTTTCTGTTTTTGTTTTGTTTTATTTTATTTTATTTTATTTTATTTTATTTGATATGATTTGATTAGATTTTATTTTATTTTATTTTGTTTTCTGTTTTTTATTTTTTTTCGTTTTCTGTTTTTATTTTTTTTTCTGTTTTCTGTTTTCATTTTTCTATTTTATGTTTTTATCTTCTATCTTGCTATCTTTTATCTTCTTATCATTAATTCTTTGTATCTTCTCTATCTTTTTGTGCTAACAAATATTTTCTAGAGTTTTGTGCCTACTGCTTGCAGGATGCAATTCGGTCAAGAATTTGACTATATGGGCACTCAATTCTTCCAAGGTCAACAAAGAAAGCAAGAGATCTCATCTTTCAAGCAAGGCATGGAGGAATCACTAGGTCATGCATGGGACAGATATAAAAGCCTATTAAGAAAGACTCCCACGCATTGATTTGACGAAGTGGAAGTAGTCCTAATCTTCCTTGGAGGTCTTGGTTCACAAACCAAGATGATGCTTGACGCCTCAGCTGGAGGAAATATCAAATGGAAAACTCCAGAGGAAGCTACAGAAATCATTGAAAATATGGCTACAAGTGATAATGAACTAAATAGTGAAAGAGGAGCTCCTATTCAACAAAAAGGAGTTCTACAGTTACAAACCAATGATGCCTTGCTTGCACAGAACAAGATATTAACTCAACAATTGGAGAATCTCACAAAGATACTTGCACAACTGCCAAAAGAGTTAAAGACTGTTGCACAGGTTCAACCACAGATGTGTGAATTATGTGGTGGTGACCATATAAATGGTCAATGCGCCTTTCCAGTGGAAGCTTTAGAGGATGTTAACTTCATGGCCAATCAATTTCCATGCTGTTAGGGGAACTTCAATCAAGGGTGGAAACCACACCCAAGTATTGGTCAAGGACAAAGTGGGCAAGCTGGACAATCAAGGCCATTTCACAAGCAACAACAGCAACAACCAACCTTATGGCAACAAATGTCTACACTTAATGAAAGATCAACAAGGTTGGAAGAAACTCTTCAGCAATTCATACAGAAAACTAAATCTTCTCAAAAGAGCACTGAAGCCGCTATTAAGAACTTGGAGATTCAAATGGGTCAGATTACCAAGCAATTGGAAGAAAGGCCTGACAAAACTTTTGGGGCTAATACTGAGGTTAACCCCAGGGAAGAGTGTGAAGTGCTAGTGAGTGTAAATGTTGAAAAAGTTGAGTTGGAAAAAGAAGAGAGATAAGAGAGAAAAGAGAGAGAAGAGAAAGAAGAAGAGAAAATTTGCGTGAAGATTGAGAAAGTGAGTAGAAAAAGAAAAGAAAAAAAGAAAGTGAGAGAAAAGAAAAAGAGGACGAGAGAAAAAAAAAAGAATCATATGAAAAACCTCTTCCTCATCCAAAGAAGTATCATAGGAAGGAAAAGAAATTTAAGTGCTTCATGGAAATCTTCAAGAAATTGGAGATTAAAGTTCCTATGATTAAGACATTGCAACAGGTTCCTGGTTTGATCAAATCTCTAAAGAAGTTCAGTAGAAAGAAGAAGAAAAAGAAGAAGGAACTTGAGCTTTATTGGGTCAAGCTAGTGACGTTAAAAGAGCGCTTGCTGGGAGGCAACCCAGTGATTTAAGAACTTTTAATTTTTGTTTTGGTGATGTAATTTTGAACTTTTGGATATTTTTGTTTTGGTTATAAGTTTGTTACAGGGTTTACATCTACTGATGGATGTTAGGCGGAAGAGTATCTACTAAAGGATACTATGTTTGTATACACCTACTGATGGGTGTTGGTAAGAAAGATTTGCATCTACTGAAGGGTGCTGGAGGATTTTGGGTCAGGCTCGTGACGTTAAACAAGCGCTACCTGGGAGGCAACCCAGTTGATTCATTTTATCTATATTGTTTGTTTTGATTCTGCTTTAGTTGCATGATAGGGATTGAATGTTTGAGTGATTTGAGAAATTAATTGCAGGGAGCAAGTGAGGGGCATGAGTAGAAGGCACCTAGGGTAAGCTAGGAAGAAGAAAAGCACAACACGAAAGTGCCGCTGAGCGGTGGTATCGTAAAAGGGGCTTAGGTTGCCCCTTAGCGGAACCCGAGCCCATTAGGGTATTTTTATACCCTAAGTCACGCTTTGGCCTCTATTTTTAGATTCTTCTCTGCACACACACACTCCTAAACATTTTTCCAAAGGTTCTCTACATTTTTCCTTTCATTCCTCTTTAGAAAATCTCCCTTCCACTAACTTTCTCACTAGTTTCCCATCTAAGTTTAGGGTTGAGAGAGAGCATCATTGATGGGGCTGAGTTTTTCAAAGCACTAGAGTAGGATTTGTTTTATCAATCACTTATGTTTTTAGAATAGGATTTGATGTACTCAATTGGAAATTTTGTTTGTTATGATGGTTTGCTTATGATTGTTGTTTGATAAGTAATGCCTGATGATGCTTTGATATTGATTGATGTTGAGAATGTGCACATTATATGCTTATACAGGTGGTTCACAAGCATTGTGAACAAATGCAAGATGTTGTGATTGTGATTATGATTCTAAGCAAGATGTTATATGTGGAATGTGAATGAGCTTATATGTGAGGTTTTGAGCTCCAGAGTTGTTATTGTTGAATACTATTACTGTGAAAGCATGAATGACTTTGCCCAGGTTTTCTATGATTGAATTACTTGCTTGTTTGCATCATATGATCAAGGTCATTTGGTGATAACCCTTCTATTAGCCAAATTCATAAATTGAGCCCACTAAAAGAGAACACTATGTGTTATATCCTTTGAACCTCTAGCCTTGAACATGATTTGAAAACCCTTGTTGAAAAGCTTTACCTTGAGTTAAGTAGAAAATATTTTGTGGTATTGACAAATGTTCAAGTTTGGGGTTGTTGGAAAATAGAAAGGGAAATTGAAAGCATTGAGCTAAGAACTAATAATTAAGTATGTGAAAAGAAAAAGAAAAAGAGAAAGAAAAGAAAAGAAAAAGCAAAGCTCAATGCAAAAGAAAGTTGGGAATAAATAAGAATGATTGTGTTTATATGTTTCTCTTAATTCAAGGGTTTTGTGATCTAGAAAAACCAATTTTCTTGTTAGCCCAGCCACGTTATAAGCCATAGAAAAGTCCTTCTGATGATGCTTGCTAGTAAGTGTTTTTGATTGTGGTTAAATGAAAGGCAAAGTTGATTCATGTGACATTGTAATAGTAGAGTGAATGAGTGAATATCTCCTATACACTTATGTGTTTGAGTGAAACACTTCATCTAGTGAGGATAGATTCCATGAACACATAAAAACATCTTTGCTTAGTTAATTGATCATTCATGAAAATAACATTTGTTGGATAGTATGTGTTTGAGTGATCACTAAAAGCATGTGCACATCTTGATTGAAGTCTTGATGATGAGCTAAATTGAGTATTTACTTGTCTTGAAAGAAGGATTTTTGAATGTGGTGAACCATTATATGGATTGATGGAAGATTGAGTTACATCTTGTTTGCTTGAGGACAAGCAAAGTTTTAAGTTTGGGGTTGTGATAACGGTTGAAAAACCGTTATTTTTATGCTTAAATTTGATACCAAAAGCAACCTTTAAGACTTAGAAACTAGCTTGAACTCATATTTTTGCTTTAGTTTTGAGAATAAGAGAGTTGAAAGTGAATTTAATGGTTTTGTGCAAGATTCCCTTGATTTGGTAGGCTAATTGAATGATTTGAAAGAAGAATTGAAATACCGAATGATTGGAGTGCTGAAAAGTCAACTAGAAACCAGAAAAGTCAACCAGTCAACCAGAAAAGTCAACCAGTCAACCAGAATGCTGAAAAACCAACCAGAACGCAGAAAAAGTCTAACCGAGTGGCGCTGAGCGGAAAAATACCGCTGAGCGGCACTTTTCGGGTGCCGAAATCACCGCTGAGGGGCAAAACAGCAGCTCGGGGGCAAAATGGATCATGCGCTAGTACCGCTCAGCGGTAAAATACCGCTGAGCGCCATTCTAAGTGGGCTTGGACCGGTTTTCTTTTGTTTTTATGGGCTTGGACTTGTTTTATGTTATTTTTATGCCCTATTTAAGGACTTGCACGTCCTAGGGTTTGTATCTTTGGCAGAAACGAAGCAAACACTCTCTCTTCCACCCCTTTGAAGGAGGATCTTGGATGCTCAGGCTACCTCTTCACCTTTCTAGGGTTTTATCTTTCATTCTTTCATTATTATTCATCTAGTTTCACCATGAATATGGTGAACTAAACCTTGTATTGTTTTTGGGGAATCAATGTAGTCTTGTGAAACTCTCATATATGGAATTTGTGTTTAAACATCTTATTTGAGATACATGCTTTCTTTGATCATTAGTTAGGGTTTTTCCTCTTTGCTCAATGCATGATTATTGATTTTGTCGATACGGGAACGTACGGGGAAGTCTAGATCCGGGGAATTTCTCCCAATAGTATATTGGTTGTCGTTAAGCTCCTGCGCTAAAAGAACTAATTATTAGGAATGCTAGGAATCGTATGAACTCGTAATTGGGGATAGGCCTTCTTGCAAGGTAATTTAGAGAGTGGCATTAACAATGATGAAAAGAATGTTGAATTCCTAAAGTATATGAGAGTGGATAAGATGAAATTGATAACCCCAACAACATACTCATCCATATATTCCATTGAAGTGTTTGTATTTTGTTTTAGCCATTGATCACATTCATGCATACATGTTTATTTTCTGTCTTGCATATTAAATTCCACTTATTTCGTTTTTAAGTCTCAAATAATCAACGAATCACATAACTAAACTAGGTCGTGAGTCCTTTGGGAGAACGATACTTGGTCTTACCGAGTTTATTACTTGAAACGATTCGGTCACACTTGCCGATTGTTCAACAAGTTTGTGGCGCCGTTTTTCGGTGTTCATAAATTTGTCATCACGAGTTCATACAATTCCTAGCATTCCTAGTAATTAGTTCTTAAAGTGCAGGATCTTAAAGGCAACCAATATGCTCTTGGGAGAAATTCCCCGGATCTAGACTTCCTCGTACGTTCTCCGTATCGACAAAATCAATAATCATGGCAATGAATGAGTTAAACAAAGCAAGCAATAAGCAAAGAGGAAAAACCCTAACTAAAGATGAAAGAAAGCATATATCTTAATATAAGACGTTAAAACAAATTCCATATATGAGAGTTTCACAAGACTACATTGATTCCCCAACAACAATACAAGGTTTAGTTCACCATATTCATGGTGAAACTAGATGAACAATAATGAATGAAAGACAGATAGAACCCTAGAAAGATGAGGAGGTAGCCTGAGCATCCAAGATCTTCCTTCAAGGGGTGGAAAAGAGAGTGTTTGCTTCGTCTCAGCCAAAGATACAAACCCTACGACGTCCTAAAGCTTATATACTATTCAAAAATTACAGAAAATTAGGCCCAAGCCCAAAATAGTGCCGCTCAGCGGTAAGTGCGTGAGTTGTTTTTCTCCCCTCAGCGGCCTTTTCACCCCTCAGCGGAGCCAACGTGGGTTTCTGAGTGCCGCTTAGTGGTAAACTGCCGCTGAGCGGTACTTGCGGCTTCTCCTTTTGCACTTTTTGATGTCTTTTCTGATTCCATCTCTATCCTTCTTCACTTCTTTCACCAAATTCATCTTAAAACCTGCATAAAAACACTGAAATCAAGCATAAACCTGTCCAACTCCCTTATTTCTAAAAATATGACAAAAAACATTATTTCAAGCTAGTTTCTAAGTGTTAAAGGTTGCTTTTAGTATCAATTTTAAGCATGAAAATAACAGTTTTTCAACTGTTATCACAACCCAAAACTTAGAACTTTGCTTGTCCTCAAGCAAACCAGATGTAACTCAATCTTCTACCAATCCTTATAATGGTTCACTCATTCAAAAATCTTCTTTTCAAGATAAGTAAAGACTTCAATCAAACTCATGACAAAGATTTCAATCAAGACGTCACATGCTTTGGTGTTCACAAAGTCACTTAATATCCAACAAATGCTATTTTTCATGAATGATCAATCAAATAAACATGGATGTTCATGTGCTCAATGAATATTTCCTCACTAGGTAAAGTGTTTCACTCAAACACAAGTGTATAAGAGGTATTCACTCATTCACTCTACTATCACAATGTCACATGAATCAACTTTGCCTTTCATTTAACACAATCAAATAAATTCACAAGCATGCATCATCACAAGGACTTTTTCAATGGCTTATAATGTGGCTGGGCTAACAATAAAATTGGTTTTTCTGGATCACAAAACCCTTGAGTTAAGAGAATCATATCAACACAATCATTCTTATTTATTCCCAACTTTCTTTTGCATTGAGCTTTGCTTTTTCTTTTCTTTTCTTTTCTTTCTCTTTTTCTTTTTCTTTTCACATTCTTATTTCTTAGCACTTAGCTCAATGCTTTCAATTTCCCTTTCTATTTTCCAACAACCCCAAACCTGAACATTTATCAATACCACAAAATATTTTCTACTTAACTCAAGGTAAAGCTTTTCAACAAGGATTTTCAAAGGATAGAACACATAGTGTTCTCTTTTAGTAGGCTAAATTTATGAATTTGGCTAATAGAAGGGTTATCAAAAAATGGCCTTGATCATATGATGCAAACAAGCAAGTAATTCAATCATAGAAAACCTGGGCAAAGTCATTCATGTTTCCAAAGGAATAGCATTCAACAATAACAACTCTGGAGCTCAAAACCTCACATATAAGCTCATTCACATTCCACATGTACACATCCTGCTTAGTCATAATCACAATCACAATATCTTGCATTTGTTCACAATGCTTGTGAACCACCTGTATAAGCATATAATGTGCACATTCTCAACATCAATCAATATCAAAGCATCATCAGGCATTACTTATCAAACAACAATCATAAGTAAACCATCATAACAGACAAAATTTCCAATTGAGTACATCAAACCCTATTCTAAAAACAAAAGTGAATGATAAAACAAATCCTGCTCTAGTGCTTTGAAAAACTCATCCCCATCAATGATGCTCTCTCCCAACCCCAAACTTAAATGGAAAACTAGTGAGAAAGTGAGTGGAAAGGAGATTTTCTAAAGAGGAATGAAGGGAAAAATGTAGAGAACCTTTGGAAAAGTGTTTAGGAATGTGTGTGCAGAGAAGAATCTGAAAATATAGGCCAAAGCGTGACTTAGGGTATAAAAATACCCTAATGGGCTCGGGTTCCGCTAAGGGGCAACCTAAACCCATTTTGCGATACCACCGCTCAGCGACACTTTCGTGTTGTGCTTTTCTTCTTCCTAGCTTACCCTAGGTGCCTCCTACTCATGCCCCTCACTTGCTCCCTGTAATTAAGTTCTCAGATCACTCAAACATTCAATCCCTATCATGCAACTAAAGCAGAATCAAAACAAATAATACAGATAAAATCAATCAACTGGGTTGCCTCCCAGGTAACGCTTGTTTAACGTCACGAGCCTGACCCAAAATCCTCCAGCACCCTTGAGTAGATGCAAATCTTTCTTACCAACACCCATCAGTAGGTGTATACAAAGATAATATCCTTCAGTAAATACTCTTCTGCCTAACATCCATCAGTAGATGTAAACCCTGTAACAAACTTATAACAAAAACAAAAATACCCAAAAGTTCAAAATTACATCACCAAACCAAAAATTAAAAGTTCTTAAATCACTGGGTTGCCTCCCAGAAAACGTTCTTTTAACGTCACTAGCTTGACCCAATAAAGCTCATGTTCCTTCTTTTTCTTCTTCTTTCTACTGAACTTCTTCAGAAATTTGATCAAACCAGGAACCTGTTGCAGTATTGATAACAGTTGAAAAACTGTTATTTTTATGATAAAAATTGACACTAAAAGCAACCTTTATACTTAGAAACTAGCTTGAAATCATGCTTTTCTTCATATTTTTAGAAATAAGAGAGCTGGACAGGTTTATGCTTGATTTCAGTGTTTTTGTGCAGGTTTTAAGGTGAATTTGGTGAAAGAAGTGAAGAAGGAGAGAGATGAAATCAGAAAAGACATCAAAAAGTGCAAAAGGAGAAGCCGAAGTCACCGCTCAGCGGCAGTTTACCGCTGAGCGGCACTCAGGCACTCACGGGAGAACCGTTGAGGGGCAAAATGGCCGCTGAGGGGAGAAAGCAAGACACGCACTTACCGCTGAGCGGTATTTTACCGCTGAGCGGCACTTTAATGGGCTTGGACCTAAGTTTTTGTAATTTACGAATGGTATTTAAGCTTTAGGGTTTCCTAGGGTTAGGTATCTTTGGCTGGAACGAAGCAAACACTCTCTCTTCCACCCCTTTGAAGGAGGATCTTGGATGCTGAGGCTTCCTCTTCACCTTTTTAGGGTTTATTCTTTCATTCTTTCATTGTAATTCATCTAGGTTCACCATGAATATGGTGAACTAAACTCTGTATGTTTGTTGGGGAATCAATGTAATCTTGTGAAACTCTCATATATGGAATCTGTTTTTACATCTTTTAATTAAGACTTATGCTTTCTTTTCATCATTAGTTAGGGTTTTTCCTCTTTGCTTAATGCTTGCATTGTTTAACTCATTCGATGCATGATTATTGGTTTTGTCGATACGGGCACGTACGGGGAAGTCTAGATCCGGGGAATTTCTCCCAATATGATATTGGTTGTCGTTAAGCTCCTGCACTTATGAACTGATCATTAGGAATGCTAGGAATTGTATGAACTCGTGATTAGGGAGAAGCCTTCTAGAAAGGTACTTTAGAGAGTGGCATTAACAATGATGATTTGAATGTTGAATTCCTAAAATATATGAGAGTGGATAAGATGAAATTGACCCCCAACAACATATTCATACATTAATATCATTGAAAGTGTTTATCTTTTGCTTTTTGCCATTGATCAAAACTTCATGCATACATGTTTATTTTCTGTCTTGCATATTAAACTCCAAATATTTTATTTGTAAGTCTTAGCTAATTAAGAAATCACATAACTAAACTAGGCCGTGAGTCCTTTGGGAAGAACGATACTTGGTCTTACCAAGTTTATTACTTGAACGATTCGGTCATACTTGCCGATTGAAAAACAAGTTTGTGACATCATATTTTGGTGTTCATAAATTTGTCCATCAAGTGTCTTAATCATAGGAACTTTAATCTCCAATTTCTTGAAGATTTCCATGAAGCACTTAAATTTCTTTTCCTTCCTATGATACTTCTTTGGATGACGAAAGGGTTTTTCATATGATTCTCTCTATCTTCCTCTCGTCCTCTTTCTCTTTTCTCTCACTTTCTTTTTCCTCTTTTTCTTTTCTCTTATTTTTTTCTTCCCTTCTCTTTTTCTTCTCAACTTCTTTATTTTCACACAAATTTTCTTTCTCTCTTCTCTCTCAACCACTTCTTTTTCTTTTTCTTCATCTTTATCTTTCTCACTCAACTCTTCTTTTTCTTTTCTATCTATCTTTTCCTCAACTCTCCCTATTTTTTTCTCATAAAAAATCTTGTCACTTTCAGTGGCAATGGCTTCACCTTCCTCCTTAGGGTTAACTTCAGTATTAACCTTAAAATCGTTCAATCTCTAACTAATGTAACGAAGGTTCATCTCCATCCTTTTACATGATGCTTCAATGTTTTTCTGAGTGGAGCTGGACACCTGCAAAAACTGTTGAAGTGCGTCCTCCAATTTTGGCATTCTTGCCGATAGAGAGGGTTGTTGTTGCCATTGTTGTGGTGGCGGCCTATCAAATTCTTCGACAGCTTGAGTGCTTTTGTCATGACAATTAGATATCGGTATGTACAGTTGAAGTGCGTCCTCCAACATTATCCTTCTTCCCGATAGAGAGGGTTTTTGCTGCCATTGTTGTGGTGGTCGATTCTTAAATTGTTAGACAGCTTGCCAAAATTGACTTTTATTCATGCTTGAGTGAGGTTCCCACCAATGATTGAAATTCCCTTAGTAGAATTGAGTGCCCATATAGTTAAATTCTTGACCAAATTGCATCCTGCAGACATTAGGCACAAAACCCTAAAAACAATTGTTAGCACAAAAAGATATAAAAGAAGATATAAAATAAGAGATAAGAAGAATAAATAAAAACAGAAAAATAAAAATAAAAGTAGAAAAATAAAAACATAAAACATAAAAAATAAAAACAGAAAATAAAATAAAATAAAATAAAATAAAAACAAAAAAATAAAAACAGAAATTCAATATTCAAAATTCAAAATTCAAGTCAAAGATAATCAATAATCACACAAATGAACTAGTTAAACCACGAGACCCCGGCAACGCATCAAAAACTTGATCACAAATTTATGAACACCGAAAAACGGCGCCACAAACTTGTTTAACAATCGGCAAGTGTGACCGAATCATATCAAGTAATAAAACTAGGTAAGACCAAGTATCTTTTTCCCAAAGGACTCACGACCTAGTTTAGCTATATGATTTGTTGATTATTTAAGACTTAAGAACAAATTGATTGTAGGTTTAAATGCAAGAGATAGTAATTAAATATGTATGCAGGAATTTGATCAATGGAGAAAAACAAAATACAAACACTTCAGTGAATTAGATGGATGAGTATATTGTTGGGGTTATCAATTTCATCTTATCCACTCTCATATATTTTTAGGAATTCATCATTCTTATCATCAATTGCTAATGCCACTCTCTAAATCACCTTCCAAGAAGGCCTATCCTTAATTACGAGTTCATACAATTCCTAGCATTCCTAGTAATTAGTTCTTAAAGTGCAAGAGCTTAAAGGCAACCAATATGGTATTGGGAGAAATTCCCCGGATCTAGACTTCCCCGTACGTTCCCGTATCGACGAAATCAATAATCATGGCAATGAATGAGTTAAACAAAGCAAGCAATAAGCAAAGAGGAAAAACCCTAACTAAAGATGAAAGAAAGCATATATCTTAATATAAGACGTTAAAACAAATTCCATATATGAGAGTTTCACAAGACTACATTGATTCCTCAACAACAATACAAGGTTTAGTTCATCATATTCATGGTGAAACTAGATGAACAATAATGAATGAAAGAAAGATAAAACCCTAGAAAGATGAGGAGGTAGTCTGAGCATCCAAGATCTTCCTTCAAGGGGTGGAAAAGAGAGTGTTTGCTTCGTCTCAGCCAAAGATACAAACCCTAGGACGTCCTAAAGCTTATATAATATTCAAAAATTACAGAAAATTAGGCCCAAGCCCAAAATAGTGTCGCTCAGCGGTAAACTACCGCTCAGCGGTAAGTGCGTGAGTTGTTTTTCTCCCCTCAACGGCCTTTTCACCCCTCAGCGGAGCCAATGTAGGTTTCTGAGTGCCGCTCAGCGGTAAACTGCCGCTGAGCGGTACTTGCGGCTTCTCCTTTTGCACTTTTTGATGTCTTTTCTGATTCCATCTCTATCCTTCTTCACTTCTTTCACCAAATTCATCTTAAAACCTGCATCAAAACACTGAAATCAAGCATAAACATGTCCAGCTCTCTTATTTCTAAAAATATGACCAAAAACATGATTTCAAGCTAGTTTCTAAGTGTTAAAGGTTGCTTTTAGTATCAATTTTAAGCATGAAAATAACAGTTTTTCAACTGTTATCAGTCACACATCGCCTCAAAAGATTATTTGCTCCAATTTTAAACAAATAAGGGTCATCCCAGATAAATTGCTAGGCATCATGCAAAAATTTCTTTCTTTGTTGCTAATTAAGATCTTCTGGAATTACTCTTGGAGTTTTAAAATTGGCCATATCAGCAAACCACGACCTCTTTTGAATATACATGAGTGTTTCATCCGAAAAAGATTCCCAGATTTCTACTTCCTTTCTAGTAACCTTAGTATTAACTAACCGAGATAAATGATCAGCAATTAAATTCTCACTACCCTTTTTATCACGGATCTCTACATCAAACTCTTGCAATAGCAATATCCATCTAATCAGTCGTGGCTTAGAATTTGGCTTTGTCAACAAATATTTTATGGCTGCATGATCTGTGTAGATAATCACCTTAGACCCAATGAGATAAGGTCTAGATTTCTCCAAAGCATAAACTATAGCTAGAAATTCCTTTTCAGTAGTAGCATAATTGAACTGGGCATCATTCAACACTTTGCTAGCATAATAGATGGTGTGAAATACCTTCTCTTTTCTTTGACCAAGGACGACTCCTATTGCATAATCACTAGCATCACACATTAGTTCAAAATTCTTATTCATATCTGGAGCTACAATCACTGGAGCCGAAATCAATTTGCTTTTCAATATGCCAAAAGCTTTTAAACATTCATCATTCATCACAAAAGGTACATCTTTAACAACCAGATTACTCAATGGTTTTGCAATTTTTGAGAAGTCTTTAATAAATCTTCTGTAGAATCCTGCATGACCTAAGAAACTTCTGATTCCTTTCACATTTGTTGGTGGAGGAAATTTCTCAATAACCTCTACTTTGGCTTTATCTAATTCAATTCCCTTAGCATAAATCTTATGCCCTAACACAATTCCTTCTGTTACCATGAAATGATATTTTTCCCAATTATGTACCAGATTCGGCTAAACACATCTTTTGAGGACAATATCCAGATTCGCCAAGCATTTTTGGAAGGAATTTCCAAAATTGAGAAATCATCCATGAAGACTTCAATGCATTTCTCTATGAGGTCTAAAAAAATTGCCTGCATACACCTTTGAAATGTAGGTGGGGCATTACATAATTGATGACAAATTTATGAACACCAAAAAACGGCGCCACAAACTTGTTGAACAATCGGCAAGTGTGACCGAATCGTTTCAAGTAATAAACTCGGTAAGACCAAGTATCGTTCTCCCAAAGGACTCACAGCCTAGTTTAGTTATGTGATTTGTTCATTATTTAAGACTTAAGAACGAAATAAGTGAAGTTTAATATGCAAAACAGAAAATAAACATGTATGCATGAATGTGATCAATGGCTAAAACAAAATACAAACACTTCAATGGAATGTATGGATGAGTATGTTGTTGGGGTTATCAATTTCATCTTATCCACTCTCATATAATTTAGGAATTCAACATTCTTTTCATCATTGTTAATGCCACTCTCTAAATTACCTTGCAAGAAGGCCTATCCCTAATTACCAGTTCATACGATTCCTAGCATTCCAAATAATTAGTTCTTTTAGTGCAGGAGCTTAACGGCAACCAATATACTATTGGGAGAAATTCCCCGGATCTAGACTTCCCCGTACGTTCCCGTATCGACAAAATCAATAATCATGCATTGAATGAGTTAAACAAAGCAAGCATTGAGCAAAGAGGAAAAACCCTAACTGATGATGAAAGAAAGCATAGGTCTTAAATATAAGATGTAAAAACAAATTCCATATATGAGAGTTTCACAAGACTACATTGATTCCCCAAAAACAATACAAGGTTTAGTTCACCATATTCATGGTGAAACTAGATGAATAATAATGAAAGAATGAAAGATAAAACCCTAGAAAGGTGAAGAGGTAGCCTGAGCATCCAAGATCCTCCTTCAAAGGGGTGGAAGAGAGAGTGCTTCCTTCGTTTCTGCCAAAGATACAAACCCTAGGACGTCCTAAAGCTTATATACTATTCTAAAATTACAGAAAATTTAGGCCCAAGCCCATAAGTGTGTCGCTCAGCGGTAAGTGCGTGAGTTGGTTTCTTCCCCTCAGCGGCCATTTTGCCCCTCAGCGGATCCCCCGTGAGCTTCTGAGTGCCGCTTAGCGGTAAACTGCCGCTCAGCGGCAGTTGCGACTTCTTCTTTTGCACTTTTTGATGTCTTTTCTGATTTCATCTCTCTCCTTCTTCACTTCTTCCACCAAATTCACCTTAAAACCTGCACAGAAACACTGAAATCAAGCATCAACCTGTCCAGCTCTCTTATTTCTGAAAATATGAATAAAAGCATGATTTCAAGCTAGTTTCTAAGTGTTAAAGGTTGCTTTTAGTATCAATTTCAAGCATGAAAATAACAGTTTTTCAACTGTTATCAATAATCCAAATGACATCTTTCTGTAGGCAAAGACACTAAAAGGACATGTGAAGGTCGTCTTCTCTTAGTCTTTTGGATCTACCACAATTTGGTTGTATATAGAGTATCCATCCAGAAAACAATAAAAAGTTTGACCTATCAATCTCTCCAGCATCTAGTCCATGAAAGGAAGAGGAAAATGATCCTTCCTGGTGGCTTTATTCAATTTCCTGTAATCAATGCACATTCGCCATCCAGTAACAGTCCGAGTAGGAATAAGCTCATTCTTCTCAATATAGATTACTGTCATCCCACCTTTCTTTGGAACTACCTACACTGGACTTACCCATTCACTGTCAGAGATTGGATAAATAATGCCAGCTTTCAAACGCTTCAATACTTCTTTTCTAACCACCTCCTTCATGACAGGATTTAGTCTTCTCTGTGATTGAGCACCCGGCCTATAGTCATCTTCCATAAAGATCCTGTGCAAGCAATAAGTTTGACTTATACATTTAAGATCTGAGATTGACCACCCAATAGCTGCTTTGTTGGCTTTCAATATTTCTACCAACTTTCATTCTTCTTCAGGAAGCAAAGAATTATTGATGACGACTAGCTTTGTTCCATCTTCTTCTAAAAAAACATATTTTAAGTATGATGGTAACATTTTTAATTCTAACTTCTTTGCTTTGACTTCTTCTTTAGTATCAAGCGTCTCAAACTTAGCATCTTCCACTGAAATCTCCTTCATTGTCTCCAAGTCCATCATACATTCATCTATCAATTTCTCTTCTTCTTCATTTAAGTCTTCACCAGCATCAATAAGTGTTTTCTCTAGTGGAGAAGAATAACGTACCATCCTTTCTTGCACCATACAAACTTCATCAAGTGCATCAAATTGAAAACATGCTTTATCATCTTTCGGATGTGTCATGGCTTTGAATACATCAAAATTCACTTCTTCATCTTGAACTCTCAATTTAAGATTACCATTCTCCACATCAATTAAAACTCTGGTAGTCTTCATAAATGGTCTCCCAAGAATGAGAGGCACATCTTCATTTTCCTCCATCTCCATTATAACAAAATCCACTGCAAAAATAAATTTGTCAACCCTTACCAGCACATCTTCTACTACCCCATACGGATATTTAAGAGATCTGTCCGCCAATTGAAGTGCCATTCTAGTGGGTTTAAGTTCTAAACCTTCAATTCTTTTGAACACAGAAAGCGACATCAAATTGATGCTAGCTCCCAAATTAATCAGTGCCCTTTCAACTTCCAACTCTCCTATGGTGCATGGAATAGTGAAGCTCCCTGGATCTTTAAACTTAGGAGGCAATTGTTGTATGATTGCACTACAACTACCTTGCACTTCAATGGTCTCCTTCTCAATGTATTTTCTTTTCTTTGTAAGGAGTTCCTTCAAAAATTTTGCATAGGATGGCATCTGTTGCAATGCTTCAAAGAAAGGAATTGTAATCTCCAGTTTTTTAAACATCTTCATGAACCTTTCAATCGGCAAGTATGACCGAATCGTTCAAGTAATAAACTTGGTTAGACCAAGTATCTCTTCCCAAAGGACTCACGGCCTAGTTTAGTTATGTGATTTCTTAATTAACTAAGACTTACAAACGAATTAATTGGGGTTTAAAATGCAAGGCAAAAAATAAACATGTATGCATGAATTGTGATCAATGGCAAAAAACAAAAGATAAACACTTTCAATGAAATTTATGTATGGATATGTTGTTGGGGTTCAATTTCATCTTATCCACTCTCATATATTTTAGGAATTCAACGATCAAATCACCATTGTTAATGCCACTCTCTAATGTACCTTTCCAGAAGGCTTCTCCCTAATCACGAGTTCATACAATTCCTAGCATTCCTAATGATTAGTTCATAAGTACAGGAGCTTAACGACAACCAATATAAAATTGGGAGAAATTCCCCGGATCTAGACTTCCCCGTACGTTCCCGTATCGACAAATCCAATAATCATGCATCGAATGAGTTAAACCATGCAAGCATTAAACAAAGAGGAAAAACCCTAACTAATGATGAAAGAAAGCATAAGTCTTAATTAAAAGATGTAAAAACAGATTCAATATATGAGAGTTTCACAAGACTACATTGATTCCCCAACAAACATAAAGAGGTTAGTTCACCATATTCATGGTGAACCTAGATGAATTACAATGAAAGAATGAAAGAATAAACCCTAAAAAGGTGAAGCGGAAGCCTCAGCATCCAAGATCCTCCTTCAAAGGGGTGGTAGAGAGAGTGTTTGCCTCGTTCCAGCCAGAGATACAAACCCTAGGACGTCCTAAAGCTTATATACTATTCCAAAAATACAGAAAAATTAGGCCCAAGCCCATAAAAGTGCCAAAAAACCAGTCCAAGCCCATTTATAATGGCGCTCAGCGGTATTTTACCGCTGAGCGGTACTAGCGGTTGATCCATTTTGCCCCCCAGCTGCTGTTTTGCCCCTCAGCGGTGATTTCGGCACCTGAAAACTGCCGCTCAGCGCCAAATTTCCGCTCAGCGCCAAATTTCCGCTCAGCGCCACTCGGTCAGACTTTTTCTGCGTTCTGGTTGATTTTTCAGCATTCTGGTTGACTGGTTGACTTTTCTGGTTGACTGGTTGACTTTTCTGGTTTCTGGTTGACTTTTCAGCACTCCAATCATTCGGTATTTCAATTCTTCTTTCAAATCGTTCAATTAGCCTACAAAATCAAGGGAATCTTGCAAAAAACCATTAAATTCACTTTCAACTCTCTTAATCTCAAAACTAAAGCAAAAATATGAGTTCAAGCTAGTTTTTAAGTCTTAAAGGTTGCTTTTGGTATCAAATTTAAGCATAAAAATAACGGTTTTTCAACCGTTATCACCTTTCAAAATGTTTTTCTTTCTCCTTCCTTGAATAAATCTTTGGGTATGGAAATGTATTTTCTAACTCTTTTTCTTTTTTTTCTCTCATCTTCCTCCTCTCTCTTTTTTTCTTTCTCAACCTTATCTTTCCACTCAAGTGTCTCTTTTCCACTCTCATTTTCTCTCTCTTTTCTCTCTATTTTTCTCTCCTCTAACATTTTACCGCTTCTTGTTACAATGATTTTACACTCTTCCCTCAAAGTACTCTTTGCATTCTTTTCACAGCCTTCTATCTTGTTAACCACTCGCCTAAGATTCACCTTCATATTGTTGAACGCAACTTCCCCATTTTTACAATAAGAGGTGCTCATTTTCATGAATTGTTGGAAGATATCCTCCAATTTTGCGGTTTTCGCATAAGGAGTAGATTGTGGCTGCCACTATTTCTGTTACCTTTGAGCCATTGAAATATTATTTATCTCTTGAGGTAAAAGGGAAAGCTTCTTTGTTACTTCTTTCAACTGCTGAATAATGATTTTGTTCTGAGCGAGCAAGACATCATTTGATTGCAATTGTAAAATTGGAATTCCTCTTTCACTATGCAACTCAGTGTCATTAGTAGCCATATTCTCTATCAACTCGGTTGCTTCCTCTGGAGTCTTCCATTTAATATTGCCTCCTGCTGAGGCATCTAGCATCAACTTGGTTTATGAACCAAGACCTCCAAGGAAAAGTAAGACTACTACTGCTTCATCAAAGCCATGCGTGGGAGTTTTTCTCAACAAACTTTTATAACGATCCCATGCTTGACCTAATGACTCTTCCATGCCTTGTCTGAAAGAAGATATCTCTTGCTTCCGTTTATTGACTTTAGATTGTGGGAAGTATTTGTTTAAAAACTTTGCAACCACAGCTTCCCCCTCTATAAAGCTCCTTTCTAGAAAAGAGTTTAACCATAACATAGCATTGCCTCCCAATGAGAAAGGAAACAAATTTATCTTCACGGTGTTACAAATTTAATTAAAAGTAGTGAGATGCTCATATGGACTTTCATGTGATAGTCCATTGAATTGATTACTCTTTACCAGTTGTATCAATGCTGGTTTCACCTCCATGTTCGCAACATTGACCCTCGGCCTTACTATACTGTTAAAATGTTGAGGGCCAACCACAATGGTGTCATCTGCATGAGTGCATCTACCATTATTCTCCTCTACCATATTTTCAATGCTTTGGTTAGACCTTTGTGGTGAAGGTTGTAAGAGTGTTTCTGGAGGAGGGAAAAGTTCTCTAGATGTACGGATTCTTCTCCTCCGTCTACTCTCGTCCAAGCCTTCAAGAAGAGGTTCTAAATTTTTCTTGCTTCTAGTGCGAATTGCTTCCTACATACACAAGAAGACAAGTTCCTAGAAAGAATTGTTAGCACAAAAAGATAAAGAAGAAAAAAAATAAAAAATAGAAAGATAAAACAAATAGAATTAGAAATACAAAAAGATAAGAACCAAAAAAACCAAAATAAATTCATCCTATCCACTCTCATGTATTCAGGAATTCATCTTTCTTCATTAATTGTTAATGCCACTTTCTAAATTACCTTAAACCCGATGTCCCGGGGAAGAAAGCCTAATTATAATCACTAGTTTACAATGTCTTGTCTCCCTTGCAATTAATCATGCATTATAATGAACAGAAGCTTAAAGGCAACGAACCATCATACTCCTATGTCTAGGTTTATACTACTATTGGGAGAGATTCCCCAGATCTAGATTTCCCCGTGTGTGTCCATATCGACAAAATCAATGATCATGACATCAAATGAGTTAAACAATGCATGCTTTGAGCAAAGAGGAAAAACCCTAACAATTAATAAAAGAAAGCATATATCTTAAAGAAGATTTTAAAGAACAATTCCATACATGAGAGTTTCAAAAGGATTACATTGATTCCCCAACAACAATAAATGTTTAGTTCACCATATTCATGGTGAAACTATATGAATTACAATGAAAGAGTGAAAGATAGAACCCTATAAAGTTGAGAAAGGAGCCTTAGCATCCAAAATCCTCCTCCAACGGGTGAAAAAGTTTGTTTCTGCTTCGTCCCAGCCAAAGATTCTTGATCTAGGTTAACTAAAACCTTATATAGTATTCTAAAAATTATAGAAACGTGAGCCCAAGCCAATCAGAATGCCTCTCAGCGGTAAAATACCGCTCAATGGTAAGTGTGTGTCCTCTATTCCACCCCTCAGCTGCACTTCTGCCCCTCAACAGTGTCAACGAGTCTTGAAGAACACCGCTCAACGGTAACTTCCGCTGAGCGGCACTTGGTTCTTCTCTTCTTGTACACTTTTTGTGTTGTTTTCTAATTCCATCTCTTTCCTACTTCTCTTCTTTCATCAAATTCATCTCAAAATATGCAAAACCAAGGAAATCAAGCATAAAATTTGTCCAACTCTCTTATTTCCACAAACATAAGTAAAAGCATGATTCCAAGCTAGTTTCTAAGTCATAAAGGTTGTTTTTTATATCAATTTAAGTATAAAAATAATAGTTTTTGTACTGTTATCAGTTATTAAGGTAATTATTTTCACGGTCCTAACAAAAGTGATCAATATATGAAAAACGGGGTGCAAAATAGTAAAAGAAGTGAAGATATGAAAAGTTAAAACAAATGTTACTAAGAGAGAAGCCTTAACTTAATAAAGTGGAATAAAAAGGTTAAATGTATGGCTAAAGTATGAAACTGTAATCAGTAAAGGGCCAAAAGAGAAATAAAAAGTGTGAGGTGACAAAGTAAAGACATGGTGGTCTAACTGTGTATGAGTGATGACAAATTTATGAACACCGAAAAACGGTGCCACAAACTTGTTTAACAATCGGCAAGTGTGACCAAATCGTATCAAGTAATAAAACAAGGTAAGACCAAGTATCGTTTTCCCAAAGGACTCACGGCCTAGTTTAGCTATGTGATTTGTTGATTATTTAAGACTTAAGAACAAATTGATTATAGTGTTTAATGCAAAAGACAATAACTAAACATGTATGCATGAATTTGATCAATGGTAAAGAACAAAACAAACACTTCAATGAATTATATGGATGAGTATGTGATGCACAAATTTATGAACACCAAAATATGATGTCACAAACTTGTTTTACAATCGGCAAGTATGACCGAATCGTTCAAGTAATAAACTTGGTAAGACCAAGTATCGTTCTTCCCAAAGGACTCACGGCCTAGTTTAGTTGTGTGGTTTGTTGATTAGCTAAGACTTAAGGACGAAATATTTGGATTTTTATATGCAAAAGACGAAAATAAACATGTATGCATGAGGTTGATCAATGGCTAAAACAAAAGACAAGCACTTTCAATGAAATATATTGATGAATATGTTGTTGGGGGTCAATTTCATCTTATCCACTCTCATATATTTTAGGAATTCAACATTCAAGTCATCATTGTTAAGGCCACTCTCTAAATTACCTTTCAAGAAGGCTTCTCCCTAATTACGAGTTCATACAATTCCTAGCATTCCTAATAATTAGTTCATAAGT